>NC_025695.1:29618657-29633252 GCF_000633955.1 Camelina sativa
AAAAAAAAAAAAAAAAAAAAAATCCTTTTTATTTTATTTTGGTAACGTTAATGACTATTGACTAGTGAGTATTGAGTAATATAGACATATAGTATTGACCGGATCACTTATCCTTTATAATATAAATCACATATCCCTTGACCAATTATGTCTTGACACATGGAATTTTAAACAAGTATTCAATTTAATCAAAATTAAGCAGCAAATATACATCAAACAAAACAACTTAACTTTTTTTTTTTTTACACAAGGGGAAGATTTTATTAAAAGCCGAGAGGAACTATCTCAAGCTATCGGTCCACCAAATATATTACAAGATATATAAGAGTATTACATGATACAGTATAATTTGAACATAAAACAGAGTATAGAACTATCAGAACTAGGATTAACTTAACATTTCCAAAAAATTACAGTAGCTGAGATGACTGTTAATTTCAGAGCCAAAAAGAGAGGGGGCATGTCCTGCTAATTGTCATCCAACTTCACACTGCAAGCTAAATTTCGTTAGACCATAGGCTATCATGCCTAAACTGAAGGAACTATTCACATCAAAAAGAGAAGCTTGACAGAACATAGCAGAAGCTTTAGCGAGGGTTAGGAGGTTGATGATTAGGTCCTTGTCTTGGTCCGGTAAACCTGATCGTTTCTTCAAGGGGAGTTCCTTGTTTGGATTAACATCCCATCTCCTTTTTGAACATTCTCCCACTTCAAACTTAGACTGTAACTTGGTAGGAGAACCACCAACGAGATTTGACCCTATAGACTCATCTTTGCCCGAAAGTTCAAAATGAGGAAAGGCTAAGGCAAAGTAAGGACCTGATCTCTTCTTAGGACGAAAATCCTGGTTCTCCTGAGGCATAACTGGAACTTGAGCAACAGGGCTTGATTGTTGTGATATGGGAGCCGAGTCTGATTCCTCTTGTCCATCATTTATCCTTTGTTGAACCTAATTATCTTGGTGGTTGAAATGATTCGGATTTATAGGTTCAAAAGGACATCTGGAAACGGGGTGCATAATTCTGCAACAGTTGGTACAGATTTTTTCCATCCTCTCATACTGGAAGCCCAACATGACGCGATCCCCTGATTGAAATCTCGCTCTCCTGAAGAACCTGAAACGATCCGTTATAGAGACTCTGATTTTGACCCTGATGAATGAAACCTGATTGGTAACAGAGTCTTCAAAGTCCATGTGAACGATCTCCCCTAAGGATCTAGCTATTCTGCGAACAGTCTTAGCAGAAACATAAGATATAGGGATACCTCTGATTTGAACCCAAAAGTCTAAGGACGTTAAGAAGTCCAGTCTTGGTAAGTCATCACATCGTTGCAAAGCTACGAATCATTTATTGAAGCTCCAGGGTTCCCGGCGTAATACTGATGTCAAGTCTCTTTCAGACTGGAAGCGAAACTGGATAAAACGATCATCAAGCACTCTGCCATGAACCGAAGATGCGAGCCCACAAGCTGTAGGTAGATTATCCGCCACTTCAAGCAAATTCTGATCCGTCGGATTAAGTGGTCGAGCAATCAAACTTAACCTGTTTCTGGCTAGAACATCTTCATAGTCTGAGCTTGGAATTAAAAGTTCTGGATCATCTCTCCCTAAAGCTAAGTATTGAATCTCATCCCAAAGATCTTTCTCCATTTAGCTTCTCTAAGGAGGAAAGCGTTGAGGTTTGAAAGCTCTAGAAAAGGTTATTTATAAGAGGAAGAGAGGGTTGAAAAGGAGGAAAGAAGAGGAAAAAAAACTTAAGATTACTGCAATATTATCCTAACCACACGTCGTAGGAAAAATATCTACTGCAGTAGAAACAAAAGGAATGAAAGTATCGAGATAATTAGATAATAGGATAAGTAAGGGATCCAGAGTAAGTCAACTTCCTTAAGGAAATCTTAGAAAAGACAAAAAAAACGTCTTCCAAACCTCTTCAGAGTAATTAATCTTAAAGATAAAAAATAATTATGTCCAAGTCAACTCTGAAAACCAGAGACCGAAACTGGAATCATAAATCATTAGAGGGCTCAAAAGGATGATTGGAAACGGTCAGAACACTCATGTATGGGCTGATCTGTGGCTCTTAGAGCATGTACCATGAGCAATTGAAATATTGTCTGAAATTAATCGTTTGGAAACGAAGGCAGACTGAGTTGGGAAACTATTCCAGGAAGAAGAGGTTGCAGCCTTGAAGCTAATACCTTGGAAATAATCTTGTAAAGGACTGAGCATAAGCTAATTGGTCTGAGATCTGACATTAGATTAGAATTTCTAACTTTAGGAATGAGACAGAGCTGAGTGTAATTCCATTCTGAAAGAAAGGAACCAGTATTAAAAAAATTCTGAACTTCCTCTGTAACCTAAGGGTCTATGATATCCCAGTATTTTTGAAAAAAGACCTGTCATACCATCAGCGCCCGGAGCCTTAGTAGGGTTTATTGAGAAAACCGCTTTTTTGATCTCTCCACTAGTCACATTGCTTATCAGACTTTCATTCATCTGATTGTAAACTTTAGGCTGAAAATCATGAAATAACCAATCAAAGTTCCCAGGATTAGAAGATGTTAATAGTTCCTTGAAGTAAGTGGTAGCTACTTCTCCTTTAGAAGCTTTCGACTTTTGAGTGTTTCCAGAGCCATCCACCAGAGCTTCGATTCTGTTTCTTGATCTATTTGCCTGGACAAAAGCGTGGAAAAATTTAATGTTACAGTCTCCTTCCTGTAACCATTTTTCTCGGCTTTGTTGACTCCAATAAGTCTCTTCTTCCCTATAGGCTACAACCAACTTATGCTTAAGATCATGGACTTGAGAAAAGGAAGGAAAAGAAGAAGATTGTTCCTGTTCTAAAGCAATTTGAATCTGAGTTATCTTTTCCAAAGAGTTGAGTCGATTCTCTTTTTTCCAGTTGCTTAAAGCTTTCCTACATCGTCTGATCTTATCTGAAACTGATGAGAAAGGAGAAGAGTAGTTGTTGAGCCAAGCCGAAGAAATAGCTTCTTTAACCAAATGTTTATTTAAAAGTCTTTTATCAAAACAAAAATTTCCTCTGTAAGGACTGTTGGAAGATAGAAGCTTGATTAAAACTGGCCTATGATCTGAACCTCTTTTATCTAAGAATTTCTGATTAGAAGATGGAAATAAATGAAACCATTTTGTATTTCCAAAACATCTATCTAATTTACTTTGGATCCACAAATTGTTTCTCCTGCCTCTCCAAGTAAAGCCATTACCATAAGAAGGCAATTCATTCATATCACAAGTTCTAAGCATCTCCGCAAAAGGTAGAAAGGAAGATTCGTTTCTTCTGGGACCTCCTAGTTTCTCACCATTGTGCAGAATTTCGTTAAAGCCTCCCATCATACACCAGCTGTCTTTCCTTGTGATAGCTATACTCATGAGTTTATCCCAAACTAATGGTCTTGAAGTAAACAAAGGATCACCATATACAAACGTGACAAAAAAATCTACTGAACCAAACTGAACATGGAAGTCTAGGAGATGCTTATCCACAATATGAAAAGTGATATCCACACTACTTTTCCAAAATAAAGCCAAACCTCCACTCTTTCCTATTGGATTTATAGTAAACACCCTATCATAACCTAACCATTCCTGTATATCTACCAATACATTACTATTATTCATAGTCTCCATTAGAAACAAAATCTCAGGGAAATGTTCTTTACGCAGTTCCTTGAGACGAGGAATTGTCAAGTCTTGAGGCCGCTCCAAACTTTGACAATTCCAGCTCAGTAGGCTCATTAGATCGAAGACAGTCCCTCAAAGGGGACCATCTTTTGATTTGTGATCTTAGCTACTTTATTAAATTTAGCTTCCTCTACTAAACCTTTCCTTTTTCCTAACAAATTTATTTCTGAATCTAAGGATAACTCAGAATTATTTGCAGGATAGGGAATAGGAGTACCTCTTTTGTTTCTTGCTGGCTTGAAGGATTTCTTCTTGGAGTGAGGCCTTGCCTTTGTTGTTCCAGACGTACTCGCTTCAAAGTTTAGGATATCATATACGTATGATGATTCCAGACTAACTTCATATAGGTTTTCTGGTTCTGGTATAGTCTTTGTAGAGGGAGAAGAATGAACCTCTGGATAGATCAGAACCTTTGTTCCAGTATTAGTTTGACACTGAGTTCCAAATTGTATATCAGTTGGTTCTTCGTTCATCATGGGAATATCCGGAGAGATAACCTTCCCGATTGGAGTAGCTAGGTCTGGGACAGCTTGAATAATCAGAGACGGAGAGTTAAAGGAAGCGAGGACTGTGGATCTATCATGAACTAAGTTCCGTGACTCTTTCCCTTTAAATTCTTTAAGCTTCTGAAGAAACAAAGGACACTTTTCTCGTTCATGCGTAAGACGCTGGCAAAAATAGCATCGCTTTTGAATCCTTTCGTAGTCATATAGGATTGTAACAACTTCACCAGAAGGAAGCCCTATCACTTTGGATCTTCGAAGTGATTTCGTAACATCAAAAAGAATCTCAACTCTAACGAAATCCCTATTCTGAGAGATTGATGGATCATAATCAACTTGTAAAACTGGTCCTGCAAATTCAGCAAATACCTTGATCGCTTCCGACGTGTGATGATTGACCGGTCTGTTGCGAATTTGAACCCAGATTGGAAGAAATTGGAGATATTCAGGCGGAGGCTTTTCTACCCATCGATCAATGACTAGTGACCATTGATTATACGTGTGCACTCCCAATTTGAGAATCTTTTCTAGGTCTTGTTCATACTTGAAGATGAATTGGAATTTATCTTTTGAAAGATCCACTCCTCTCACACGATCGTAGATTAACCATTTCCTTGACATATCCAGAACGATATCTGAAACGTTTTGACAGTCTGGGTTGAGAATTCTACCCATTAAACTCATAGAGTTTGTATCCCTTGAAGAAAACTGTGGCAGATCCGGCAATTGGAATGGTTCATCGGCTTCTTCCAGCGACATAGCTTTAATCATGTTATCGATTGAGGAAGACATAACTGGAGTCTTGCTAAAGGATTGAGGGAAAGAGAGGACGATGTAGCACAGGCTCAAAGACTGAAGAAATCTGTGAAGATCTTGATGAAACAGCGAAGTATAGGATTACAAACCCAAATTAAACAAAATAAGGGTGTAAACAGGTGAAAATCTAAGAAGATAAGGATGCTTTTCTGACAAAGATATTTTCGAGGGTGGATAAGAGACTCTAGTATACAGAGAGTTTTCTAAGCCCAAAAGAGGGAAACTTTTATACAATTTCTTTTTAAATGGTTATACAAAACAACTTAACTACATGATCTTTTTTTGTAAGAAAAAAAAAAAAGAAAACATATTATGAATGTGAGGTTGTTATAATTTTTTTTCCTGGGCCAGCCATGAAAAGTAGTTTAAAACCATACAATCAGTTTTTTAAATTAAATTTCGATTAGATGTATCATGTAAAGATATTTTAAAATTCTTTTTTTTTTGTCATTTGGATTTATATTATAAATGAAGAGATTCAATCTGTTGAATACAAAAAAGGTGAAAACATAGAAATCACCTAAACTAAGCCCAAACAAAGGAAGCATAAGCTGCCAAGTTAAACACTTCCAGAGACATAAGCCGGCAAGTTACACACTTCCGGAAGCTAAAAAGCAAAGACTAACAACTTAGAAAACAACTCACTAAGGCAGTAACAAAAACCAGAGAACTAAAATTGCCCTACTGAACCAGAAAGAAACTCACAAGCTTTCCCATAGAACCTGTAAACGCCAGAGAGTACCAATAAGCCCGGAAGTGCCATAAACATAATAGCACACCGTCGACAAACCATCATCAGCACCGGCAGGAAAGAAAGCAAGTTCGAACGACATCAGAGAAACAGAAGCCACAACCATCCAGCCACACAAAACCAGTCAGAAGAAGACGAGCCAAACTAGTGACAAAGAAGAAACCTTGAGATTCGACCTGAGACAAGCCAAAGAGGACTAACAGCTCTTACACGCAGACCCTCGTCGACCCAGCCTTAACCATCTACAGAACCAAGACTGGTGACCTCCTCGCAAGAGAACAGCTGAAAGACGATTCCACTAATATGCCTAAAACCCAAAACCACAACTCAAAAGAGTCGCCGAAGAGAGCTAGTAGATGGCTAGCAACAAAATACCATCCGGTTGACAAGCAGAAAGAACGAAACCTAACATATAGCGCAAACACTGACTAGCTAGGAGACCTAACAGAGCAGAAGAACTAAGGAAAGAGTTCCAACCAACAGAGAACGCAAGTTTGAGAGAAGACACAAACCACAAACTTCTCTTTGCAACTTGAAACCATACTAGCACCAACAACACATCCTAGTTGAAAAACCCGCAGTCCAAAGAAGAGAGGATCGAAAGAGATACCATACCAGATCAGGAAACGAGCGATTGTCTCCTTCAAAGATATTTTAAGATTCATGAACACATAAATTTAGAATATACCATAATGATTTCAACATTTTAAAATCTGTGCGTATGCACGTGATCATATAGAAGAAAAACACATGAAAATTACCTTTTCGTAACGTTTTACCAAAATAAATTACAGAGTATAAAAATCAATAATGTTGATTGAAAAAACCCTCTTAATAAATAGAACAGAGAAAATGATATAGATTGAGATTGTATTCCATAAATGATGATGTATAAAAAATCTAATTAAAGCATCTCCACGCTAACAATAATAATATACTCCTCATTATTAAAATTTAAAAGATAATTTTTCCTCATTATTATCTTCCTGTTTGTTTAATCTCCAAAAAAAAATAAAAAGAAAACCTCATGTTAGTTTATTCAAAAATTAGGTAAATTATTACTTACCAAAAAAAAACATTAGGTAAATTATTTTAAATTTATCTAAAGACGTTAAAAAGAAAAGATAACTTTTAAATGATGTAAAAATTGAGTAATTTCACATTAAATTAAAGGGTTATTATCTTAAAACATATTGTAGCAAATCTAAGTTCACTAACTTTTTAAGGAACGACTGTCATATTTTTCCTTCAGAACTATCATGTCGTACCAGATTCACTTCGATCTTTGACCTTGATCTATATCTCCTAGAACTTAAGTACTCTACCTATTTCTACCTGAATCCATAATTCTATTGCTATTTCTCCACTAATCTGGGTTTAAACGGTTTTGGAACTAAACCCGATATAAATCGGTATAAATCCAATTTATAATCTGAATAATATATACAACCCAACCCATCATGTCCTTCACTTGAAATCCAAATTCCCAAATTTGTTTTGTTAAAACTCTAACCAGAACAAATCATTAACAGTTTTCATATTAAAAACATTAAATTGTTTCAAAAATAAAATGCATTGGATTATCCATGAAGGAGCTTTTGAATTTGCAAACACAAACACGAGTGCATAACTGCATATTGATCTCTCTGCTTTGTCCAAAAGAAAAAAGATCTCTCTGCAAACGAATCAAAGAAGATCACAAAGATTTATGTTCATGAGTGGAGCTTCTTGGCCAACCCCGACGGGTCGGACCCCATTATCATCATCATTACCCACTTTCACGTCCCTAAATTATTCTCTTATCTCTCTCTTTCCCTAAACCCAAATCATAAATTATTCTCTCTTGTTTTGCTTTTGCTTTTTAATTCTTTTCATTTCACTCAATAACAACAAGAATGCCCAGATCTCCCGATCCATCCGCAAAATTAGAATTTTTTTGAGATTTGATCATATGGGTCACCTAAAAATTTAGTCTTTTTGATCTGGGTTTAATGCCAAGATTCATCATTTCATATGGGAAACAACAACGACAGCGGAGGACGCCGTCGGCGGCGAAACCATTTGGCTCCTCCTTCACGTTCTCTATTTTGTTGATTTTATAATCAATTTCAAAACAAAACAGAGTAGATAACATGTGAGACTGTGTTCTTCCTCATGAGTCGTGACCATATCTGAAGTTTATGGTCTTCTTGTTGCAATTTGACTTCTCTGATTTTGCTTAGAACATGAAAATATATAATATCAACCTTTGGTCAAATTTTCATGTGTAATTATCTAAGTTTATGTAATTGATTATCTGTCTTATGGTTTTGAATTCTACGGGTCTGATTGGTAACGTACCCAAAGCTGTACAGAAAAGCTGTAAGCTGTTACGAAATAGTGCAAAGCTGTAGGAAAGAGCTATACATGAAAGTTGTACCAAAAAGCTGAGAGTAAAGTTTTTAATAAAGTTTTTAGTAACGCTTTTGTGATTGATAAAAAATCAAAGCTGTACAAGTGGTACAACTTTAATTGTGTTCACCAATCAAGGCCTACTTCTAATGAAAAGAAGAAAATGAGAAGAAGAGAGAAGAAAAATCAATTTGGGAATTTTTGGTTTTCAAGTTTTCTTGGTTTAGTTTTGTAATTGGGTTAAATTTTGGTAAAATCCGGTTAAATGAGTTCATTAGTTGGTTAATGAAATAGTAAACCAATAGCAAACTGTATAAACGAGATTTGTGGAGCAATAGATGATATCTGATATTCCGAAGGGGAAATAGCAATAGAAGTATGGATTCGGGTAAAAATAAGTGGAGTACCTAAATTCGTAGGAGATATAGATCGAGGTCAAAGATCAAGGTGAATCTAGTACGATATGATAGTTCTGAGGGGGAAATAGAAAGTCGTTCCACTTTTTACATATATCTATATATATAAAGTTAACTTTGCCCACTTCTCCTTCCTCCACATCAACATCTACTTAATCATTTTTTTTTCATAAAAAAATACTATTTTTAATATTAATTCATTGATATTTATTAATTATAATTAATAATAGTAAAAAATAAATAAAAATGAATTAACTAAAATTAATGAAATTTTAAAATAGTATAAACAATAATATAATTATTTAGTAAATAATAAAAATAATAACTATCTAAAAATGAATTAAGTAAATTAAATGAAAATTTTAAAATAGTAAAAATAATACTATAAATTTGTTTTAGTAATAATGTTATTATTAAAATTATAACCAAAAAATGATTATATTCCAAAATTTAGAATGGGTTAATGAGTTTTAGAATGTAAGTAAGATTTTAATGAATGGTAGAGCAAAAAAAATAAGTTATAAAAATCTAAACATGAAAATAAAATTGAAGTGAAACATTAGTTTCTAAGAAACATATACCATAAAGATTTATTATTAAATTTTACTTATAACAAAGAAAAGATTAATTACTTAACTTAACTTAACTTAAAAGTTTTGATCTAAAACAAATACATTGTAAGGGAAAAACTTTTTTTTGGGAAAACTATAAAAAGAATTTTGAAAAAATAATCTATCTAAAGAAACAAAATCAATGGTCAGGAAATATAGAAAAATGATATGCAAACCGTTACAAAAAGTGGCATGTGATTTGTATAACATATCTCATAAAGTATATTATCAACTGGAGCTACAATTTTATAACATGATATAAAACATATATAACAAATATATATATCTATATATATATATATATATTATCAAATGCTTTTAACCCAAAACATTGATAAAAACAACATATTTAAAGTACACTATATTTTTTTGAGAAGACGAAGTTGGGGTTGCATCACAAAATTAACATATGCAAATAACATATGAGATTTTAGAAAAATATGTATCTTGGATTAGTGAATAGATATTCATTGTAGGGTTTAAATGATTCATCATTTAAGCATTCTTGACTTAGTCTGAAATTCTATTATGGCAGATGATGCATTTTGACACTTTGTATATTCACATTTAATGTAGGATATCGATATGTTTAAATGATCTCTATAATTAGGTCAACGATCGACATTGACGTTAGAACTTTTAAAATTATGTTTTTATGGAATATGAATATGGAATAAACTCTTTTAAAGATAAAAGTTCAGAAAATTGTCGACAATATTATTGCGACACTAAACAATATATGTTATATATAGATTAGTAAAATAAGTACGACATTTATATAGATTTATCTTTTAATATTCAAATTATTATCATATTCAATGATTCTTATTGATAAAAATTTGGACTAAAATCTCACGTAAAATCGCAAATAGATATAACAAAGAAATATTATCTTAAAATTATATATCCTTTATCCTATAAAACACAAGTCACTCTACTAATAAAAAATTGACATATCAGCAAAACTAAATTATCTTTTAAAAATATATGTAAAACAACAAATGATCGAAGAAAAAAAACTTTACTTTAAAAAGAAAAAAAGAAAAAAACAAATTATTTGTTTGACGAAAAAATCTCAAGTAATTTTTCTAACTGCTTTCCCATACCTCCATGATCGTCTACATCTCCACACAATAACTACTTTTCTTTCTTTTACTATATATATATATATTACAGTATTATTTTATAAAAACCAAAACCAGTTTCTATGGTTAAAAAATCAGAACAAATCCACAAACCAATCGTTGGCTATGGGATGTTTATTTTTCCTGTGACAATAATATATTCACATCCAAGGTAAATTGGGTGTTCGATTCATTTTTTTTGTCTCTGCATCTCCTTTACATGATCTCACGTTATTTTCTTTTGCTTCTTCTTTCACAGCTGACAGCCCTCTATTTCCAAAGTCTCACGTACATTTTGAATCTACGCTTCTATTCACTCTGAGTTTGGCTTACATCATCACCACCAACCAAGACTCCATTCCTTTTCGACAGTTCTTCCAAGGAGATCTTTATGCCTCTCCTCTGGCATGACATGAGTGCAAGATAAAACATCCAAATTAAATATCCAGTTTTTCTTCCTTCGTCTTTGATGCAGTTAGATACACGTCTCTCTTCTCAGTTCTCTCTTATATATTTATATTGTTTTTTTTTCAAGTTTTAAAAGTATATATTCCACACTTGGTCTCTGAAAAATACACCAAAAATATAGTAATTGTTGTAAAACACTTAGAGTTGATCTTCTATAACCGGTCCATACATGGTCCATACACGGCCCATGTATGTCCAAGACAATAAGGCCCATTGGCCATCTCTTTTGTACTTAGTCGGTTTAGTGTTTCCTAAGGTGATAAGGGTTTGTCCTTCACTATATATATGTATGATTATCGAACACTTAATAAGAAATAAGACAAGAGAAAATCTCCTTCGATTTCTCTAGTTTACAACACGTTATCAGCACGACTTGTTCTAAAGTCCAACTGAGATAAAACCCTAAACCCCTAAACCGCCGCTGTCGCCTTCTCTCTTTATTCGTGTTCCGTTTCTGTCGGGGGTGAGTTCTGTTCGGTGATCGTTTCCTGCTCGTGACCAGTTCGTGATCAATCTTCGTTCGTGGTCCGGTTCAGTTCGTGATCAAGCTTTTATTCATAACTCGTTCGAGGTTCGAGGTAAATCCCTGTTCGTGATCGGTTCGTGTGCTGATATTTTCCAAGGTTCGTGATCAAGAGAAGTAAAACCGAAGTCTTTAGCTCTCGGTTCATATCCAGTCAACCCCAAATCGGTGGAAGGTAAATAATTCGAAAACCATCAGACATATACACATCGAACCTGACTTAAATCTATAAGAACCTTATAATACTAAAATCGGATTGTGTGAGGTTTAGGGTTGCTAGATTACTTGCGAATTGAACAAATTATATCATGATTGAAATCTGGTTGTTATTGATTGATTGATTGCATGAAAGCATTGAACCTAGAAACCTAAAATCGAATTAGAGAGAAAATTAATATGTTTGTTCTAGGTTGTTAGAATCGAAATTGTTCTATATTTTGCATGAAAAATCAAAACAAAAGATTAGGATAACTTCCAAATTAATTATAGTAATTATCCTAAAATCCTAGAAAATATTTCCTAAAAACTTTGTGATTAGTAAAATGGAAAATTTAAGAAAAAGGAAATTTAGTAAAAGGAAAACATTGCATGCTAGAGAGAAAATTAATTAGAGAGAAAATTAATATGTTTGTTCTAGGTTGTTAGAATCGATATTGTTCTATATTTTGCATGAAAAATCAAAACAAAAGATTAGGATAACTTCCAAATTAATTATAGTAATTATCCTAAAATCCTAGAAAATATTTCCTAAAAACTTTGTGATTAGTAAAATGGAAAATTTAAGAAAAAGGAAATTTAGTAAAAGGAAAACATTGCATGCTAGAGAGAAAATTAATTAGAGAGAAAATTAATATGTTTGTTCTAGGTTGTTAGAATCGATATTGTTCTATATTTTGCATGAAAAATCAAAACAAAAGATTAGGATAACTTCCAAATTAATTATAGTAATTATCCTAAAATCCTAGAAAATATTTCCTAAAAACTTTGTGATTAGTAAAATGGAAAATTTAAGAAAAAGAAAATTTAGTAAAAGGAAAACATTGCATGCTAGATTATATTTGTTGTCTAGGATTATTGTTTCATGCATGATAAGCCACGAAAATTTGAGTATAAAAGCATGGCATGGTTCGGTCTCAAATACCGCATGACCTTTAAGTGTTTGGCATGGTTCGGTCTCAAATACAACATGACCTTTAAGTGATTGGCATGGTTCGGTCTCAAATACCGCATGGCCTTAAATTGTTACATGGTACGGTCTCAAATACCGCATGCTAATGATCGGATGTTCGTTCTGTATTGTGCAGATGGCAAAGCTGAACAACCTCTCCTATGCTGCCCTTAATGCTTCTGGAGACAATTACTTGCAATGGGCTTTGGATACTAAGATCCATCTGAAATCAAAAGATTTATGCGAATGCATTGAGGATGAGGTTGAGTGTGCAGAAAAGGATAAGTATAAGGCAATTATGCATATACGCCATCACCTTGCTGAGAGTCTCAAGAACCAGTACCTCACAGTTGAAGATCCTCTTGACCTTTGGACAGAGCTGAAAGGCAGATATGGACACCAAAAGACGGTGCTCCTACCAAAGGCTCAATTTGATTGGAAAAACCTAAGGATCCATGACTAGAAATTCGTGGATGAGTATAACTCAGAGCTATTTAAGATAGTCTCAATCCTAAGGTTATGTGGTACAGAGGTTACTGAGAAGGATCTGCTAGAGAAGACATTCTCTACCTTTCACTCCAACAACATACTGCTTCAACAACAGTATCGTGAAAAGGGGTTTAAGACTTATGCAGACCTTATCTCTTGTTTGATACTTGCTGAGCAGAACAATGAGCTATTGATGATGAATAGTGCATTGAGACCGCCGGGTACAGCACCATTACCGGAAGCTCACAAGGTTGATATGGCAAAGAAAAATCCCAACGAACCTAAAGAGCCAAAGAAGACTAAAGAGTCTAACTATGTCCATAGGGACAAGTATGGTCGTGGCCGTGAGAGAGGTGCACGTGGTGGTCCTGGTCGTGAGACCTATCAAGGACACAATTTTGGTGGTCAAGGCCGTGGAAACCGATTCGGCTTCGGCCGGGGTCGGGGTAGAGGCCGCGGACAATTTAAACCGCAACATAAGACTAAGTTCACTTGCCATATATGTGGTATGGAGAACCATTGGGTAAAGACATGCAGAACTCCTAAGCACCTTGTTGATCTCTATCAAGAGAATTTGAAAAAGAATCCAGAAGCTAACCTGGTTCATCTCGATGGTGAAGGTGATTTCGACCATGAGAAGGATGACCTATTGGATTATGAAACTTCTGATTGTTTAAGAGAAGATAATTAAACTCAAATGTGGTCTTGATTTACTTTTATATTTTATGCATTACATTTTGATTGGATTATTGTTTGGATAATTATTTTGGTTTAAATTCAAATTTCCTTCAATATATTTTGCTTGTTTTATTACTTTAAAGTTTAAAACATAAATTCTTGTCCATTATAAAAATGGTTGAGGACAAGAACATCCTTGTGGTGGATAGTGGATCCAGCCACACAATTTTGAAGGATAAGAGATATTTTATTAATCTCATTATGAAAAATGTCAATGTTAGTACGATTGCGGGTATAGCAAGCCTAATTGAAGGCTACGGCCAGGCTAATATTTTTCTACCAAACAGCACACATCTTGAAATAAGTGATGCCTTGTATTCACCCAGCTCAAAGAGAAGTTTATTGAGCTTCAAGGACATTTGTTTGAATGGTTTCCATGTTGAAACAAAGGATGAAGGAAACAGAGAGTTCCTATATATAACCGAGATCACCCGAGGACATAAGAAAGTCCTAGAGGCTATACCTGCACTAGCCATTGGTCTTTACCATGCTAAGATTGATATGATAGAAGCTAACTTGGCAATGAATAAGATGTTCAATGAACAATTCACTTTATGGCATGACCGGCTTGGCCATCCGGGTTCTAACATTATACGTAAGCTATTAATGAATTCAAATGGGAACACTCTTAAAGAGAGAAAAGTTATCCCTAAAAATCTCATGTGTGTAGCATGTGCACAAGGGAAACTAATTATAAGGCCATCACCAACAAAAGTAAATAAAGAAACTTTGCATTTTCTGGAAAGGATACAAGGAGACATATGTGGACCTATACACCCTCCTTGTGGGACATTTAGATATTTCATGGTCCTTATTGATGCATCGACCAGATGGTCGCATGTTTGCTTATTGTCAACTAGAAACCTTGCGTTTGCTAGATTGCTGGCC
>NC_025695.1:29633384-29634563 GCF_000633955.1 Camelina sativa
GCCATCACCAACAAAAGTAAATAAAGAAACTTTGCATTTTCTGGAAAGGATACAAGGAGACATATGTGGACCTATACACCCTCCTTGTGGGACATTTAGATATTTCATGGTCCTTATTGATGCATCGACTAGATGGTCGCATGTTTGCTTATTGTCAACTAGAAACCTTGCGTTTGCTAGATTGTTGGCCCATATTATACGCCTGCGAGCCCACTTTCCAGATTTTCCACTTAAGACTATACGTCTAGACAATGCTGGTGAATTTACATCCCAAGCGTTTAATGATTATTGTATGTCCATGGGGGTGAGTGTGGAACATCCTGTGGCACATGTCCATACACATAATGGATTAGCTGAATCCTTCATTAAACGTATTCAATTGATTGCTCGGTCGTTGCTTATGAGGTCGTAGCTTCCTGTGTCGGCTTGGGGACACGCAGTACTACATGCAGCTGAACTAATACGCATCAGGCCATCTAGTGAACATAAGTATTCACCATCCCAACTATTAACGGGTCATGAGCCAGACATATCCCTTCTCAAAACATTCGGGTGTGCCGTTTATGTACTGATTGCTCCACCATAGAGAACTAAGATGGGACCTCAAAGGAGGATGAGAATATATGTTGGATATGATTCTCCCACCATTATAAAGTATCTTGAGCCAACCTTAGGAGATTTATTTAAGGCCAGAAACGCGGACTGTCAATTCGTTGAGTCTGAATTCCCTGTATTAGGTGGTGAGACTAGCAAGCTGGTCAAGGAATTAACATGGAATCAAACATCCTTAAATTGGCAAGATCCTCGAACTCTAGCATGTGATGCAGAGGTTCAAAAAACTATACATTTGCAAAAGCTAGCTATTCAATTGTGATACACAGAGTTTTAAACCCTATTTTCCTACTACAAGTGCACAGCAAAGAAGTAGTACTTAGGGGTCGAATCCCACGAAGACCAAGTTTTACTCTATGGTTCTATTGGTTCAATTTCAAGCTAAGACAATTCAAAGTTGGGTTTTTTTGGTAACAGTAACGCGATTAAAACGGTATAAAAAGGCAATAAGCAAAACACTAGATCAGGGGTAATTCTCGGGAATTTCAGAGATAACAACTAAACAACTATTCAGGGCATAGATTAAGTACCAGTCTAGAACTCAAACATAAATATAAACTGATCCAC
>NC_025695.1:29636186-29645384 GCF_000633955.1 Camelina sativa
AAAAGATTATACATTTGCAAAAGCTAGCTATTCAATTGCCAGATTCCTTTGCTGACCCAAAGAGAGTAACAAAATCGTACATATCAGCTTGTAATGCACCAGTACGTATTGATGTTCACAAGGAACACAATGATCAAGTTGCTACAGAGTCTAAGGCCTGTTTGAAACGAGGCAGACCATTGGGTTCCAAAGATAAGAACCCTCGGAAATCTAAGAAAGGTGCAAATCAAACCGAGGTTACGGAAATTATAGACATGGCCGCGGCAAATCCTAAGGTACCAAATGAGGTTTGGGACGCTGAACCTCAAGGACCTGAAGGTATTGATAATAATGAGATCCCAATCAATTATATCATGTCTGGAATAAAATAGAACCGTAAAGATGTCGACATCGATGATGTATTTGCTTATCAGATAGCACTTGAGATAAATGAGGATCATGAACCCACGTCTATATTAGAGTGCACTCAAAGTAAAGATTGGCTAAAGTGGAAAGAAGCCATTGACGTGGAGTTAAACTCTTTAAAGAAGAGGAATGTGTTTGGTCCAATCTTAAGGACACCATTCGATATAAAGCCAGTTGGACATAAGTGGGTCTTTGTAAGGAAGAGAAATGAGAATAATGAAATCGTGAGATTTAAGGCACGACTTGTGGCACAAGAATTCTCTCAAAGACCAGGAATAGATTATGAGGAGACATACTCCCCTGTGATGGATGCAACGACTTTTAGATTTCTATGTTGTAACCGCATATTTATATGGTCCACTGGAAAATGAAATTTATATGAGATTACCAGAGAGTATTGAGCTCAAAGATAAGAGTGGTTCTCGAGAACAATACTGCATAAAGCTAGACAAATCCCTTTATGGACTGAAACAAAGTGGGCGTATGTGGTACAATAGACTAAGTGAGTACCTAGCTAAAGAGGGCTATAAAAATGATCCCATCATTCCATGTATTTTTATAAAGAAGTTTGCAAACAAAGGGTTTGTAATCATAGCAGTATATGTGGATGATTTGAATATCCTAGGAACCTCTGGGGAAATCGCCCAAACAGTCGAATATCTAAAGAAAGAATTCGAGATGAAAGACCTAGGCAAGACTAAATTCTGTTTGGGATTGCAACTTGAGTACATAGATAATGGAATCCTTGTGCATCAAATGGCATATACAGAAAAGGTACTCAAGAGGTTTAATATGGACCAAGATCACCCATTGACTAGCCCAATGGTTGTAAGGAGCCTTGATTTGGATAAAGATCCATTCGGTCCAAAGAAGGACGATGAAGAGATTCTCGGTCCAGAAGTGCCATACCTCAGTGCAATAGGAGCGTTAATGTTCTTGGCTAGCCACACTAGACCAGACATATGTTTTGCCGTGAACCTCCTTGCTAGATTTAGCTCATGTCCAACCCAAAGGCACTGGAACGGTATCAAACATGTATTGCGTTACCTACAAGGAACGCTTGATTTGNAAACGACAAATTTGGGTTTATATTATACTAACCATAACAAAGAAGGTTTAGTTGGTTTTGCTGATGCAGGTTATCTATCTGATCCACATAATTCAAGGTCTCACACCGGCTATGTGTTTACTCACGGTGGTACCGCGATTTCGTGGCGTTCTATGAAGCAAAGCATTGTGGCCACTTCATCTAATCACGCGGAGATTCTAGCAATTCATGAAGCCAGCCGTGAATGTGTTTGGTTGAGATCGATGATTCAACATATCAGGACAGATTGTGGCATGGCCGACGATAAGGAAGCAACGGTTATATATGAAGACAATACGTCCTGCATCGCACAGCTCAAGGAAGAATATATCAAGGGAGATCGGACGAAGCACATTCTACCCAAATTTTTCTTCACACATGAACTACAAAATGCCGGAGAAGTTCAAGTGGTACAAGTTCCGTCTTGCGACAATTCAGCCGATCTCTTCACCAAATCATTACCGACATCGACATTCAAGAAGCTCACGCACCAGATTGGAATGCGGAGACTTAAGAACTTCTAGGGATGCTTGGAACAGGGGGATTAATGTGTGCTGTACTCTTTTCCCTTCACCATGGTTTTGTCCCAATGGGTTTTCCTGGTAAGGTTTTAATGAGGCAGCACCCCCAAGCGCATTACAGAAAACCTACTTAGCATTTTGCACGGTTATGTCATCCAAGGGGGAGTGTTGTAAAACACTTGGAGTGGATCTTCCATAACCGGCCTATACACGGTCCATACACGGCCCATGTACGTCCAAGACAATAAGGCCCATTGGCCATCTCTTCTGTATTTAGTCGGTTTAGTGTTTCCTAAGGTGATAAGGGTTTGTCTTCACTATATATATGTATGATTATCGAACACTTAATAAGAAATAAGACAAGAGAAAACCTCCTTCGATTTCTCTAGTTTACAACAGTAACAGAATCCGTAACATATTAATATCATCCCAACAATATGAAGAACTTGATATTTGACATAAATGATGTTCAGGGTTCCGCTCAGGTACAATACTAGGTTAATCTCAAATTTGATACATGTTCCATTTTTATAGTTGTGATTGTGACATTGCATATCATAAAATGAATCATTTTACTTTACCAGTTTAACATGATATCTCAGTTAAATTATGTATAAAATATTTAATATTCTCACTAATGATTATTGAAAATATTGCAGCAAAATAACATAAATTTAAAAAAAAAATTTAATTTTTTTGTTTCGTACGTAGTACGGGGTAGGATACTAGTATGTTGTATATCACTGAGTAAAATAAGCTTTATATTTATACTCAAAAGTTGGAATGATTATATTTGAGCTCAATAATTTCTAATAAATATTTAAAATTAAAATTCCGCGTGTGCGTGGATACAAATTCTAGTATAATATATAATTTGATATACTAACATTTATACACATGTTAATTAGCTTGTCATCTTAGGTGGAGTTATAAGATGATTGATTTAACTCATGAGGAAAGAAGAAAAAGCATACTATGAAACAAAGTTGTAATTCGATATGGTTTGTGACTTCATCCATCATCTTCTATCAATTGCTCTGCGAAAAAACAATATCAAAACTCTATATTTCTTTTTTTTTCCCCGTTTTAAAATGTTGACTAAGCAATAAGACTAATAAAAAAAAACTCGATATCCAACTCTCTACCATTTTTTGTTTTTTTCCATAAATTGATAGAAGAAGAAGATGATACACAACAAAGCAAACAATCAAGACAGAAGAGGCTTCTTAGAGTCAAACTCACTCTCAAAACTCTCAATTTCTGAAAACCCTTCTTTGCCTTTTGCCCATAACACGAGGTATAGCCCTACAAACATCAACACCATCCCTCCCACACTGCAAATTTTTTCTTTTGTTAAATCATTCATTAAAAAGGTAAGAAACTCAAATTTTACCACATAAGATTGTTTGTTAAAACTTAAAAGAGTTGTGTGAATAATGTTACCTTCCAAGGCTAACGGACTCTCCTAATGTAAAAACGGAGTAAGCAACCGAAATAACAGTAGCGAAAGGACTGAACATTGAAACCAAAACCGGTCCACGTTTCTTCATTGCCCATCCATTAAAGCTAACACATGCTCCACTCACTGTCCCTCCCTGCCATTTCAAATGTTATAACCATAAACCATTTACTTATGTTATGTATAAACGAAAAACCATCTGAAACTTACCAGGACAGAATAACCAACGAGGTTACCGAAACTAACAAATGAAGTGGCAAGTACTTTTGCTTTTCGGTTTTGTAATAGCAGTACCACCGTTGTTATCAACACTCCTAGTAATGCCGTTATTGCACTTAACGATATCGGTGCCGGAAACTCTGCTAATGTTGACGCCTGCAATAACCATTTTTAGAAACTAAACAAAACTGGTTATATATATATATGATGATTGATATATGAACCATGTTATTTGCCTGAAGAACGACGTTGGTTGATAAAACAAAGACGGCTCCAAGAAGGTAGATACAACCGAGGACTCTGTCTCGATCAAACACGAATTCTGAGGCATTATCGTATTCGTTGAGTCTTACCGAAGTGCTGTGCATTAGGCTCATAGTTAAAGCGCCGAACACACACAACAATGTCCCTAAGATCTTCAATTTGCTGTACACACATTTCAGACTCATCTTCTCTAACCTATCCAGAAAAGAAGACACACTTAATGTTGGAAACACCGTATGAGATTGCATGATATAACAAGGATTTAGTTACTCACCCAACGATCCAAGCTATGAGAAAAATGAGACCAGGAGCGAGATTAGGCATCGCTGTCGCCATTGCTGGTGATGTCAACCTGATTCCTTCTAGAAACAGAGACTGGAACAGAGTAACCCTGTTTAAGAAATTGTGCCAATTTTAAACCAAGTTTCATACTTTTAAAAACACAAGAAAAGAGAGAGTAAGTAAATGGGGAGGATGATTTACCCAGCAAAGGCGATCAAAACTAGCTTAACAATCAGCCTCAAACTAAGCTCATTCGGCCATTGCTTCCTTTTTAGAACAACAAACCATTATTTTAATATGTGAAAAGACAAAAGTTTGGTTTTTTTCTAGGGTATGTGGAAAAAGTTATCAGGGCAAGGCAAACCTTTCGAAGAGAATGGCGAAAGGGGAGAGGACAATGAAAGTGGCAAATGTAGAGAAGATGACAATGGTAAAAGGGCCGAGACCGAGTGACATCAAATAACTCATGAGCAAAGAATTGCCCGCGTATACGAATTGAACCATTACTAAACCTCCTACTATTACCATCTCTTCTATCATCTCCTTCTTCATCCTCTCCTCCAGGAGATTGAGCACCGATTGATAAAAAATCTAAACACAAAAACTGCATGGCAGGAAATACATCATAATAAGCATAATGAGTTATGTTAAGATTGCAATACATAAAAAGATTAGAACAAATGAATTACTCTGGGTGATCCCGCCTAAAAAAATGAATTACTCTTTATCTCTCCTCTACATTCATCCAGAAAATATCTCTGGAATCGTAAACCATTATCTTCCTTTCTCTCTCATTCCTTTTACTCTCTCATTAACAAACCCTTCATTTGTTATTCCCACACCTATCTATATTTGTTACTTTTGATGTCTATTTTAAGTCAATTTTTATCCCAACCTTCAATCTCTATTCTGTTCTGCAATCTTCCCCAAATTAAAGATCCATTTTTTTTTTTTTGAAAAAAAAGTTACCAAATTTTTTGGAATTTTGCTTATATATGAAGCATCATGGACCAGTCTGTTTAAAAGTGAAATGCTAAGATCTGTGTCGAATAAACTTACTGCTTTTCCCACATGGAGTCATGTTGGTTCCACTGCCTCTTCGAACTCGTGGACTACCATCCTTCCTGCTCTGGCTCGGTTCGGTTCCATCGGCGTATTACGATCTGCAGTTGAATTGATCAATGACGGCGACAAGCCAGATGCTTCTCCACTTGTTCACTTGCTCCGCGTCTCCGGCGACCATGGCTACGTTTCTTTGTGTCAGCAGCTTCATGGCTACGTCATAAAACATGGGTTTGTCTCAGATACGCGTCTTTCCAATTCCCTGATGAGGTTTTACAAGACCAGCGACTCCCTGGAAGATGCTCACAAAGTGTTTGATGAAATGCCTGAGCCAGATGTCATTTCTTGGAACTCATTGGTCTCTGGTTATGTTCAATCGGGAAGGTTCCAGGAAGGACTCTCTTTGTTTCTCGAGCTCCACAGATCTGATGTCTTCCCTAACGAATTCTCTTTTACAGCCGCTTTAGCTGCTTGTGCAAGACTGCGTCACTTGCTGCTTGGAGCCTCTATCCATTCCAAGACTGTGAAGCTTGGCATAGAGAAAGGCAATGTCGTAGTGGGTAATTGTCTAATTGACATGTACGGGAAATGTGGTTCCATGGATGATGCAGTTTTGGTATTCCAACACATGGAAGAAAAGGACACTGTTTCTTGGAATGCCATTGTTGCTTCCTGCTCAAGGAACTGTAAGCTCGAGCTGGGACTTTGGTTTTTCCACCAAATGCCAAATCCAGATACTGTAACATACAACGAGCTCATCGATGCTTTTGTCAAGTCCGGGGATTTCAATAATGCCTTTCAGGTTCTATCAGATATGCCTACCCCTAATTCATCTTCATGGAACACTATATTGACCGGCTATGTCAACAGTGATCGATCAGGAGAAGCTACTGAGTTTTTCAAAAAAATGCATTCGTTGGGAGTCAGATTTGATGAGTACAGCTTGTCGATATTTCTCGCCGCCATTGCCACCCTAGCTGTGGTTCCATGGGGAAGCCTTATCCATTCTTGTGCTCTCAAGCTCGGTCTAGATTCTCGAGTTGTTGTCGCAAGTGCTCTTATAGACATGTATTCCAAATGCGGAATGTTGAAGCACGCTGAGCTGATCTTTTGGAAGATGCCTAGAAAGAATCTAACTGCATGGAACGCAATGATCTCTGGGTATGCTCGTAATGGCGATTCAACTGAGGCAATCAAGCTCTTTAACCAATTAAAACAAGAAAGATTCATGAAACCTGATCGGTTCACATTCTTGAATCTCTTAGCTGTTTGTTCTCATTGTGAAGTGCCAATGGAAGTCACAGTTGGCTTCTTTGAGATGATGGTCAACGAGTATGGGATCAAACCCAGCATAGAGCATTGTTGTTCTCTTATAAGAGCTATGGGGCAGACAGGAGAGGTTTGGCAGGCAAAAAGGGTGATTCAAGATTTTGGTTTTGGGTATGATAGTGTGGCTTGGAGGGCTTTGCTTGGTGCTTGTAGTGCTCAAAAGGATCTGAAAGCTGCCAAAACCGTCGCCGCCAAGATGATCGAGTTGGGGGAAGCTGGTGAGGATGAGTATGTATACATAGTTATGTCGAATCTCTATGCTTACCATGACAGATGGAGAGAAGTTAGTCAAATTAGGAAGATAATGAGAGAAAAAGGGGTAAAGAAAGAAGTCGGGTCTAGCTGGATTCAAGAGCAAAATGTAGTACTACAGATTTAGATTTAGATTGAGCTTTTGGTTATCTAAATATAATGTCAAGCTAGCTTTGAATCTGGGAGATGACTCGTGGAAAAAGGTGAAATTGTATTACATTTTTTTTTTCATGAATCAAAAAGAAAATGACATGAGTCTGGAGTCACAAACAAAGAACTTGTCTCTAAGTTTACGAGAAGAACTTTCCTCACAGTAGTAAAAATCTTCATAAATGTATCAGGTCACCTTGGGACTGAAAGGCCCATCTCTGCAACAGTAAACAGAAAGAGAAATAAAGGTTAGGAGCGAAACAGAAACTGATAATTACAAAGAAAGAAAGACGGATGATTTGGGCTTATTGATTTCAGGGTAAGAAACTTTGGAAAATGTAAACTATCACCAAAGCCATCTCATCTAAAATAGCTTCCTAAAATCTAAATGATCACCAAAGCATTGTTGACAGAGCCCACCTTTAAAAACAACTGCAAATACGTCTCACGTGCCATCGATTCCATCTGGGACAAAGAGCACTTTTACAAATTACTAGAGTATATTTGCCACTCTTATACACAGATCATGAACTAACTTCCCTAGACTGGTATTCATAGAAAAGATAGCAAAAAAAAAACACAATGAAAATCTTAAATTCCACGTTTTCCAGGGTTTATCTATCCTACAGCTTGTATTCCAATATTTCATTTGGATTACTAGAACTAAAAAAAAGGTTCGTACTTGATAAAGATGCAAGGATCCCACATGGTAACGGTGAAATTATGTGCCTGCATGAACCAAGTACTCATAATTAGACGGACACAATGGCACGAAAGCTCTTGCATGAACCAAGTACTCATAATTAGACGGACACATTGGCACTAAAGCTCAAAACTCTTTCACAACTCTAGAAACTGATTCACTCAATCAGTATTAGTTATACTAGGGTCAAACCTCCTACTTGTTATGAGTCAAACATTAAATCTACCAACACTACATAAAACAACTCTGTTCTTACCAAGTAAGAAAGTCAGAAAACTAAGAATTAACATAAATAAGGAAAAAGCATAGTCATATGAATTAATCATANCTCAAAAGGATCTGAAAGCTGCCAAAACCGTCGCCGCCAAGATGATCGAGTTGGGGGAAGCTGGTGAGGATGAGTATGTATACATAGTTATGTCGAATCTCTATGCTTACNTAAGTTTTCTAATACAAAACCGACTGCTAAGGCCAAAGGTCATGTGTGCAATACATAAAAGTTATCATATGTGAGGTCAGTCAATTTAAGTACTGCAACATAGAATAGACTAAAGGGAAGAATGATCAAAAATAGAGAAGAAGGCACCCAAAAAAAAAAAAAGAAATGCTATACTCACAAGAAAGAAAGAGCAGAAAAGAGAATTAGAGGTCGGGANTACTACAGATTTAGATTTAGATTGAGCTTTTGGTTATCTAAATATAATGTCAAGCTAGCTTTGAATCTGGGAGATGACTCGTGGAAAAAGGTGAAATTGTATTACATTTTTTTTTTCATGAATCAAAAAGAAAATGACATGAGTCTGGAGTCACAAACAAAGAACTTGTCTCTAAGTTTACGAGAAGAACTTTCCTCACAGTAGTAAAAATCTTCATAAATGTATCAGGTCACCTTGGGACTGAAAGGCCCATCTCTGCAACAGTAAACAGAAAGAGAAATAAAGGTTAGGAGCGAAACAGAAACTGATAATTACAAAGAAAGAAAGACGGATGATTTGGGCTTATTGATTTCAGGGTAAGAAACTTTGGAAAATGTAAACTATCACCAAAGCCATCTCATCTAAAATAGCTTCCTAAAATCTAAATGATCACCAAAGCATTGTTGACAGAGCCCACCTTTAAAAACAACTGCAAATACGTCTCACGTGCCATCGATTCCATCTGGGACAAAGAGCACTTTTACAAATTACTAGAGTATATTTGCCACTCTTATACACAGATCATGAACTAACTTCCCTAGACTGGTATTCATAGAAAAGATAGCAAAAAAAAAACACAATGAAAATCTTAAATTCCACGTTTTCCAGGGTTTATCTATCCTACAGCTTGTATTCCAATATTTCATTTGGATTACTAGAACTAAAAAAAAGGTTCGTACTTGATAAAGATGCAAGGATCCCACATGGTAACGGTGAAATTATGTGCCTGCATGAACCAAGTACTCATAATTAGACGGACACAATGGCAC
>NC_025695.1:29646800-29659703 GCF_000633955.1 Camelina sativa
GATAAAGATGCAAGGATCCCACATGGTAACGGTGAAATTATGTGCCTGCATGAACCAAGTACTCATAATTAGACGGACACAATGGCACGAAAGCTCTTGCATGAACCAAGTACTCATAATTAGACGGACACATTGGCACTAAAGCTCAAAACTCTTTCACAACTCTAGAAACTGATTCACTCAATCAGTATTAGTTATACTAGGGTCAAACCTCCTACTTGTTATGAGTCAAACATTAAATCTACCAACACTACATAAAACAACTCTGTTCTTACCAAGTAAGAAAGTCAGAAAACTAAGAATTAACATAAATAAGGAAAAAGCATAGTCATATGAATTAATCATAGATCTTGCAAACACTTCATATAAGCAATCAATTATAACATCGAAGCTACTATAAATTTGATCCCTTTTCTCACAGCAATCTAACGTCCTCACATGTAAATGACTAGAAAAGGTTTATAAGTTTTCTAATACAAAACCGACTGCTAAGGCCAAAGGTCATGTGTGCAATACATAAAAGTTATCATATGTGAGGTCAGTCAATTTAAGTACTGCAACATAGAATAGACTAAAGGGAAGAATGATCAAAAATAGAGAAGAAGGCACCCAAAAAAAAAAAAAGAAATGCTATACTCACAAGAAAGAAAGAGCAGAAAAGAGAATTAGAGGTCGGGAGAGGTGCAGCAGAGAGTACCCTGAGAGAGAGCTCGGCTGCTTCTGGAAGTAGTGCTAAGGCAAGACGTCAACCGAGCAGCCGCCACCGTGCTGTGAAGCGGTAACAGCGACTGAACACAACCAAGCTCAGATGGACACCTACACAGAAACGGTAAAACCCACGCAAACTCATCAAATGGAAAACCCTAAATCGAAGAATTTATGAACACCGCGGATCAAAGAAATGACGAAATGGGAAGTTGAAATTTTGAAATTAGGCGATTGAAGTCATGGAAACAGTCGACAGACCTGGAGAAAGAGAATCTGGGAAGAGGAGAAACAGCTGGTTTAGACGGAATGCGAAATCCGGCGGATGAAGCAGCCGGTGAAGATCCGGTGCCAACAGGAGAATTTCGAAGCGAAGATCTGATGGCGGATCTGAGAGACGAGACGGAGGATCTGTTCATGATTCTGAAAGCCATTCCAAGAGATAGAGAAGATGATGCCCGGAAGAAGAAGAAAAAAGTGAGATCGACCTTCGTCCACAGAGAGAGGTTTATAGGGTTTTAAGACGGACGGAGTAAAGAAGAAAGAAGCTTGAAAATAAATAAATATCGCTCTGTTTTTGTTGGGTTTTGGAATATTTCATTGATGGGCTTTAGTTAGGCCCATTGTCTAAAAAGATCCACAATCTGAAGCTGCTGGATGGATCGGAGGGTTTCTGAGTAGAGTGAGATGAACTGCTTACGTATCCTCCGAAATAGAACATGCGTAATGAATTAACTAACTAATATAATGTGTTATCCCTGCCTGCCTAAACCTTTTCACTATAGATAATATAACTATTGATTAGTCCCCCTTTTGATGACCAACCTAAAATAAAAATACAAGGTGGGATTGGAATGGGACGGCTAAAAACAAAACAAAAAAAATGTAATAGATCACTTAAGAAAGGTTATTAAATTTGCCATCATGGTGGAGCTGGAGCACCTTTCAATATTCAGAAATCAGAATTATACACTTTTCGGCTATATGAAACATACAATTACCTTTCTATGGGTAAATCACATAATACCACGCATAAATTCGTTTAAGCCCTTTTATGTTCCAACAATACAAAACAATTCGTTTAAGCAATATTAATCAACGCATGGTTATATTCTTCACCTGAAAATAGCTGACTAAATACATTTTGGATCAAAGGCCAAAAATTTTCTTCATCTATTTCCCGATCAGTCCCATCATTTCAAGTACGAATTTGAGTAGAGACACCCAAAACAAAAAAAAAAAACATTATTCTAGTATTCGAAAGCTACAAACATCTTTATTTCTGACTTATGAAAAAGTTGAGATTCCAGAAAATAGACTCACCTACGATATTTTTGTCTATAAGCATATGCTGCATATCTATGGTAAGTTTATATAAATGCCAAAAAAATGAAGAAAATAACCTCTAGATGTTCCATAATCGCAGATAGTTAAACTTAAAACTTAAAAACTTGATTTTTTTTTATATAGTTATCTTGGTTAAATAGCATCCCAGATCCAACAACTCATAAGAAGTAAGAAACAAAAACAGATAGAAAATAACATAGTATAATCCCTACTAATATTTTAGCAATTTCCCTATCTAATCTAATCCAATACGAAAATTTTAAAATAACAAAGACTAGTAAACATAATAAGACCATTATCATTATTGGTGTGACACAACATTAAATTTAAATGCGAAATATCAAAGTGCCAACAGAAGATTCTTATCCTTACATGTTTTAAAATCCCAACATAGTTGTCACTAACCATCTTAAATATTGCTAATCTTCGAATTAATCAATTAAGAGGCGGTTTGGACGGCTTCCAATAATGATTTGACACGTCATACATGCCCCATCATTGTCGTCTCCTCTTCGCTATATAAACAAGAGCCCATACAAAGCCCAAATAACAGAGAAAGAAGAAAGAGCTAAACAGAAAAACAAAACCAACCACAAGCCAAACCTTTATTTTCAAAAAGAAAATGGTGAAGATCGAAGTTGGAAGTGTGGGTGACTCATTCAGCGTAGCATCTCTAAAAGCTTACTTGTCTGAGTTTATCGCAACCCTTCTCTTCGTATTCGCTGGCGTTGGCTCTGCTATCGCGTTTGACAAGCTGACCTCTGATGGAGCCTTAGACCCAGCTGGTCTTGTAGCCATCGCGATAGCCCACGCTTTTGCTCTGTTCGTTGGAGTTTCCATTGCTGCTAACATCTCCGGTGGTCACCTTAACCCAGCTGTGACTCTTGGCCTTGCCATCGGCGGGAACATAACATTGATCACAGGTTTCTTCTATTGGATAGCTCAATGTCTTGGTTCCATCGTCGCTTGTCTTCTCCTCGTCTTTGTTACCAATGGAAAGGTATGTACTAGTAGCCTAGGAGTGGTTATTGATCTTGCTTTTCTGGTTCGCTTTGGTTTGCATCATGAATATTAGTTTTTTAGGTTACAATATTTTAGGCTTTCATTGTTTGTTGCTTACGTTATCAGAAAATGCTTTTGCGGTTTAGGTTGAGGACTTTTAGTTCGGTTTTATTAGGTAAGCTATATTCCGATTCGCTTTGATTTTATTCGGTTTGGTTCATTTGCTTACCGGACAATAGTGTGACAAAAATATATTAGTACGTTTTTTTCGGTTTAAGGGTATCAAATGAATTGTTTCCCGGTTTTTTTTGCAGAGCGTACCAACCCACGGAGTCGCAGCCGGTTTAGGAGCGGCCGAAGGTATTGTGATGGAGATCATCGTGACATTTGCTTTGGTCTACACCGTTTACGCCACCGCAGCTGACCCAAAGAAAGGATCGCTTGGAACCATCGCGCCTATCGCTATTGGTTTCATCGTTGGTGCTAACATCCTTGCCGCTGGTCCATTCAGTGGTGGCTCCATGAACCCAGCAAGGTCATTCGGACCAGCTGTTGTCAGTGGAGACTTGTCACAGATTTGGATCTATTGGGTTGGACCACTCGTTGGTGGTGCACTCGCCGGACTCATCTACGGTGACGTGTTCATTGGTTCTTACGAAGCTGTAGAAACCCGTGAGCTCCGAGTGTAATTAAATATAAACGGGTTTGTGATTGTTTGATGTTTGCTTGTTGGTTGGTTTGATGTTTTGTTTGGTTGTTTAATGTTTTGGTGTTTGTTCAGTTTTTTCCAAGATTGTACCACTTAGAGAAACAAACAAAAAGTTATCTTGTTAATAAGAAAATGTATATATATATATTCCACTTCATGGGTTTTTTCAAACGTATCAATTGGTTTTTTTTTTGTTTTTTATTATTCATATGGTTTTGTATAACGTGAAAACATTATGCACAAAGCCGAAATTGCTTTTGTAGAACCATTACCATACAATGGACTGTTGTTTCTTTTGGTTACATGGCTAATCCATAGATTTGTAGAAAACAATGATAGCAATATAGAATTGTTTATATGTAGCACTAATGAACTCGTGGGGGAGGAGTATCTTTATAGGAATACCAAAAGTGTCATGGTTTTGTGTGATGACAATTAGTATAACAGAAACTGGTCGGCAGAGTCACGAACTCTGTTAAAGTTGTCCAGTCAAATCTTCTCAAACTCAAAAAGACAAGACAAAAGAACAGCTTATGGCACTTAAACCTATGCAAATGTCCCCACAATATCCTGCCTTTATTTCCTAATTATTCATATTACAAGTTCCATGGTTTCTCTAATCTATATTTTGTGTCCATTTGATGAGACATTTCCTGAATAAATGGACTCTGCACAAAGCACAATTACATCGATTTGTGTTCCCTCCGTATCTCCCAACCTTTTGCCTTACTTATATCAGAACGTGGAGACTCCATTAGTATATTTTCGATTGGATTTGAACAATTCCAAGTTATTAAAAGAAAAGAGGTCGTTTTTGTTTATTGGTGATCTTCTCTCTTTCACAACCTTGAGTCAACCAACATATTAACCTTCTTCATCTAGAAAAGTTCTATCGTCATCTTGGGGTTTCTACAAATCTGAGTAGAAGAAAATGGAAGGTGGGTTTTATTCAGACTGGAATGATAGTTCTTCATCGTTGTTCGGATCAGAGAATCTGGAGGAAGAGTTGGATGAGGGAAATGTGAGAAGTGAAGAGATTTTCTCCCAGATTCATCAGCCTAAGACACCAAGGGAGCCAATGAAGTTCCTGTCCAGATCATGGAGTCTATCTGCTTCTGAAATCTCCAAAGCTTTAGCGCAGAAGCAAAGACAACGGCGAGATCTGTTTTCTGTTTCCCAGAACAGTCCTAGAGTCTTCTCCCAAGATGTTGCTGCAGATCCACTCATGGTAAGATCCCTTTCCTGCTAATACTTATAACTCTCTTTAACTACTCTGACTATTCCTGTACAATCAGATACTTTCACTTGTGTAGGACATATTCACTAGTTATTGAATTCTGATTTTGATGATTCCTTGGTATTTGCAGGCAGAGAAGATCATGAACTCAGTTGGGGCACGCAGATCAGGGAGATTACCAAAGTGGTTTTACCACAAGCAACACACCAACCCAAGCAACATGAGGATTCCAAAGAAAAAAGATAAAGCGCGGGTAGAGAAAGCCCGTGTTCATTCAGCTGTGTCCATTGCTGCTTTGGCAGCTGGGTTAGCATCTGTAACCTCTGAGAAAAGCTGTAGCAAAGAGTCAAGCTCCACGATGGCACTGTCTCTAGCCTCAGCAACAGAGCTACTGGCTTCGTATTGCATTGAAATGGCTGAGCAAGCAGGTGCTGATCACAACTGTGTTGCTTCCACAGTTAGGTCTTCCATCGATATCCACAGCCCTGGAGATCTCATGACTCTCACCGCCGCGGCTGCAACTGGTAAGGCTATTTTTCAAAAGTTGGTGTTTGAGGCTTTGATTGGATTAGTAAAATGAGATTTGATCTGAATTTGTTGAAAAATGAATCAGCATTGAGAGGAGAAGCGGCTTTAAAGGTGAGGCAGCCAAAGGAAGCAAGGAGTAATGCAACTATCACACCTTGCGAGAGGAGCTTCTCAGAGTCTCACTGGCCCGTAAATTGTCAGTTTAGATTGGAGGAACTAAATCTTCCTCTAGAGGGCGAACTGGTGCAATGTGCACGAAATGGTAAATCCTATTCTTCTTAAATTCTGCCTGATTCATGACTGGTTCCACTAGTTAAGATGCTAATAATACTTAACTTTAACAGCAGGATTGCAGCGAATAAAGCGAGTATGTGTCTATATCAACAAGAAGTCTCAGGTACTTGAGCAGACTGGATTTGATCTGTAAGAGACAAATGTATTTGCTTCTCTATACTAGTTACTTAAACCTCTATGGATTTCTCAGGTCATGATCAAACTCAAAAGCAAACACGTTGGAGGGGCATTCTCTAAGAAGATCAAATGTAAGCATTTTCTATTCTTACAAGAGTTAAAGGAAATTACCTGAAACACGGATGTCTGAAGCTTGTTGTTGCTTTTGAAGGCATAGTTTATGGAGTCTGCGACGAGATATCTGCATGGCCTTACAGGAAAGAGAGGGAAAATTCCGAAGAAATCTATTTTGGTTTGAAAACAGGACAGGGTCTTTTGGAGTTCAAGTGCAAGAGTAAGATTGAGAAGCAAAGATGGGTTGGTGGGATTCAGACCAGTCTCCAGAAAGTAACATGCCTCGAGGCCGCCAAATGCTCCCTGGAATCTCTGAGTCTCAGCGATCGCATGCGGTAGATAATCCTGTAAATACTTACTATTCCCAAGTTTTTTCTGCTGCAAATGAATCATCAATCTTACAGAAAATTCTTATAATATTCTCTTGAATTGTTCATACAAAAAATCAGATGAGAACCAGTCATTGGTTTTGTAACTAGAATACAACAGTCTTGTTTGTGCCATAAGGTAATACCCGTAGTTCACAGTATGATTTTATAGCTTTCGTGAGGCATTTTTTCTCTAGGTCCTCAGACTTCTGGACAAAGCTCCTTAGGTTATCTCGGTGGGAAACACTCTCAACCTGTGATAAGCCAAATTCAGACAGATAAATTGAGAAAGCTGCCGAGTACATTGATAATGACAAATACTACCAATCAACTAGTTGGCAGATGAGTTACCATTTGCTCAATGATAGGCCCTGAATCAAGTTCCTCGGTAACAAAGTGACTCGTTGCTCCAATTAATTTGACTCCTGCATCAAATGCCTGCAAACAGAATCTAGAATAAAAATGGCAAAAATACAAAAAAAACAATCCACTACGAGAAGAGAGCCAAGACAAAACTCAGTGACCTGTTTCGCAGGATTTCCGCCTTTAAATGATGGTAAGAGACCATGGTGGATGTTGATTACATCCTTTCCATAACCTTTCAGAAAGTTACCCGCCAGAATCTGCCAAAAGGTATGAATTCAATTTTTCTTAGTGAAGCTATTCTTGGTTAGAAATAGACAGAGCAACTACGCTGTATGCAGTAATATTCATCTGAAGGCTGACGATGACTGCTTGGTAACATGATTGCTACTAAACATTTGATCACATGATTGCTACTAAACATTTGATCAAAGAATTAAAAGAATAGAGATAAGGCAAGGACCAAAAAAACTGATTTACCTGCATGTATCTAGCAAGAACAAGGAAATCAGTATCTTTAACCAATTCCAAAATCTCATCTTCTCTTTTATTATCTTTTGTTGTCGATACATAATGATATGGGATGCCATGCCTCTCAAGAAACCGCATAATGTGAGTGTTTGAAGCTCTTTCATGATTGCTACAAACACCAAAAAAATATTCCAGCAGCATAAGCACCCGAGACACTACTAGACATACTGAGTCAGTAAGATGAAAACAGGAACTTGTATAAGCTCACCTTATTACACAGGTAATATCCACGGGGAGTTTCCCGTCCTGCCATTTATGCAACATTTCGACAAGACAATGATCCTGTATATAGAATCACATACTAATCAGCAGGACATACAAAGAGTACAAAAGGTTAAAAAGAAAAAGGAAGTGGCGAATTTGAATACCTGTTTTGAGAGCAGAAGAGCTATCTTATACTTGGGATCTATAGAAGGCACACGGACAACCGAGTTCAAGGCATCATATGTTTGTGCAATGGTTTGAAAATCTTCATCGACTTGGTTTCTCGGCCATTTAACCGGATCAAAGATAAACTCGCTGTCAAAAGAAACCATTTTGCTTTTCTTTTTTTTCAAAACAACTAAACACCAAAACATGACCTTTCACTCCTAGATTCATTCATTATCAAAGAACTTAATAATTTAAAGTCTATAGCTTTGAGAAAGTTACTAAAAAAAAAAGAGGGTAACAAAACCTGCGGGAGTAGAAGACATTGTTGTTTTCAGGAACAAAAACATCGTAGCCAAGAATGTTTCCGCCTTTAGCTGCAATACAATCTGATAGCTTTGCTACAATCCCAACAGCATCCTACCATTCAAAATAACAAACCAAACAAAAAAAAGAGTATTAATTGAAATTGATTTACGATTCTCGAATCAACAGAGCAAGATTTTATCAAGGAGTTGTTGTGTACCTGACAATGGAAAACATGAACGCCAGGAATGAGAACAGGGGAGACGGAGGAATCGAGGGACTCGCCGTGGAATCGAGACGATTTGAGAAACGAGTTCTTAGCGAATCCAGAAGCTCTCAGGGAGATTCGTCGTATCATGGTCTCTCTTCTCTCCGCCTCAAGCCTCAACGAGAGAGAGAGAGAGAGAGAGAGACCAAACTACGGTCCCGATTCCCCAGACAGAGGATCGCTCCCCTCATCCATATTGTTTTTTTTTTTTTTGTAAAACTGAGATCTGTAATTTTTTTAAAAACAATTTGATCAAAAATATAAAAAAGGGGCCTTAAAAACAAAATCAAGGGCCCAATAAATGTTTTGATTACCCTCCGACCGAAGACAACAATTAATTCTCAAGTGTTTTATGCTGATTTGTATAAATTTTTTAGGTTTGAGAAATAAAGAAAAATATATATAAATTGGTTGGAAAAAAATCAAAAATGTCAATAATGGGAAATTAGGTAAATTAATATGTCATTTAATGGGCCCAGCCCTTTCTTTTTACTAAGGAAAAAAAAAACAAAACAAACAAACAAAACCGTGGTTCGGTTCATATTTCCATCCACACTGTAAATGGGGGGCTTCCTCCGCATACGATAAGATTTTAATTATTTTATTTAAGGAAATTCTCTGTGCGTCTGTGGGATTTTTGTAGATTACAAAAAAAAAAAAAAAAAAAAAAAANGAAGATACGAGAGAGAGAGCTCTTCTGAGTCGAAACCCTAGATTTCAAGATCGATCTCCTTCTCGTGAAGACACACCGCTCAGCTCCTCGATTTCTATGATTATTATTATCCTGTAGATTCTCTTTTTTCAAATCGGAGGAGCTTGGAGCTAGATACCGGATCTTACGAAGTGAAGCCACGGTCATCCGATTCTTTGCGACGGTTTCTCGTTTTGTAGCTGTGAAGACCTTAGGAGAGGAGCTTTGGAGACATCTACGGCGATCTACTCTACTCGATTTGATGATTCAAAACACGGACCTTCTCGTCGTTTCTGAATCTCTGTAAGCAGGATTTGTTGATTTTGGATTTGGTCTTGCTGCACCGCGTGGAGAGGTTTCTTCTGTGGAGTCGAATCAGGCGAAGTATAAAATATTAAATTTTTATAGGTTCTTTTTCGTTTGTATTTTAGTTTTATGATTTTGGAAATCAAATCTCTGGCCTCGTTTTTTATTTTGATACAAAGGCCTTGATTAGGGTTTTCAAAATTTAGTAGCTTTTTTTTTTTTTTTGTGTTTGAGTTTGTGTCAATTCAAATTTATCATCTTTATAAAGATAAGTAATACATATATATGTATTTTTGGTTTATATCATCAGATACAAAATTTTCTCAATGGCAATTTATTACAAGTTTAAGAGTGCAAGGGATTATGATACCGTTGCCATGGATGGTCCTTTTATATCAGTCGGTATTCTCAAAGACAAAATTTTCGAAACTAAGCATTTGGGCACTGGTAAAGACCTTGATATTGTCGTCTCCAATGCCCAAACTAACGAAGGTTTGTATTCCTACGTCACATTTGTCTCTGTCTCTCTCTCTCTCTCTCTCTTTGATAGTTAGTTTGCTACGTCAATAACTGTCTCTTCCTGATCTATATGTCAGATGTTAGTTTGCTGCGTGAACTTGCTGTTGTTTATTGCCAGATTCTTTTATGGTCTGTTACCAAATCAAGTGTTTTCTTTTGGTAGTAGTTGGCTATATGCTTGCAGCTATGAGACAATCAACTTAATTACATTCTCTGTGCTAACTTTGAAATTTACTATGATTATATGCTAGGTTGGTTAACTATTATTATGAAAGAGTTTGTTGGAATCTGAATTCTAGAATTTTCTTGGGAAGCTTTGGTATCCTGTGTCTCGCCAACATTGCTTGTACTCTGTGGCCTTTACATGTTATCTGTTTTGAATTTTCAGAGTATCTGGATGAAGCAATGTTAATCCCAAAGAATACATCGGTCCTTATTCGTCGTGTTCCTGGACGCCCTCGCATCACTGTTATTACTACACAAGAGTACTTTCTCAGATCTTTAGTTTCTATTTTCTTGGTCTACTTATTTTAGCTATTTTATCTTAACTCGCCATAATATTTAAAAACATTGCATTTTACTGCTCCATCTTAAGCTTTACATAAATTAGATATTTTAGACTATCGGATTTATTAAGAAACATTGAGATCCTCATGCAAAATATCTTTACTTTGCAGGCCTAGAATCGAGAATAAAGTTGAAAACGTTCAGGCTGAAACCAACAATATACCTGTTGCCGATTCATCTGCAGCTAAATATGTAAGTTGATTATAGTGAACATTTCTCAGCTTATGATGGCATTGACTGCACCTAATTTTCTAACTACAAAAGTACTGATTTTCATCTTTATTCACCTCTTAGCCTGAAGATGAGTGGGACGAGTTTGGGACTGATTTATATTCCATTCCTGATGCCCAAGATGCTCAGCATATTAATCCATGTCCTGATCTTGCACCAGCAGACGAGAAAGTAGATGAAGAAAGCAAAATTCAGGCGCTGATTGACACTCCAGCACTTGACTGGCAACGGTAATCAATCTTCCAGAAATGGTGGAGTTAAGACTGTTGAATTTGTGAGAAGGTTTAACAGCCGTTTTAATTTTATTCAATGTAACAGACAAGGTCCAGATACTTTTGGTGCTGGGAGAGGTTACGGAAGGGGTATGACTGGAAGAATGAATGGACGTGGTTTTGGTAATTTATACTTTCTTTTCTTTGATTTTGATTGAATTCTGGAATGTCTTCATTAACTTGTGTCAAGTTTATAATTTTTTTTTATATGCATCCAGTTGTAAGATACTTAGTTTGGTTTTGTTGGCTTCAATAGGAATGGAAAGGAAAACGCCACCTCCAGGATATGTGTGCCATCGTTGCAACGTCCCTGGTATGTCAGCTTTGAAAATCGTTATATTTCTCTCGCTTTTGTGTATTAAAATATCATAGGTAAAAAGTGTTAAATGCGTTTTGTTTACTGCTTCAGGACATTTTATTCAGCATTGCCCCACAAATGGTGACCCTAACTATGATGTTAAGAGAGTTAAACCACCTACTGGTATCCCCAAGTCCATGTTGATGGCGACCCCAGATGGTTCTTATTCCTTGCCAAGTGGCGCAGTTGCAGTTCTTAAACCAAATGAGTACGTTGTGCCGAATCAGTTTGGGAATGTTGTTATTGTATACTTCTTCGCACATATTGATTATATTTCTAATGCTTATTGTGCTTACAACAATATTCAGGGATGCTTTTGAGAAGGAAATGGAGGGATTGCCATCAACAACACGCTCTGTAGGAGAACTTCCCCCTGAGCTAAAATGCCCATTATGCAAAGAAGTGATGAGAGATGCTGCGCTTACAAGCAAATGTTGTTTCCAGAGCTTCTGTGACAAGTGTAAGTTCTTCTAGTGCATTCTGCTATTCCACAAAAGCCTTTTGACCGTTGCCAGTCTGTTCTACATATGCATCTTTTTCACTTCAATTTATATGCAATTCAGGTATCAGAGATCACATTATTTCAAAGTCAAGGTGTGTTTGTGGAGCAACTGATGTACTTGCTGACGATCTTCTACCAAACAAGACCCTCAGGGATACCATAAACCGTATTTTGGAAGCTGGAAATGATAGCACTGAGAACGCCGGCAGCGTTGGCCATATCCCAGGTCTGTCATTATCTTACATTCATGTGTTTTTGTACTTTGTTTGATTGGTCCTCACTACTGAATCATCATGGACATAATATAGATTTGGAGTCTGCACGCTGTCCACCTCCCAAGGCTCTATCTCCTACTACATCCGTTGCATCTAAAGGTGAGAAGAAACCAGTACTTAGTAACAATAACGATGCTTCAACCATAAAGCCGCCAATGGAAGTTGCAGAGATCACAAGTGCCCCTCGGGCATCTGCAGAAGTGAATGTGGAAAAGCCAGTTGATGCATGTGAAAGCACTCAAGGGCCCGTGATTGTGAAAGAAGCAACAGTCTCGAAGTTGAATACGCAAGCCCCCAAGGAAGAAATGCAGCAGCAGGTTGCTGCTGGAGAGCCAGGTAAGAGAAAGATGTCCTAATATTAGCTTCGCTGGACTTTGCGAATGATAGTCTGATATAGTCCACACTCTAGTTGCTGTTCATCAATGTAATACGTTCTTTTTGTCTTTGTACAGGAAAAAAGAAGAAAAAGAAAGCCAGAGTGCCTGGGAATGGTAAAAGCTTTCTTTCCTATGCTGAAGGTCATTCATTGTCATTTTCAAAGTCTATATGAATTGAAAGGGATGCCTAAAAGATGATTTTTTTTGTGATTTGTTGCAGAAATGCAATGGAATCCTGTGCCAGATCTAGCGGGCCCTGACTATATGATGCCAATGGGACCAGGTCCACAGTACTTCAATGGCATGCAACCTGGCTTCAACGGTGTACAACCAGGCTTCAACGGTGTTCAACCTGGCTTCAATGGCTTTCACCCCGGCTTCAATGGGTTTGGAGGCCCTTTTCCAGGCGCAATGCCTCCATTTATGGGTTACGGATTAAATCCAATGGACATGGGATTTGGTGGGGGTATGAATATGATGCATCCAGATCCGTTCATTGCACAAGGATTTGGGTTCCCTAATATACCACCACCTCACAGGTAAACCA
>NC_025695.1:29661699-29673071 GCF_000633955.1 Camelina sativa
ATAGTCTCATGAGGGAACTTTGTGTGCATGTGCAGGGACCTAGCGGAAATGGGAAACCGCATGAATCTCCAACGTGCCATGATGGGCAGAGATGAAGCGGAAGCCCGAAAAGCTGAGATGCTAAGAAAACGTGAAAACGAGAGACGAACTGAAGGGTAAAAAAATACTAACTCTATTTTACTAGACGTAAGGATGATAATGCTAAAAGCTAAACGTGACTTGTGTATGTATAATTGTGAAACAGTGGGAAGATGTTTAGGGAAGGAGAGAATAGCAGAATGATGATGAACAATGGGACTTCAGCCTCTGCATCATCCATCAACCCTAATAAATCTGTATGTCTCCTTTTGTGGTCTCATCTTTATCTTTCTCTCTCCCTCTTCTCTTCTTATCTGTGTTTACTAGTGCTTTGCCCTCTTTATTTACTATTGGTTTTTTATTTTTACGATCAGAAAATGGCCTCTAATTCCCCACCACTCATTTTGCTCATCAACCACAAAACCCACTTAAAAAAAATAAAAATAATAATGATATGTTTAATTCTTTTCTAAAATTTGGGTTTATTAGAATCTATAGAGAATTTTGCAATCTGAACTTAAAAATAAAAAACAATTAGTATGGCAGAGATTGCAAAAAAAATTGAAAGAATCTTTTAAAGTAGGCCTTAGTAGATTCGCAAGGCTAGTGGCCATTGGGCTATAGAGCCCAATTAATTAATTTGTCTAGGCCCGAATCTTATTAAATCGATATTATTTTAATTTTAACTGTGTGGGTTTTAACGAATGTTTTTACAGAGACAAGCGCCTCCGCCACCGACTCACGACTACGACCGTCGGAGAAGACCGGAGAGACAATCCCCAGAGCATCCGCCACCGCGTAAAAACTTATCTCCGTCGCGAGATTCCAAGAGAAAATCCGATCGTTATCCCGAAGAAAGAGATCGGCAGCGCGACCGTGAAAGGTCTTCTCGTCACCAAGACCTAGACCGTGAACAAGACCGCACTCGCGACCGTCGCGATGAAGAAAGAAGTAGGGACCACCGTCACCACCGTGGTGATTCGGAACGCAGCCAGCATCACCACCGCAAGAGATCGAAACCTCGTTCATCGGAGCCACCAGCTGCAGCAGCAGCGGCTAAAGCAGAGATGATTGATAATAGTCACAAGTCAAGCGTGTTCGCTCGTATAAGCTTTCCGGAGGAAGAAACATCTTCCGGTAAAAGAAGAAAAGTATCATCGTCTTCTCCGCCTGCAGCCGTCGCCGTGGGAACATCGGTTCACCGACACAGCAGCAGCCGGAAGGAAATAGAAGTAGCGGATTATGAGTCGAGCGACGAAGACAGGCATTTCAAGAGGAAGCCATCAAGGTACGAGCGATCACCACCGGTGGTGGTTGCTGATGTCTGTGAAGATAAACACCGATACTCCAAGCGTGGCAAGGGAGACCGAGAGAGATCTCGAGCTTGATTTTTCAAACCTTTTTTTTTTTGTTTCTTTTTCATTTCTTTGTTTTTTTTGTATAATCGGAAAACAAAAGAAAATTGAGAATCTTGTTTTTTTTTTTGACAATCAATTGAGAATCTTGTTATTTTGCTGTAATGAACAAAATCAGAGAGCTCTTTTTGTCACCAAATGCTTTTTTAAAGAAATATGTATTTTGTAATGGAATTCGATTTTGCAATTGTTCTTGATTTATTGATTCTCTCTTAGTCTAATGATATCAATGACGACGAATCAAAGGATTAGATGTATTATAAATCCACTTATTTTGTTCTGTTTTGATATAAATATACCTAATTTTTTGTTTATTTCTTTTGTTGAGAATTTGTAATTTACGATACTACACAATCATCAATTCAGACAACTTATGTAATAGTCAAAGTCAAAATCAGTGGAGGTTTAGTTGATGTTCTTATGATAGCCCTCGCTTCTTACTGGGCCTTAGTGAAATCTAGCCCATTAGGAATTTTTAAAAAAAAAAGGAAAGGGGCGTTCCGAGAATTGAACTCGGGACCTCTCGCACCCTAAGCGAGAATCATACCACTAGACCAAACGCCCTCTATGTTACCTTTCTATTCCTCAATCCTACTGATTTTGTCTTGAGCAATTAGTTTTTTCTTCAAAAGGAATCTCCAACTTTTAGAAATGGTTAAAAAAGTCTCCAATTTTTTAAAATGATTGAAAAATCTGGAAATCTAATTAACCTTGCATTTGATCACCAACTTTTGTTGACGGAAGCAAATTACATTTACACCGTATTATTATGTGAACAATTTTCAGTGTCTTTAACCAAGTTTATTTCAGTTATTAATCTCTCTCTATTATTATTATTAACAAGTCTAGACCAAAAAGAAAAAATCACATTTACACCGTATTATGTGACAGTCAGACAAGTATACTGTAGTGTGAATACAAGTGCACTCCCTAAGCTAAATCCAAAACTTACCTATAACATAGTATGGAACTAGTACGGTGTGAAACACATGCTGCAATCATGTATCAAATTTGTGTGATGTGAGCTATGTGACAATTGTGCCCATTTTCCATCATACCGTATTCGAAAAAAAAACTTGAAGGGTTTACCTAAAGAACAACAACTTACTTCATCAGGAGTGCTGTCAAGGTATGATGCTTTGAACACTTTAGCAAAAAAACCTTGCCCAGCACAGCCCTTGATCTGGTATTTGCTTCCACCTAGCAAATAGAAAGAGACCAATGCATCTTTCAAAATTTAAAGGAAACATTCTTTATCCTGCAGAGGTTTGTGCAATGTTGAAAAGGGGGAAAAGAAGATTCGTGCAGCAGGAAAGCGAGTCAATAATCAAGCTTTACTTTGGGATCCCCATGTGGCTTCTTTATCTTCAAAGACCTTCAGAGTTCTTGGAATTGTTTGTTATTGTGATCTCTTTGGTCTTGAAATGAATCAGAGCTTAACTGGTATGCATCTTGTTGCAAGTAGAAATAGAAAGAAACCCAAATTTGTTTTTGATTCCTATTTGTTATTTACGTTTTAAAAGCAAATATATCAAAATAACACATGACTGAACCCACCCCCACCACTAGTAAACGAAAAGAAAATGGTTTTCTAGAGCTGTGTGTGTTGTTGTATCATATTCCTTTTCCAAAGAGCTAATTTGAACAGTTACATCGTTACTTTTTTGGTCTGAGAAAAAAAAGCACCTCTATCTCTTCTTCTTTTCTCTCTCTATGCTTTCAAACTTCGGTTAAGATCAACGATGATAGAATCACAGCGTATGCCAGGAACGCAAATATCGCTATCTGTATCAACAATTTTGGATTTTCTCTCATGTTTGGCGATGTCACCGATCTGTCACAAAAAAAAACCATTCAAAACTTATATATATATATATATATTTAAACACAAACATATATTTTGTTACACAAAAGGAAAGATTTTGGATTGTTGTTGGTCGGTTTACCTTGCGATAAGCTGCGAGAGCCGATGAAACGGTAAGCTTTGGATGAAGACAATGCCTGGCCCCGTTAGAGTCGCCATTACTACGTTATCACCCTTTTGGGTGTTGAAAGATTGCAACAGATTATGAACAATTCAAAAATCCTCAAAACTTCTTCACAATTTAAAACAATATATATATATATATATATGTGATGGAAGAGTGTAAATATGTACCCCGAATACTGCTCGTCTCAAAGGAGCATTGTTTTTGATTTGGACGTCGACCGAGGGAGTGAGAGCAGCGATGCAAGACACGTCAATGGTAAGAACTTCTCCTACCTCCAGAACTTTTTGTACAACTAACATATATGTACAATTTAATTTAATTGTACATAAACAGTAACAGCATTTCATTGGGATAAAACCTCTCACCTGAGCCACCTGCGAGGATAAAAGCAAGACCTTGTCCAGATAGGCGTTGTCTTAGAAATCCCTGCAACAACAATTTTGTGAGTAGAAGCCAGACAAGAATTTGTGGGATTGGTAAAGAATACTATAGTGTAGATACTGGCATTAGAAACCAATGCAAAGTAGCATTGTCCGTCGTCTAACCTCTGCACCAGCGGCAACAACGTTTCTTGCCCACTGGTCAACTCCGTTGACAACCTTCACATCATGGACGGAACAAAGGAATGCATCTGGCTACAGAGAGCAAGAAGACGTACAAGGAGGGGTCACACAACTCTATAGGAGCTTGATCTGAATGAGGAAAGAAAGTGAGAGTTAAAGCGTCCACATTTTAGGAAGAAAGACTCTACGTACCTGGCACAAGATCTCACCTCCAAACATTGCCAAATCGATCTACAGGAGAAACAAAATAAACATGAATCAAATCTACATTATGATTGATATAGAAAAAGAAAAGCTAAAATCACTAACCGGGAGAATTCTAGCCAAATAAGGTGCAGCAATACCAACAAAGCCGTCGGTTTGGCCGGTATTACGAAGAAGCACGCTGGTGACACTCTTGCCCAAAAGCCACTGAAGAACTCCAACTTCTTGTTCAGGAGTGTAAGTGTTTTCCATCTCGATGGAACCAGACATGTAGCACATGGAAGCTTTACAAGCAACCAAAATCAAATTTTTAGGTGAAAACAAGTCTCTTACAAAATTGAATAGACAAAAAGTGAACTTTTTTATTCAGGGGGGAACGAACAAGTATACCAGGCTTAGCAATCACTTTCTCCTCTGACTTTAACATAATCTGACGACCGATAGAGATTGGACAAGTTAAGAAGGATATATATATATTATAATAATAGCCACAAAATGTGAAGATCACACTAAGAAATCAACCTGAACAACTTGAGATTCACCTCCCAAAATCTGGAATGGTGTAACTGTATCTTGTTGACTCTGCAATGCATCAAAATAATATCAAATGTCAATAAAATCACAGATCATAAGCAAAACGAATCCCAAGTAAAAATATACAACAAATCAAATCAACAATTAGAATTCTCTAAGTCCTACTTATTACAATGGACAATCAAAATCATAGTGACATGATTGAAAATAGTAAAACCTGGTAGACATAAGGCTGAAATGGAGTTGAAAAGAACGGTGCGGCCATGGTGGTGAAGATTGGCTCTGGAAAAGGGGAGTTTTTAACAAATTCGCGACAGATCAAGACGACAGACGACGAATTCTGCGGTCAATTTCGAAATTAGTCAGAGAGAGAGGTGCTCGGAGTTTTCCATATACAGTCGACCAAAACCACCGATGAAATTAGCTGATGGCTGGATCTTATTATCAGATGACACGTGTTCATTTATTACGTGGAAAATTCTCATTGGGCTTTAACAAGCAAAGATCCAGCTTTTGAAAATGATTGAAAACTCTGGAAATTTAATTAACCTTGTATTTTAATCACCAATTTTTGTTGACGAAAGCAAATTAGTTTTGCTTTTAAGTTAATAATTTATTGTTCCAATTTTGAAAATTTATGTTTTTTTCAAAATTTTCTGTTTTTTTTTTGTTAATTTAACATTAAATTAAAAAAAACTCGTAAGATTTGTAACCTAAGCCGGAGAATGAGAGTTTACAAAAGCTATTTCTGAAACTAAAATATGTGAAAAACGAGCAGGACAATCGGCTTTTACGTTAGCTGTGCGCGGAATCCTGTTAAGAGTGAAGTTAGGAAAAGATGCTCTGAGAAGGCTGAAGTCATCTAGCTGATTAGAAAAAACAGGCCAATCATCCGGAGACTGCACCATCGCAACTAGCTCTGCACAGTTGGACTCGAAATTGGGACAATCAACTCCAGCAGTCAGAAGAGACTCCATCGCCCAGATCAAAGTTTGCAACTCCGAATGAAGGGGTGAAGGGCTTCGTCAAAGACATTATGCTCCCAAAATTTTCCGTTTTATACTACCTAAATTGTAGCCATTTTGTGCTGAGCAATTTTTTATGAAAAAAGAATCTCCAACTTTTAAAAATTGTTGAAAAAATCTCCAACTTTCAATAATGATTGAAAAATCTGGAAGTTTTATGAACTTTGCATTTTAATCACCAATTTTTTTGATGGAAGCAAATTAATTTTGCTTCTAAGTTGGTAATTTCTTGTTCCAAATTTGAAAATTCATGTTTTTTTTTGATATTTTTCTTCTATATAATACATAAATCTTTGCCTTTTGTAAATTTTATTTCCGTGAAAATTTTTTCCAAATAATTTTTTTGCTTCCAGTTTTTAATAATGGTTGAAAAAAATTCCCATCTTGCAATCTACCACCAACTTTCTTTTCATTGCACCAAATAATGATATAGGAGTTCACAAAATCTCTCACAAATGGAGGGATGCCATATTTGTTAACTCCCACACACCAAACATTCCTAATCGCATTTAGGGTCTCTGATTTGGGAAGTTGGACAATGGAAGCTGCTCCCCACTGCTCGACGCGTGGCATGCAACGATCAGTGTTGGTTTTGTATTTAATTGATTTTATTTTCAATTGTATTCTATCTCTAACTATTTTTATTATTCAATTATTTTTTCTATTATAATAAGTCGAAGATTTTTAAAACAAATCACATTTACGTATGTGAATAATTTTCAGTATCTTTAACCAATTTTATGTTCAGTTATTAATCTCTCCATTATTATAATACGGTGTAAATGTGATTTATTTCATCTTCTTTTGAAAAGTCGTGTCCCATGCCTTAATCCGTATGATCCAAAATACACCTAATACGATAAATACACATCACACAATTTCATACTTTTGGCATTGTTTAAATCATTTTCATCTGATTACAAGTGCACTCCCTAGGCCAAATCCAAAACTTGATCTTAAACATAGTATGGGAGCAATTAGTATGGTGTGAAACACCTGCTGCAATCAAGTTAATTGGAAGCGATACATGTGGAATTTCCCAAGTAAAAGGTGGCCTTTTGTACCTATGTGAGAGTAGTATTATGCAATTTGGGTGGTGTGAGCTATCTGACAGTTGCGGCCCATTTTGCATCATACCGTATTCGAAAAAAACTTGAAGGGTTTACCTAAAGAACAACTTCATCAGGATTGCTGTCAAGGTATGATGCTTTGAACACTTCAGCAAAATAACCTTGCCCAGCACTATGCCATATATGTAAATACCAAAAAAAACTTTAGTCCCTGTTTCGTAAATAAGCTTTGCATATCCTATCAAAACCCTCTTTGCGACTTGAGAGGGTATATTTCCTTGGAGCTTTCAAACAAGTAAAAAAGACACTACCAAATCATTCTAGTTACAATCCTTTTGAGTCCAAGAAACAATATATAGAGGAACAAAAGCATCAGAAACTTTTTGGACGCCATGACCCGGAGGTTGACTCGAATCCCAAATCTTTTCATCAGCTGCAACACCATACCACATACCATCACCATCCCTCGGAACAACATCCTCGCAGCATCTCCAGCTCCGGTAATGTTTCTCACATCTTCCCCTGATACGTCCACGTACGACACCGACTCTGGATTATCTTTCTTGCCTTTATTGGTCTCGGATTGGTTTAGCCCGAGACGATCATTGAGCCAGATAGAGATGTTGATTAGCAGCTTAGCCATCCATCCAACCTCGTCTTCTGATATGGGACGTGTCATCCAGTCCCCTTTGTACTTCACACTGCCTGCTATTTGGTTGCCAGCACCACGTGGCTTGAACACCTCGTCACGGTTTTTCTGGGGATGGTCCGGCTCTAGGGAAAAGGCGATTGGTTTTATGACATCCCCGCCAAAGAAGTTTGAAACCGCTGATTTCAGTGAATCTACACACTTAAGGGACTCTGTGAGGTTTTTCTCGGATACAGTTTGCAGTTCGGCTTCTGCCCGCAGTATGAATAGCTGCAAATGCAAAGAACAAAACCCCTTCAGTAAAGTTACATGTTTTAAGTTCCACTCGCCCTAATGAGCTAAGGGATTCTAGAATCATATAAACTAAAGTAGAGTATCGGATACAAGTAAACAAGCGTGCAGATGTGTGCTTAGGGATTCTGATGGCTTATTGATACAACCAGGGTACTGATAAACAAATGTCGGATTTACGTGAACAAGTCCTCAAAAATAAATAGCTCATAACATGGCCGATAACTGCATATTCATCTAATATTCAAGCAACAGATTCTCCTGTTAATTCAGATAGAAGGCTAAAAACAGCAAAACAAGTAAACGGGAATGTTATCCATAACTTTGTCAACTGTATCATTCCATATCTGAGCTATTTATAAGCACATTTCTAGATATCATCCAACAAATTTATTAATCTTCTACCTTTTCTATTCCGAACTTATCACTACAGTAGAATATTATAAAAGGACGACATTAACCTGAAGCAGTTGTTGTCCACCATCTTCACCATCACTAAAGAGTTTCAAGTCTTTGTTCCAGTTTTCATGTAAGAATGAACCATCAGCGTTGCTCTCACACAACCCATCTTCCCAATCCTGAAGTTCCACCAGCAGTTAAACATGATTTGTCAGTATCGAGTTTGTGTATTTATGTGAAAAAAATGATTTTACAGTGTTTTGTTGAACTTTTCAAAGATGTTATGATGAAATAAACTAGATACCCTTTTTTATGATGAGAGCCCAGAGAACTGATAACAAATATGGTGTTGAGGAAAAATATAGGCATACCTTCAACTGCTCACGGATAGATGGAGCAAATCTAGACAATTCGTTCACTTTTGAATTTCCAGATCCAGTTTGTTTGGAGTGAAAGGCTTTATCAATATCCTTCATCAGAACCAAAAGCTCTTTTGACGATGTCAATGCAATCATCACCTATTTAGAGAGACACAATGGAATCATTCAGTCGCATTAATATTTAAAAACAGAAGTCTTGCAATCCATTTTCCAACAGATAAGTCCATGAATTATAGAAAAATAGCTTAAGCTAGGTAACAAACCTTTAGAACCATCTGAGTTACTATTTCTGGATCTGTGTGAAGGAACTTGTGCGCAAAGCCAATAAAATGCATGACCAGAGAACTGTAGTAGAGATAATTGAAAATCACATAGCTCTGCCACAAAGACGTGTATCCACAAACGCGTGATTCATAAGACTCATCCTGTTTCACATCTTTTACAGATCCATTGGAAGCAGCTTCAAGATCTGAGAAATCATCCAAACTGATCATCCATGGTTCCAGGTACATAACCCAGATGGAGAACACCTGAGAAGCATTCTTCATTGAGCTTCCACTTGTAGGACAGAACAAGAAGCTCCTCAGTATATAACGATAGAGCGGCCTCTGTAAATGGGTATTCCAGGAAGTGAGCGGCCTAAGGTTCAAATTCGCAACATGGAATGCCGATCCTGAAGTCGGTGTCTTCCAGCGGGGGCTCTCGCCATACTCAACATAGTTTTCAGTCCCGACACCACTTGTAACCCAGCTCAAATTCAGATACTTGACAAGCAACTTCACAACTTCTTCCAAGCCACAAGTAGGTGGAATCTCCTCCACAGCAGAACGGAAAGGAGGAGCCACACCGAAAGATTTAGCCGTAACAACCGGAAACGGTGAGAAGTCGTTCTCAACCAGCCAATAATGCAAGAAGACATTCACCAAGAACTCAGCTTTTGTCATCACTGACACATCATACCCATATCCGTAATGCAAAAGAAAGCTACGATAAGGCTGGTGTGCATTTAAGTCGAAAACAGGAACAAAGGCTTTCAGATATGAGTAAAGAAGCCTTAAGTAGAGATTACACTCCAATTTCTGATCTGAATCACGCTTATTACTACTACTACTACTACTACCAGGAAAACCTTTGATATGTGTCCAATTCTGTAGCCTAGACACCTTTCTCTTCTGGATAGGAACCACAGATGCAGTCTCACTGTTTCCTCTACAAACCGGATAATAGGAGAGCCAAAACATGTAATACTCGAAAACATTAAGCCTAACTTCATAAGATGAACCCCGAAGTGAATCCTCCTCAATTTTACCTTTCAAAAAGGGGCACAGATTAGATAACGCAGTTCGATCCTTCTCGCTGGAGAGCATGAACCGAGCATACTCCGGTAAACGTTCCGTCGGGAAAACGTACTTAACAAGAGACAATTTATCAACAGCAAAGATTGAGCTCATANAGCATTCTTCATTGAGCTTCCACTTGTAGGACAGAACAAGAAGCTCCTCAGTATATAACGATAGAGCGGCCTCTGTAAATGGGTATTCCAGGAAGTGAGCGGCCTAAGGTTCAAATTCGCAACATGGAATGACGATCCTGAAGTCGGTGTCTTCCACCGGGGGCTCTCGCCATACTCAACATAGTTTTCAGTCCCGACACCACTTGTAACCCAGCTCAAATTCAGATACTTGACAAGCAACTTCACTACTTCTTCCAACCCACAAGTAGGTGGAATCTCCTCCACAGCAGAACGGAAAGGAGGAGCCACACCGAAAGATTTAGCCGTAACAACCGGAAACGGTGAGAAGTCGTTCTCAACCAGCCAATAATGCAAGAAGACATTCACCAAGAACTCAGCTTTTGTCATCACTGACACATCATACCCATATCCGTAATGCAAAAGAGAGCTACGATAAGGCTGGTGAGCATTTAAGTCGAAAACAGGAACAAAGGCTTTCAGATATGAGTAAAGAAGCCTTAAGTAGAGATTACACTCCAATTTCTGATCTGAATCACGCTTATTACTACTACTACTACTACTACCAGGAAAACCTTTGATATGTGTCCAATTCTGTAGCCTAGACACCTTTCTCTTCTGGATAGGAACCACAGATGCAGTCTCACTGTTTCCTCTACAAACCGGATAATAGGAGAGCCAAAACATGTAATACTCGAAAACATTAAGCCTAACTTCATAAGATGAACCCCGAAGTGAATCCTCCTCAATTTTACCTTTCAAAAAGGGGCACAGATTAGATAACGCAGTTCGATCCTTCTCGCTGGAGAGCATGAACCGAGCATACTCCGGTAAACGTTCCGTCGGGAAAACGTACTTAACAAGAGACAATTTATCAACAGCAAAGATTGAGCTCATAAGTATACCACTAGGGGATAACAGAGCGAATACCCTTTCCGCTAAATCCAAATCGTTAGCCGCCGAGACTACATCGATCCAACCGTTCGGCGGCGGAGACGACGAAGACTGTGCCGGGGATGCGGCGGTTGGGTCGCCGAAGCCGAAGATCTTACAGATTAAACTCGGGAATGTAACAGAGAAGAAATGACGACACTGATCAGGCGTGTGCGACTGTAGAAACGATTCAACGGAAGAGCAAGCATCGGAGATATTAGGCGGCGTAGAAGCTGCGAGTATAGCCGACGCTAGGTCTTGAGATTGCGATAGCGAATCGACGGTGTACGAGTGTGGAAGCATCGCTGATTACGAAGCTGAAGACGAAACTAGGGTTTTTAACGCAAAAGAGAGAGAGAGAGAGAGAGA
>NC_025695.1:29674056-29677076 GCF_000633955.1 Camelina sativa
GTTACGTGCCACGTGGCCACCGACGTTAATCACCGCGGTTTTTCCATTTTACTTTTGGGCTTTTTCTCCAAAAAAGTCAATCGGTGGTGAACGCGGGAACACTCTCGATACTCATCGCCCTAAATTTAACGTTCCCGATTTTGACACGTAATTAGTTTTTTTAAGGCCCATTTTGTACAACTGAAGCCCATTTGTCTTTGGGGGTACTAGTCAGCTTACTCAAGCTGCGAGCAGAATCTAGAATCCGGTTGAAACCGGTTTGGCTTGATTTAATTTCCGTTTTCAATCCCGGTTAGTATGGTCAGAGGATAAGCAAACTGTCTTTTTATTTATTCAAAACTTATAAATTTTAAATTTTAGTACACATTAAACGAAAATTAACGCATCCTAGAGTCAAAAATAAAAAGCATACAAAATATAAAGAAATGTAAGCAAAAAAAATAATAATTTATTTTTCTCCCTTTTTTTTCTTTTTTTTTTCTTTTCCCCTAATGATCAAAGCTGAACTAAAAAACATCCTACCAAGTTAAACAACCTAACAAAGCAAATCTTATTTAAGTTACTGTAAACCAAGAACTAACCTGTCACAACCCCAACCCCATAGATCAGAGATCTTCCATCAAGTTGCCATTTTTAGACAGTCACTTTCCAAAGATCCTTTTACAGAGCGTGTATCACGCTTTTGATGTCCGAACTATCAGAGCTAGGGTTTGGGTGAAATGCTGATTGTCTTGAGGATGAGCCGCCACCTAGCTTCAGCGAAAGAGACTGATCGGATTCTCCATTCTTGTTGGACTCTGCAAGGCTAAGCTTAGACATACCGAGAAGCTCATCAACATTGATAGGGGCTTTGGAGTGCACGGCAGTTGGTCTGAGAATCTCATGAGTTTCCTCTTTCTTGGGTGGTTCAGGAACATAACCAGCAGGCCATATTGGGAATGGAAACGGGTAATACGGTGAGAAGTAGGTTGGATAGAGTATGGGGAATGAGCCAGGTAGTTGTTGTTGCGGTTGCGGTTGCGGTTGCGGTTGTGGTTGCGGTTGCGGTTGTGTAGTTTCTTCCAGTCTGGAAGCAGAAGAAGAAGCAGCAGCAGCAGCAGTTGCGGCTGGTTCCCCGGTGGTAGAGTTTGTGGAGTCCATGGATTCACATTCTTCAATTTCCAAGATTGATGGTGCTTGAAGGGAGCTAGGAGCAGCAAGTGTCTGATGAACGGAGTCAGCACTTTGCATTTCTGTTTCCACAGGAATGTTCTCTCCGTCCGGTTCTTGCAAATCCATCGGAATATCTCCAACCTACAATGACAAATTAACAGATGCATAAGCAACATATACAAAAAGAATTGCATTTCAAAACCAAAAGGGTTTAAAGTTCCAGGCTTTTAAGCTTTTAGGCGAGTCCGATCTCTCTATTCAATTGCTTAACCAAAGATTAGCTGCAAAATGGTACCCTAAAGCATATTCTATTAACAGAATCCAACTATTTTTGTAATTCTCGTTTCATATCGAAATGTAGAAGACAAGCCAAGTGTCCCCCACGAGTTATTCAGTCTCTCACTATAATATATATAAAAATGTGCATAAGACCGATCAAATAAGTGTTTTTGAGTGAAGGAAGGCAACTAACCTCATCAGGAACCATATCAAAGAGACTAGAACGTCTTTTGCGACGAGACACATTGGATTGTCTGATGAAATACTTCTGAGCATGGCTAGCAACTTGTGTAGGTGTCCTTGTAGTCACATAGTTCCTTGAGATACCTCGCCAATCGCCTTTTCCCAGCTTCTGTAAACCTAATAAGAACATCCTGTGTTCCTCCTCTGTCCATGGAGTTCCTAAAAAAAAAAACAAATCAAACACACAAAATACACATTCAATCAGACAAATTCCTCACCGGAACTGCAATAACCACACATCAAACTCTGGTTACATAATGCAATTTAAGCGACTACGATGCAAGATAAACTTATTTCCCACGGATTGTACGGATGATTGAATTGATTCGTACAAAAAAATTGGAATTTGATTTTTGTTTTAAAAAAAGGAGAAACCTTTCTTTCTCTCGCGGCTAGAGGAAGAGCCAGCAACGAAATCCTCGGAAGCATAACCATCACCAGGGACATGGTCAGGGACATCACCCGGAGAACCAGGAGTAATAGACCCGGTTCCACCATGCCCACCCGATCCAGAACCCGTGTAATGGCTAAGATTACCCATACTTGCACTTTTCCGGATCGAACCTTCGGTGAGCCTAACACCAAACAGCTTCACCCCGCGATTGGGACAAGTCCTAGAGTTGTGGCCATTGTGATTGCAGTGAGAGCACCGACGAGTCATACCCGACCCGATTTGCTTATCTAGAATCGGATCTGATCGGAGTTCTGAGACGGTGGCGGATCGGATCTTAGCTGATCGCAGAAGCACAGAATCTAATTGAGAGAGAGATAGAGAGACAAGGAGCGGAAGAAAGACAATAATATTGGTTTATCTGGTCGGATTTATTACATAAATTCTTTTTTTCTTTTTAATTTTCTTTCGCTTCTCCTAATGTTTCTCTTATTTATATATATACACAATCTGAAAATATTTGGTGTATCCTTGGTGGATTTTTTCCTTTTTCATATTTCACAATTGACTTATAGTCAATGCAACGTGTCCACACTAGTAGATTTATTTTGGGGAAAATTATTGAATTACTTGAAGTATGAAATCCAATTATCTGTTACTATTAATTATTAATGGCTATTTTTGTACTATAATTTTTTTGAATAGATGTATTACAGGCTGCTATCTAAATATTCGAAAGTTTATTTACTATAGAAATATTTTTAAAGAAACAGATTTATTTGTCTTTTCTTTTCAACATGATGACATATAGTATCATCTTAAATCAAAGTATATCTTAATGACACAACAAATATAATATCCCATTTGTCTTAAGCTAAATAATTACTTATATTTTCTTAGATTTTTCTATTTATATAAGGATGGATATCTACAAAAAAAAAAAAAAAAAAACAAA
>NC_025695.1:29677167-29747239 GCF_000633955.1 Camelina sativa
AGAAAGTGTGAGTATTTTATGTACAAGTGCTAAACCTCCACCCAAAATAATTAACAATTGGCTGAATATTATTTGCCACAAGATTATAATCACACTATTAACATTTGTAAGTTATTTAATAGCGCCTTCACGCGTTCCATACATAACTTTGACTAGATATTAGGAAGTTACAAACAAAATAAATATGACATCAGTTTAGTAAGATATCATAAGAAGAAGAAAAAAAAAGTTAACATCCCTACACAAAAAAGAAAAATCAGATTTTGGTTTTCTAGATAGGGCCACAACAAAACTATTGGTTGTTTTTACTTAATAATCTAAACCTTAAAAAATAAATATTTGTAGTAGAATAGACCCCCCATGAGTAACTAAAATATGTTATCTTTTTTTTTTAAAATATTATTTTCTTTGAAATGTTATCTTAAGAAGAAAGAAAAATATTATTGTGCCTCTCATTTTTTGCTAAGAGGACAAATGTCATATCTTATACTAGTAAGTGTTTTCATTTATTAATTTTGTATGATTAATCGTCAAATATATTAAAAAGACAGGATCTTCAAACTAATCTCTATGTCCTAATATTAAAACTAAAAGCATCACAATTTGTTGTTAGGACAAGAAAAAAAAAAAGGACGAACGTACAAGGAAAAAAAAAAGAACCAACATAGATAGATGATAGAGAGAATGAGTGGATAGGTTTAGTCATATAGATTAGTAGGTCCCACGTTCTCAAAAGCCACGTGGACACGAGGAGAACGGCTTATCCAGAAAAGCAAAATATTCATTTTATTTTTGGTCTCTCTCTCACTTCAGAGACTCTCTCAGATCATCTCTTTTCTTCTTTTTTTTAGTTTAGGATTCCTTCACAAAGCTTTCTCCGCCGTACACGTGTCTTTCTCCCGTCGGTGGGCATATTCGCATATTATTTTTTGTCATCATCACTCATCTTTAAATTTTTTATTCTATAAAACAACAAACAACAACGTTTTACTTAAAAAATGTTCACCTAATAATAGTTTCTAGCTATTTTTATCCACATACTGTATGTAACTTTTGCTTTCTCCAAACTTTCTATTACCAATTTTAATCTAACATTTTTATATCTTTTTGCATGCCGTAGACTTGGAGCCAATTTTTTTTTTTTTTTATCAAAGAATAAAAATTTGACAGAAATCTCAGAAAAACGTTTTCACCTGAGGTTGTGTTTGAATTCCCCAAAAAAACGAACGTGGATATTGGGCCAACCCAAAAGTTAAGGCCCAAGTAATTCTGCTTCCAACAAATTATTTTTTGAACATCATCACCTCTTACTTAAATTATTTTCGATGGAAAAATGAAATTCCAATAATAAAAAAGTGTCACGTTGTATATGAACTAGATTAATATCCGTGCTAGAGCACGGATTGAAATTTATTTTATTTACATTGTAATTTTTATATAAAATTTTAATTTATATGATTGTTTTTAAAATTTTGTTTGATAAAACAATATGCAATAAAATCATATGCTAAATATGATAGCTTAAAAAAGGACAAATATTTTGTAGGTTTTATATTGCTAATGATTCTAGATAAGTACTCGTGCGATAACACTGGTTAAATTTTATTTTATACAAAATTTTGTATATTTGCTATTTTAAAATAAAAATTTAATATGTTGTATTATGTTATATATGTGAAGTTATTTCAACAATATATATTCTACATCATAAATTGAATGTCATTATAAGACATAATTTGTAAATTTGGTTTTTAAAAAGCGAGTTATTATATTATGAGTAATTTAATATATTGTTATACTTTTTGTTTTAATATACTTGGTTTCTTGAAATTCTTTCATATGATAGTGACATATTATTGACATTGCTATAGCAAATCAATTTAGAGTGTTTATAGTTTCTAACTTTTATATCAAGTTTTAATATATTAAAATATTAAAAAAAAATTATTTAAAGTTTATTATATTATATAAAATTCTAAAATTCAACAAAAAAAATACGAAATTGAATTTAAATATTTAAATTTTGACCGCTACTCAGTAAAAATTTTAATTCAATAGATATTATTTTTAAAGAATAATATTACTAAAGCTTGAATATTTTATAAATTGAACAATTTATATTTGTTTTTAAAAATTTAACTTATGGTATCTCCGAAAATAAAACTATTTTTAATTATAATAAATAATATGATAATTTTTTTTGTTTCACAAAATAGACTCATATATAAAAATAAGAGGTGAAGTATAATGATAATTAAAAAATTAATATGTTAAGTTAGATATCAAAAGATTTTAGTTGATGAATAGTTTAATAAAGGAAATTAATATGGTAAGTTAGATGATATGATTCTTTAGAATATTATCTTTAAGATTTTCAGTATAACCTATTTGTAACTAATTAATCTATTAATTAATGTATAACCTATTTGTAACCAACTTATTAAAATTATATAGTTTATAAAACAATGTTGTGTACTTTCGTTTTATTATAAAGGGGATTTAACGAAGTTTTCAAAATTAGGCAAGAAAAAAAAAAGAAAAAAGAAGAGACTTTATATTAAACCATTAAATTCTAAATATATTCGTACCGACATGATAACATCAACTATACTGTACTCTCTTTTAGTAATATTACTATTTTTGACCATAGAAAATAACTGCTATTGCAAATTTGTAGTAATTTGATTCTCGAGAAAAAAGGAGGGAAATTTGATATAGGACATTTAAAAATTAAAATGTGACAAAAAAAAATAACGGAATTAAATGCAATACAACAACCATAAAGTGAATGGAATTGAATATTTTTGGCAGGCACCAATATCTGATCAAACCTGGTCCCTTTTCCTCTGGGCTACAGTTTCAGTCCTCGTCTCTCTGCATTTACTTCTTCCTTCATTCTTCATATTCTCCTCTGCTTCTATTTGAATTCTCTCCTTCTTTTCTCATATTCTTTCACTGATAATTAGTTTCTTGGACATCAAATTTCTCACGTTCATTTGAAGTGGTTTTCAACTTTTCATCATCTCGGTTTAATAACGTTTTTGGCCTGAGAGATGGGTGGTTTGGATTTCACTAAAGAAGATAAAGGACACAGAAGAAACAGAGATTCTTGGCATTCCCCTGATTCTCATAAACATGGAAGGTCTAAAAGGTACTCTCGCTTCTGTAGTTTAAGCTCAATCTTTGACTACATCGAATTTATATGTTAGTTAACTCCATTACTGGGGTTTCGAAATGTACTCTCGCTGTTTCTTAACGCACCAGTGTAATGTCTCTATAAAAGGTTTCATTCTCTCTTTTTTTTATTTATATTCCTAGTGCGTCGTCAGAGCGAGATCTCCACGTTTCTAGCAATGGAGCTTCACAATCTGCTGACAACTTCACTAGAATGCAAGTAAGACTGACAAATTGTATTTCATAAGAATAAGACAATATGTTTCTCTTAAAGTTGATTTGTTTTTTCTCTATTTCTTGTCTATAGACAAAATCCTCTGTTCAAACAAGAGCAAACAAGATACCAAAACCTCTGCATAATCGTCAGATATTTATTAAAAACAACGTGTCTTCTACCGATAGAGCATCCTTGGAACGAGATGTAAGCCCAAGAGCATTATCATGTCCCATAAGTGAAACTGCTAGTACATGTGAATGATTCTTGTGATTTGGCTAAACAGGTTGAGCAGCTTCACCTTCGTCTGCAACAAGAGAAATCTATGAGAATGGTGTTAGAGAGAGCAATGGGACGTGCGTCAAGCAGTTTATCTCCAGGCCACCGACATTTTGCTGGTCAGGTAACACTTCAGTACTTATGCGTTATACTTAAAGAGTAAATTAAAATTTCTGAGACTTTTGAGTATATATATGTGATTTGAATGATTCAGGCAAAGGAACTTATCACGGAGATTGAACTGTTGGAAGCGGAGGTTGCGAATCGCGAGCATCATGTGCTCTCTCTGTACCGGAGTATCTTCGAACAGACAGTCAGCAGAGCATCCTCAGAACAAAGCTCAGTCATTTCTTCTCCAGCTCATCAAATAAAGCAGCAGCCACCAAAAAGACATCCAAGTGTTATTTCAAATGCATTTTGTTCCTCCATGAGTTTCCCTACAAATCCTTGGCATGCTCTTGTTGCTTTTAAAGATTCAAGTAGAAAAACATACAAAGGGGACCAATCTTCTCAGTTCCAGAACAAAGACTATATTACTTCAACAGTAAGTTTCTCAAGTCAAGCAAAAGTAAATGTGAAAAAAGACACTAATCTCCCCCTCAGTTTATAGATGAGACTTCTTCTAACTTTTATCTGTTCTGTTTTTTTTTTATATAACTTTCAGTCCCATTCCAAGGATTCAGTAACAGGGAAATCTCCATCGCAAAGGACACTAAAGGATCATCTGTATCAATGCCCAAATAAGTTGTCTGAAGATATGGTCAAGTGTATGGCTTCAGTGTATTTTTGGCTCTGCAGCAGTGCCATGTCAGCCGATCCTGAGAAGAGGAGAAGATCTACAACCCTATCAAGATCGTCGACCAGCAATGTCATCATCCCCAAGAACATTATGAATGAAGACCGAGCCTGGTCCTGCAGATCCATGGTGGAAGTATCTTGGATCTCATCAGACAAGAGAAGATTTTCTCAAGCATCATATGCTATTAACAACTATAGGTTAGTCCAACAACAGTGATTTTATTTTCAAAAAGAAAAATTCATTTGATGGTTTGGATCACAAGAAAGCATACTTTCCACTTGCAGGCTCCTTGTTGAACAACTGGAGAGAGTTAGTATAAATCAAATGGAAGGCAATGCAAAGTTAGCATTTTGGATCAACATATACAATGCTCTCCTCATGCATGTAAGAACATATTGATCATTTGATCTGATACAACATCTCCTTGCCTTTTCTTATTCATAATTAATTCTATGTATCTTCTCAAGGCATACTTGGCATATGGTGTACCTGCTAATTCCCTGAGAAGGTTAGCTTTGTTTCACAAGGTATTCTACTTTTATTTCAATGCATAACATGAAAATAGATTCATATTTGATCAGAGACTAATGAGTTTCATTGTGTAGTGCAGTCTGCGTATAATATCGGTGGGCAAATTATAAATGCAAACACCATTGAATACTCTATCTTCCGCTTCCAGACTCCACGGAACGGACGTGTAAGAGTCTTTACTCCTTATCCTTATTTTTCAAAACACAAAAGAGAAACCTATTGAAATCAACGTATTACTATACAGTGGCTTGAGACCATTATTTCCACCGCCTTGAGGAAGAAACCAGCCGAAGATAAAGTAAGCTCAATGTTCAGCCTTCACAAACCAGAGCCACTTCTCTGTTTTGCTCTTTGCACTGGCGCTCTCTCAGATCCATTGGTAACTGCTCTTGACTCTATTACTAATCTTACATATTCTAAAGTTGTCATACTTCTTCAGTCAGAAATGTTGGTTTACGTACTTGTGCAAAACTGCAAATAAATGGCTTTTTATTGCAGTTAAAAGCCTACACTGCATCAAACGTTAAAGAGGAATTAGAAGCATCTAAAAGAGAGTTTCTTGGAGCAAACGTGATTGTAAAGATGCAGAAAAAAGTGTTGTTACCCAAGATTATAGAGAGGTTTGCAAAGGAAGCTTCACTGAGCTCTGATGATTTGATGAGATGGTTAATAGATAACGCAGACGAAAAGCTTGGGGAATCGATACAACAATGCGTACAAGGTAAACCAAACAACAAGAAATCGCCTCAGGTCGTTGAATGGTTAGCGTACAGTTCAAGGTTCCGTTATGTTTTCTCAAACGACTTGATGGAGAAAAAGCCTTGGTGGGTTTAGAGAAGGATTTTGCTTGTAGTATAAGAAACCTCTCCATGCCCTAATTTCTCGTCCGTGTATGAGACAATGGAAAAGGCTTTCCTTGTGTATATGAGAAACTTTGTCCCTTTTCATACCTTTTGTTGTGATTTTAAAAATAACAAATTAGTAAACTATATAACAGCTCCTAAATCACAAGATTTAATAATTTGGACTTTGGTTGATGCCTTGATTGTATAGAATACGAGTGAGATTGTGGTTTGAATTTTATAGAGGTGGCTTTGAGAACGCAAGAGCTAAGTATTTTGTAATCTTCCAACTTAACACACAAGGATTATTAAACTCACTTTAGATTTATTAGAAAATAAGTCTTACAAGGTTTTTCCTTAACTCTATTTTCTAATTCTCTCAAGTTCTTAGATCTCAACTTTGATCTAAGAAACCTTTTTCCCTCTTTGAATCTTCAAGCTATTCATTCTCTAAACTTAAGATTCAATTACAAGGATTGCTCAAACTATGAAGTGATGATCTTTCTCAAGACCCAGCCTCCCCTATTTATACTAATTGGTCTTAGTCTCACAATAAGCTAATTCCCAATTTTGTTTAAACTAAGAATTGTTAATTTTCTTTTTCTTTGCAGTATAGGAAATTAACAATCTTTGTAAAACTTCCTTTTTAATTGAAAGACTTTACTCTTCCAGAAACTTCTCCTTGCTTCACGAACCTTCGCTTGACCGCCTAGATAAATTTCCTTTTACAGTTCTTGGTTTCTGACATGTTGAATCATCTATTGAACTATCTTTGTTTTAGTACACCACCTATGTCAATAGATGCATCTTCAATCTCCCCCTTTTTAACCGTGTGCTTCTTCAAGCATACATTACCAAAATCTCTTTACTGTTTTAACCAGCTAATAACTCAACATAGATCTAATCAGAAACTTATTCATAACAAAGTTGCTTACAACCGATAATATCCAAAAGACAAATCATTGCAACTGCTTTTAAAGTCTGAGGCAAAGTCTGAAACAAAGAAAAAAAAAACACAATCAGCACCCCCATAAACTGATCCTTAATGTTGTTGCTCCCCCTTACACTGATAACTCCCCCATAAACTGACCTTCTCCCCCTGCTTGAAAAGCATATCGGTTAAAAACAATTCAGAGCACACAATAAACCACTCCTGTAAGAGTCTATAACACATGAGCTGTATCAATCAGCGCTCCATACACTAATTCAGGATCATTTTGATCAAGTAATGACATATGAATACTCCCAAGCTCAACATTAAGATAATTCTGACCAAACTCTGCAACATGAGGTGATTCAACTCTAATAGGTGGAACATAGAAACTGGGACAATTTGGAAACTTATCTGCGTAAGCCTTCCCAGTACAACCATCCTTCCGATAAGCCACATGTTTGAAAAGAACTTCCGTATTAGCAATCTCTAGCCTCTCTTGATGCATAAGAACCTTAAAAATGGTCCTAGGAAAAACCAACCAGCGAGAATCACACTTCTGAATTGCAGACAAATCGACTACTTGATCATACACCATTCTGCCGAAATCAAATTGAATCCCGTTAAAAATCTTGTACACAAGTCTTGCTCGGTTTTCAGACACATGATTCCGATGAGATGATGGGATCCAATTGTAGCTGGATATGTTGAACAAAGCTCCAAAAACAGCTGGCAAATCTTTGGGATTCAAATCCTCCCACTTAATATCATCTTCTCCACTCAAGATCTCAGCAATTTTCTCAAGACTAAGTAAATCCACAGCTGCATCAGCTCGTTTCTCTTCCTCAGACAAAGGTGACTGATTAAATACTTGGTTAATGACATCCGGAGAAAACACAAAAGTATGACCACGAACCAAAACTTCTACACCATCAGCTGAAACATTTTCAGGTAAATTGGCATAAAATTCAGCAATAACCTCCTTCACAAAAGAAGTCAAACCTTCAACACTAGCCGAAATACCCATTCTCTTAACCAAATCAAGATATCCCCATTCATCTTTAGCATCAAGATCTACAAGGCGTTCCTTGATAATTTTTCTAGAGCTAAAAGATTTATACCTTGTTTGAGCCGAAACTGAAGCAAACACCTTAGGATCAAATTTCGAATTGGATTTTTTACGAGATGAACTTGATTCCCCTGTTTTCTTGTTTTCTTCGGTGGTGCAAGACCAAGTCTTTTGTGCACTCTATTTTTCCCAGTCATTCGCTCAAATCATTCTTGAACAGAGACTTCAGTAAGATCAATTTCGTCACCCAAAAGCTCTGGTTCTTTCCCTTTTCGAAATTTGAGAACTTGTTCAGACGAATTCCCAATCGCCAGTTCATCTGACTCCGTTTCTTCGGATTTACCCAGATGATCATCACATGCAGTCCCAAATGATTCTTTGTCCTGGCCTTGGATCTTCTCTGCCGAAGAAGAATCTTCGGAATATGGTACCAAACCCGGTGCATGCTCAACCTCCTCGATTTCTTCATCAATTAGATGCGGTCGATTCTTGTCACCATCAGATCGACTCTCAGATCTTCTTCTTCCGGAAATCAACCCTCTGCATGTTGTTGTAACCATCAATGCAAACCAAGGATTCTTCTTCTCTTCTTCTCTCAAAGTTTTCGGCTTTTCCCTTTTTTTTTTAAGACTCTTCTTTTTCCTAGTAACCATGAATTCCCCTTTTTTATAAAACAAAACCCCTTTTTTTTTAACAAACGGCCCAAGCCCATAATCTCTTAAACCTAGACATACAACTGATCCATTCTCTTAATATAACTTTCGACAACTCATGAACCAGTTCCTGTACCACGAGGGTACAATCATACTTCACACACACCAATAAGATTTCTCAGCATCACAAATCTCTGAAAATCTAATGCTTTAGTGAACAAATCAGCCAACTGCATCTCTGTAGACAAATGATCAATCTGAACCTGCTTGTTTTCCACAAGCTCTCTAATAAAATGATGCCTCACATCAATGTGCTTTGTTCTTGAGTGTTGCACATGATGTTTTGATAGATCAATGGCCCTTTTGTTGTCACATAATACTTGTAGGATCCCTGAATCCATACCATAATCTGCAGACATTTGCTTCATCCAGAGTAATTGAGTACAACAACTTCCCATAGCAATATATTCTGATTCAGCTGTTGATAAAGATGTTGAATTCTGTTTCTTACTTAACCAAGAGATTAAGTTATTCCCTAGAAAGAAACAACCCCCACTTGTACTTTTTTGATCATCCATGCTTCCAGCATAATCTCCATCACAATATCCTACTAAAATAGAATTTGATCCTTTTGACATCCAAAGACCAAGGTCAAGTGTTCCCTTGACATATTTAATGATCCTATTAACAGCTTCTAGGTGAGATTGCTTAGGATTTGATTGATATCTTGCACACACTCCTACACTAAAGCATAAATCAGGTCTCCTTGCTGTTAAATAGAGCAGACTTCCGATCATACCTCTATATAAAGTAATATCAACAGCTTGACCTTTCTCATCTTTTGTTAATTTCTTCGACGTACTCATAGGAGTTACTGCTTCCTTGCATTTTTCTAACTTAAACTTTGTCAATAACTTTCTTGCATAGGTACTTTGTGATACAAATATTCCTTTATCTGTTTGTGTGATCTGCAATCCCAGAAAATACTTTAGTTCACCAACTAAGCTCATTTCAAACTCTTGAGACATATTCTCCACAAATTTGTTCAAAGATGATATCATCCACATAGATCTGAACAACCATGATATCTTGCTCTAAGGTCAATACGAACAAGGTCTTGTCCACACTACCTCGTTCATAGCCTTGCTGAAGTAGAAAATTAGTCAGCCTTTCATACCAAGCCCTTGGAGCTTGTTTTAAACCATACAAGACTTTCTTTAGACTATAAACATAATTAGGATTGACTGAGTCTTCAAATCCTTTAGGCTGCTCTACATATACCTCCTCTTGCAAGATCCCATTTAAGAAAGCACTCTTAACATCCATTTGAAATACTTTGAAATTCAATATAAAAGCCATTCCCAAGAAAAACCGTATCGATTTAAGTCTTGCTACTGGAGCAAAAGTTTCTTCAAAATCAATCCCTTCTATTTGTGTATACCCTTCAGCCCCCAGTCTTGCTTTGTTTCGAACCATTGTTCCATTCTCATCAGTTTTGTTCTTGAAAATCCATTTTGTTCTAATTACATGTATATTGGAAGATCGAGGAACTAATTTTCACACTTCATTCCGTTCAAACTGCTCCAACTCTTCCTCCATTGCTATAATCCATGAATTATCACTAAGAGCCTCAACATGATTCTTTGGTTCAACAAAAGAGACAAAACACTCACACTGAACTTTTTCCCAACTTGCAAAGTTGCTTTCCATCTTCTTGAAATCAATCTTAACACCTCTAGTTTTCATACCATATTTTAGATCTTCTATAACATCAGATGCTGAGTGATTTTTATGAACTTGTACTAATGATTCTTGACTTGTTTCTGCTTTTACTTCAGTTACAACCCCAGATTTTGATTCTTTTGATTCACTAACTTCAGGCTCCTCTGTATCACTGTCAGATTCACATCCTTTCCATTGATTGAAAGAATAATCATCAAAGACCACATTGACAGATTCTACTATTGTGCCTGCCCGTTTATTGTAAATCCTGAAAGTTGTACTGCTACTGAATAACCCAGAAAAATTCCTTCATCACTTCTAGAATCAAACTTTCCAAGATAATCCCTATCATTCAGGATATAAAATTTGCAACCAAAAACGTGAAAATAGCTCATATTTGGAACTTTTCCCTTCTACAGCTCATATGGTGTCTTGGTTGAATTCTTCCTCACATAAACTCGATTTATAATGTAACAAGCAGTATTCAAAGCCTCCACCCAAAATTTTTGTGAAACATGATTACCATGAATCATCGCTCGTGCCATCTCTTGCAACGTTCTATTCTTCCTCTCTACTACTCCGTTTTGCTGAGGTCTCCGTGGAGTAGAGAACTGATGCACAATTCCATGATTCTCACAGAACACTTTCATTGTTTCATATTGAAACTCACCACCATGATCACTACGAATCCTCTTGATTCCTCCTTTCTCGTTAATTAGTTCCAATGCCCAGATTCTAAAGCTCTCAACTGTGTCTGATTTTTCTCGAATAAACCTAACCCATGTATATCTTGAAAAGTCATCTACAAGCACAAATGCATATTTCTTCCCAGCTATACTCTCTGTTTACATTGGCCCCATTAAATCCATATGAACCAGATCTAAGACTTCTTTTAATTGTACATCAGGAACCTTTTTGTGTTGAATTTTCACTTGCTTACCTTGATTGCATGGACCACACACCATTCGATCGACACCTTTAATATGAGGAACTCCTCAAACTATCTCATTGTTGACTAGTGTAGTTAAATTTCTGACATTCATATGTCTGAGTCTTTGATGCCATAGATTTAGATCATCTCGTGCCGAATAACACACATCTGAGTTGCTATCCCACATATAGCAATTGTTCCCAGATCGACGTCCTCTTAGTACAACAGTCTTCTCTTCATTCACAGCTTTGCAATCCACTTTGGTAAATGAAATCGTTAGTCCTTCATCACATAGTTTACTTACACTTATCAGATTTGCTTTAAAACCTTGAACTAAGTAGACATTTATCAGTTTTGGCAAAGTATTGTCATCTGCTCTTCCTTTTCCTTAAATATCTCCATGACCTCCATCTCCAAAAGTGACCTTACCGCCTCTTATTCTTCTGAAATCTTGTTAATAATTCTGAGTATCAGTCATATGGCGTGAGCAACCACTATCAAAATACCAAGGACTTTCATTGTCAAGTTCTTCTGTAATCAATGCCATGCTGCACCTGAAATTAATCTCCGGAGTATGCTTTGCAACTTCTCTTGAAACAGTTTGATATAAGTCAGATTTCTTTACCCATATCTGATTAATTACGAATTCTATTCCAGAAAAATTTTCCTTGTCGCTTAAGCCTCTCAACCCTTTCCCAGAATTTGTAACAAAAAAACATGATGTGTCCACGCTTTCCACAGTAATAACACCCTCTTCTTTCTTTTTGAAAATTTGTTACTGTCTCTCTACTTGGAATATTCAGCCCACCTGACACAAATTTGGTTTGTCCTGAACTACTTTCTGTTTGATCATTAAATCCCAAGCCTCTATGAATATTTTCTGTCCTTCCATAACTTAGAATTTCATCTAATTGCTTGGTTCCTGCAAACATATGTATCTTCTTGTGCTGGTGTTCGAGCTCTGTTTGTAGCTTCTCCGATTTTTCTTTTTCTGCTTTTAACTCACTTCCCAGTTCTTCACAACGCTTGACTAGGTTAAGTTTTTCTTTAATCAAAGACACACTACCTTGGCTAAGTTTCCTTTTTGTTTCTAACTCTTCCTGAAGAGTTTTGACTAAAGTTGTAAGACGATGCTGCTCCTTCACTAACTCCTGATTCTCTTTAGCGATATTGACAAGAGCGTTTCGAACATCATTATAACTTTCCACTAACTCTTCCTCAGGTTCTTCTTCTAAATCAGAATCTTCTTCTTCGTCAATAAACTCAGTGATACCGAGATATGCAACAAAATTTAGAATCTCCTCTTCACTCTCTTCCTCGGTATCTTCTTCTAGACTGATCAAAGACTTCTCCTTTTGACTAACACACTCTTCGTGATTGTGTCCTAAACCCTTACATATCAAGCACTTATTCTCACGTCTTCTAACTGTCGGACATTCTCGGGCAAAGTGTCCAAATCCTTTGCATTCGTGACATTGCATCTCTAATTTTCTTGAGAATTTTCCTTCTTCAGCTTTCTTGTATGGTGTAAATTTCTTCTGACTTTGTCCTTGTTCTACCCTTTTTAAAACCCTATCAAACCGACGGACCAGCAAGCTAACTGGATCCTCACCTTCAACCTTATCCTTGTTTTCACATGCCGCCAAAGCTATGCCTTTAGTATTCTTGACTCCTCCCAACTCCATCTCATGAGTGTGTAGCATCCCTACTACTTCTCCAAAGCTCATATCCTCAACCTTATTTGACACACATAGAGCGGTTTTGAAAGCCAAAAATTTTGTTGGTAGACAACGAAGAAATTTTTTAACTAATTTTTGATCTTTGTATTTTTTTCCCAAGGTTACAGCTTCTTGAGCCAAAGTGCTGATCTTATAGCTGAAGTCAGATATAGATTCATGTTCATGCATTCTCACGTTCTCAAAACGAGAGGCTAACATATCTTTCCTAGAGCTCTGAACTTTTGTTGTTCCTTCGTAATGAATCTGAAGAGTATCCCATGCTTCTTTTGCTGTCTCACACCCCTGAATCAACTCAAATTGCTTCCTTCCAACACAGCAGTGAATAGCCGTGAGAGCTCGTGAAATATATTTTGATTTTTTAAGTTCATCATCAGTCCAATCTTCCTCTGGTTTAACACTCTTCTTTTCGTCTTCATCCTTGATTGTTGGTTCTTCCCACTTCTCGAGCACAGTCTTCCAGGCGAGTCAGTCTATTCCACCGATTATAGATTTCATCCTTGATTTCCAGAATCCATAATTCCCATCATCTAGAATGACCGTGTTGCTGAGAAGATCACCGTTGCCCTCCATCTTTTCCATAGGATCTTATCCGTAATAAATCCTTACAAGTGGAAGCTCTGATACCAATTGAGAACGCAAGAGCTAAGTATTTTGTAATCTTCCAACTTAACACACAAGGATTATTAAACTCACTTTAGATTTATTAGAAAATAGGTCTTACAAGGTTTCTCTTTAACTCTATTTTCTAATTCTCTCAAGTTCTTAGATCTCAACTTTGATCTAAGAAACCTTTTTCCCTCTTTGAATCTTCAAGCTATTCTTTCTCTAAGCTTAAGATTCAATTACAAGGATTGCTCAAACTATGAAGTGCTGATCTTTCTCAAGACCCAGCCTCCCCTATTTATACTAATTGGTCTTAGTCTCACAATAAGCTAATTCCCAATTTTGTTAAACCCATGTTTTAAAATTCCCCGCCTAGCACCGATTACGCACCGCAAAATCGCTAGACCCACCCTCTCCGCCTTGATTAATGACTAATCCCCGCCTAGCATCGATTATCTAATTATACCTGTCTAATTTGATTACAACCCGTATAATCCGATTACTTTTCGCTTAATTTTATATATAATGATTATTTTTAGAGCCAAATATAAATCAAATATGTATTTTTTTTTTGTTATTTAGACATTTAAATTAAGAGTTTATGATGTTTTACAATAACTAATGTACAAATTTTTAATGAAAATCATAAATTTTCTTTAAAATTACGTTTTTATGTGTTTACCGTAATTTTAAAGACAATACTATAATTTTATATTTTATATGATATGTTTATTTAAACATAAACAGAATTATACATATATTTAATACTATATATTTTTATTTTATTATTAATTTAATAAAATAACCCTAAAACTAATCTCCGATTAATTCCCGTTTAATCTTCGATTTTCTCGCTAGGCGCTAGGCCCATCCCGACCACCCGACTAGTGCCTAGCGATTTCTAAAACAGGGATTTAAATTAAGAATTGTTAATGTCTTTTTTCTTTACAGTATAGGAAATTAACAATCTTTGTAAAACTTCCTTTTTAATTGAAAGACTTTACTCTTCCAGAAACTTCTCCTTGCTTCACGAACCTTCGCTTGACCGTCTAGATAGATTTCTTTTTATAGTTTTTGGTTTCCGACATGTTGAATCATCTCTTAAACTATCTTTGTTTTAGTACACCATCTATATCAATAGATGCATCTTCAGGCTCTTCTTGGACATGGACAAAACTATGATGTTTTTTGTTGATGCAATATATTCAAAAGAATTCCATCAGCCAAGTAGAGCATAATATAATTTTGTAATACTATCCATTTTTGTATTTTCAAGATTAAAATTTTTTCTTTTGGCAGGTTAACATTTTCTTCTGGATCATCGTAGTATCCAAGAAAAATAAAAATTTCTAAGTACCTAATGGTGCACAAAAAAATAAATAGAAAAGCTAAGTAATTAAATTATTTTTACATGGGTAATTAATTTTCTTAGTCGTGGTTTTTGGCTTGAAACTTTCAAACGACTCAAATTGTTGTATCACTTGTATTGTATGTGTAAAATAATCTCATACTGTACGTTACGTTGATAAAATTATTAAAACGAAAGATTTCATGTTCATTCTTGAGTAGAAAAAAAGAGACGGATGTTTGACCGTTGACTGGGATATGCACGTGTGGGTGTCACACACACACGTGTGCTTAGCTGTAATGGGTGGTTTAGGCTCGCATGGGAATATGTGCGCCACGTCAATTCCACATGGTAACCCAAACACCTTTCCCATTTTTTCTATTCCAATTTCGAAGCTTTCTTCTTTTCTTTTTTTTTTGTCAAAGAAATTTCGAAGCTTTCTCTCAAGAAGATTCTCCAATTCCATCCTCATTTTGTTTTCCTTGTAATCATTGATGAAATTATGACTTTTAAAACAAAATCATTGAAGAAATTATAATCCCTATCTTTATTTTTGGCATGGGAATCTCAATGATCATATCACCATTAGTAATAAATAAGTAAATAATAGTATGCCTCAAGTATAACGTCGGAAATTATCAAAACTGTCACCTTCGCATTCCTAATAATTAAATCTCAGTTTATTTTTTCATAAATCCTTATAAGAAGAATCCAACAATCATGTGATGCAAACCTAAAATTCCGAGCTTTTCTTTAGAATAATAAGAATAAGTTGCCTTATGGGTTCATCATAATCATGCATGTTTCCTATATCAAATGTTCCAGTTAACAGATCGAGTACATGTGAGAGGACAATTAGACAAAAATATTTGTTTATGAAATTATTGGTTTTTAGTTAGGTTAAGGATGAAAAATCAGAGTATTTTAAATGTCACCAACACCAATGATGACCTCGTTCTACAGCCAATGCTGTAAAGGACAATCAAAGCTAATATACACATGCATGAAACATATGATTAAGCAAAACCATAATTATTAGTCCTACGCAATTTCGAAACATATAAAATCATTACAACATATATATATATATTATGTACTTTATCTATATTTATCTTTTAAAATATTACTTTGCCTATGATTTTGTTTTGTTTTGTTTTGTGACTCAACTTTGGATTTAGATCTGTGATATAGTAGGCCTACTACAAAAATAGTAAAATTTGTCTTCGGAAGAAAACTAATTAATCGGAAAGAATGGTGTATTCAATTCAATTATTCACTTATATATCATCATGTAAACTGAGAAACTAAGATAAGAGTATCCTTCTCGAAGGCACAAAAGGATGCTCATATCCTTCTCCACTACTACCTTGAAAGAGAGGACTGAGGAGGCCCTAGCTAGGGAGAAAATTAGGGATAAAAAGATATATGCCGAGTTGATGGTTTTTGGAAGACGTGAGATATATATATATCCCAATTTGCTATCTACAGTTTAACCATACCAAAGCGAGGCAGTAGGGGATAAATGCCAAAAGGGAGAGTCGAGTCATTCACCACTTAAAAGGTTTATAGAAAATTTATATAAAATCTTATTAAATATAAATAATTTAAATATTTTAGTTTTTATTCATATCATTATATTATTTTTAATACAATAAATACTAATTATTTAATATTTTGGTAAATTACTTAAGGATCCACCAATATTCCTAAAAATTTGTCCAATCGAACCAAACGACGTAGATGGAGGAGGAGCTTGCTGGTTTTGTTGTTGATCGTTCCGCTTTTGTAAAATTTACGCTTGTTGAGTCTGAAGATATCCACGAACATTTGGATGTATGGAATTCAAGTCACAAAATAAAATTTTGTTTTCTTCCTTTAGCTCTTTCAAAACATAATTTTTACTTTGCATCTCCAAATGTTGTTGTTTTTGTTCACTTGTCTTCTTTAATTGCTCCAAAAATTGTTTATTTCCTTCTTCTAAAGTGTTGATAATCGATGTTGTTTGATCACCAATTTTTCTTTTCATTTTGGATTTTTTTACCCCAAGAGATCGTGGAGAGGAAGATCCACCAACAATCTCATCATCATCATTCAAATTTAGCGAAGAAGAAGATAAATGTGGAGATGCTTGTGTAGGAGAACCAATGGTAGGATTATCTGATTCTAACGATGTATAGTCAAAACCAGATGGGATAGATAATCGATTAGGATGAGCAACACCATCTTGAAACTTTTCAAAGTTCTTAACAATATCCTAAACACGTCCAAATTGTTTTATTATTTTATATGATGCAATGTATTTCTTTTAATAAATGTGATATTTAAATAATATTTATGAATGTTAAAAATTTAAATAATATCATAATTTTATGAAAGTTTCATAAAATAAATGGGTTAGTTTGCAACTTTTATAAGTAAAAAGTATTAATAGTAAATTAAAAAAAGAATCTCTACGGAATATTCCTTTTTAGAGGAAAAAATATAGGTATCCATTAGACCATCTCCAATGGTTTTCCCTATTTTTTTCTCTATAATAGAGGATCTCTATAATAGAGGAGAGGTTTGGTTCAATGATTTTCTCTATTTTTTCTTCTAAAAAAGAATATTCCAAATAGATTCTTTTTTATTTTACAATTAACACCTTTTATTTATAAAAATTGCAAACTAACCCATTTTACTTTAAATTTGTAACACTTTCATAAAATTATTATTTTTATTTAAATTAAATATTTTAGCGATATTGGTGGATCCCAAAGTAATTTACCGAATTATTAAGTTATTAGTTTTTGTTGTATTAAAATAATTATTATGGATTGAATGAAAAATAAAATTTATAATTTATATAAATTATCTTATCCAAATGGTAGCCTCAATATTTTAGACTAAATATTTATACTTAAATTTATATTAAAATTACTTATTTTATTAAATTTGTATTATTAGTTCTTAAAAATATTTATTTTATTTATTTTGGTCATAAATAAAAGAAGTTAAAGATTAAGAAGACCACTTTACAAATAAAATAGTTCACATCTATTTATAGAGGAAAAAATAGAGTTCCTCTAAAAATAGAGAAAAAATAGCAATCGCTATTATAGAAGTGAAAATAGAGATCTATTGGAGTAAAACTACTCTATAATAAAGTTTACAGGTGAAAATAGAGAACTATTGGAGATGCTCTTAGAGCAAAAATCACATCTATTATAGAATTCTTCTATTTTAGAGGTAAAAATAAAGAAAACCATTCAAGATGGTCTTACAAACAAAAGATGAAAGTTCTCATTTAGGCTATGTTGAATATTTTCTCGTTCATTTAGGCTATGTTGAATATTTTCTCGTTAAGAGATTTTTGGCTGAACTTCGAGACAAATTGTTATGAGTTGATCAAGATGGTGCATATCACAATTGAATGTGTCTACGATTTCATCTTATTGTAAGGTATATTCATTATTTGATAGGTTTGTTTTTCATCGTTATTTTTAATTTTATATTCTCTCTTCTTATGTATCGATGTTCTAGGATTTATTTTTGTTTTTAAAAATTGATTTTGTAAAAAGTTAAACTGATTTTTCTACTTCATATTTTTTTTTCATACATAGCATCTATTTAATAGTTTATATTTTCTCATTCTACTAAAAAATAATTAGAAATTAATTTACCAATAAAAATTTAATTTTTTTTAATATGCGTAAGATAATATCTAAACATCAATTTATTAGGAATAGGGAGTAGTAGATAATTTCTTTTTACTGTTTACGTTCGTATGAATACTGTTCATCATGTTTTGAGGACTCCTTTTTCACGAAGAGGAAATGATTAAAAAGAAAACATGCGCGCGAGTGGAAGTGACGCACTTAGTTAGTGCGTGTGGATCGAGTGAAAGTGAACACGTGGGACAGACAGATCACACTGAAACACAACTCCGACATCTTGTCGGATCTTATGTAAAGCGTTGGGACCCACTCTCATAATCATCTCTCACCACGAAAACCATCTTTTTGCTCTCAATAATTGTCGCCCCCATTGCCGTGTCTCTTCCACTCTCTGTGTCAGCTCTTGAGATACACGTCTTTCACTTTCTAAGCTTTTGGGAGCGTCTACAAAACGGTTTTTATAATATGATGTTTGTTGATTAGCAAATACTCCTCTATCCCACAAATATCGATATTTTGGTATATCCTTGTTTGATATTTTGGTATATTTTTTGTCACACAAAAATTAATGTTTTATAAATTTTAAGAAGTAATCATTCAAAATATTTAAAATTTTGAATTGTTATTAGTTTATATTTTCTCTTTCTACCAAAAAGTAATTATAAATTAATTTACAAATAAAAATTAAAATTTTTCTTAATATGTATGAAAATGTCAGAACATCCATGTATATGAGACAGAAAGAGTAGATTAACAAATAAATAATCTATATTTATCCAGCTCTTCTATTCTATTTGTTGTTTCATTTTATTGTTCAAATACGTTTTAAAGTTGTCTTTATTCCGTTTTTGTAGTTGTTGTTTTCAATTTTTCATATAATGGTCAAGTACAATACAATATGAAATTGTATTGTACTGTTCTTCTAAAATTAAAATGATTTGATTGAGGTTTGCAAGATAACAGTTATTAATCTTATTTTCACTGTTTCTATAGAAAAATAATCTTTTTTTTTTTGCATACTCTACAACATTATAGCTAAGGTTATGATTATGTGATGACACTTATAGTCTGTTACAACCAATCATAATTCGGATTATGATTATTGAAATTACATGCTTCAATCATTGTAAGACAAATGTTCATAAAAACACAAGTTAGCCTTCATAAAAGATAAGTTGAAAAGAAAGGAAATATTATTATTAGATGATAAAAAGTAGTAGGCAGTTAAAGGCATCAAATAATTTATAGTAACAAGTTAAGCATTGATTGAGGCAGATGGATGGTTACACATGCATGATAAGGAGCAGGCGAGTGAGGAAACCACACAACACGCACGGTCACGCGGGGATGACCCACATGCTCCAATCTCCATGCCCCTCCATGTTACTGTACGCAAAGTGGTTATACTTATCAAATACACTCGTCTTGACCAATATTGCTGCTCAAACTTATTAAATGCAGAAATTTTATTTCTTAAAGGCAAAAGCAGATACACATTTTTAAAGGTTTTACTGACGGAATCAAAATAAAAGTAATAGCTTTAAAAATGTCATTGTTGATGAAAGTAGAAACCATGATGATGATGATGATGATATTATATCTTGGCAAATATTCATCTTCACACGTATATCATTGGTTCATAACCGTTGGTTGGTCCACAACTTTGAACAAGTTCAGATTCTTTTGGATTGTGTTTTGTACCAACCACTCGAATTAGTCAATATTCCATTATATCCAACCTCAAATACTATTTTCCTTTTTTTTTCCTGAACTATATGTATAGATTTTTTTTTATAAAAAATATGTGACAAATAATTGGCTACATACACTATTGGAGATTTGACTCAGCTCGGTATTGGCGTAACTAATCGAGATACTATTTTGTATTTTCTATGGGATACTTTTTTTCTTGACATCTTGCATTATACATGAAGTTTTGATGATTATTATATGACGTACTTGATAAAGACAAAACGAAGTACAAATTTTAATATTTATCAACTTTGAAATGCTAGATATACACGATATACAAAAACAGAACATCAGGTAAGTGCAAACACGCGTTATCCGTATACAAAAACATTCACTTAATCGGAGATTACTTTCTCATAGTGACCGGACATTTGTATTGGTTTTAATTAATGACATTGGCTTTAAATCTTCAGACACAAACACATATACATGTGTACACTTTGAAAGCAGATTTGACCATCTTATATACTTGGGTTCTTTCTTGTAAGAAAAAAAACTAAAATGTGCCCCTTTTTTTTTGTTTTTAAGAAAACATAAATATTGATTATTGAGCAGGTACAAAAAGAAAGACATATCAAAGGCGAAAGGGGGGACACACAAGTTGGAAGATAAAGTAATAGAAAACCCAAAAAAACAAAGAAACAATAATGATGGATTGTAATGAGCCACCTGACAAAATCTCATCATTCAAAGTACTATATTAACCCCCCCCTCTTCTTATTCTTCTTCAACACCTCACCTCACATCTCTCTTTCTCCCACAACAAAGAGTCCTAAAGATCATTTACTTCAAGTTGAAACAACCCATCTGTATCATCTTTCTGGCTATTTTCATTCTCTAACTCAAAAAAAAAAAAAGATCAAACCTTTCTTCTTCTTCAAACTGTTGAGTTCCTTGAGGATGATGATGGGAAAAGAAGATCTCGGTTTAAGCCTAAGCTTAGGGGTTTCACAAAATAACCATCCTCTTCAGCTGAATCTGAATCAAAACTCTTCTTTATCAAACAATCTCCAGAGATTTCCATGGAACCAAACATTTGATCCTACATCAGGTACATACACTTAGGAAAATCTCAGATATTCTCTGTTTTTTTTTTTTTTTTTCAAAGAAACAGAACAGATCTCAAATTTTAAAGGATTACGCTTTTCTTCTTCTTCTTCTCCGATAGAGATCTCAAACCTAAAAATTTGATTGCTCTTTTTTTTTTTTTTTGCAGATCTTCGCAAGATAGACGTGAATAGTTTCCCATCGACTGCGAACTGCGAGGAAGAAGCAGGAGTCTCGTCTCCAAACAGCACGATCTCGAGCACCATCAGCGGGAAGAGGAGTGAGAGAGAAGGTATCTCCGGAACCGGCGACGACCACGACGAGATCACTCCGGATCGAGGGTATTCGCGTGGAACCTCCGACGAAGATGATGACGGCGGCGAAACGTCGAGGAAGAAGCTCAGGTTATCAAAAGATCAGTCTGCTTTTCTCGAAGAGACCTTCAAAGAACACAACACTCTCAATCCCGTAAGTGTTAGAAAAAAGTAAGAAAATCTGAAATAAGTGGTATTATCGTAATTACTGTGAAATTAACAAGGTTATTATTGTAATTTTGCAGAAACAGAAGCTAGCTTTGGCCAAGAAGCTGAACTTGACGGCAAGACAAGTGGAAGTGTGGTTCCAGAACAGAAGAGCAAGGTGAGATTTTTCTTGTCTGAACCTCTAGTCGTAGATTACGTTTATATCCCTATGTAGGAGTTTTATTTACAAAAGTCCGGTTTTGATTTTTACAGAACCAAGTTAAAGCAAACGGAGGTAGATTGCGAGTACTTGAAACGGTGCGTAGAGAAGCTAACGGAAGAGAATCGGAGACTTCAGAAAGAGGCAATGGAGCTTCGAACTCTCAAGCTGTCTCCACAGTTCTACGGCCAGATGACTCCACCAACTACACTCATCATGTGTCCTTCGTGCGAGCGTGTGGCTGGCCCATCATCATCATCATCTAACCACCACCACCAAAATCACAGGCTCGTCTCGATCAACCCGTGGGTTGCTTGTGCTGGTCAGGTGGCTCATGGGCTGAATTTTGAAGCCTTGCGTCCACGATCGTGAATTTAATTTTGAAGCCTTGCGTCCACGATCGCGAATTGAATTTAATTGGTCTTACCTGTGTCACACAGGCTGTGTGTGGGGGTCATTGTAATTTTGGATGATTGGCCTTTCTCATGAACTAGTCTTATCATGTATGATGCAACCTTAAAAAAATATATTTAAATTTAGCAAAAATTTAGTTACAGACGTGCAATTTTAACCAAATTTATGAAAATGAAACTCTCTTTTTGATATCAAACAGGAGTTCTAAATTAAACCAACAAATTCACAGACGTTTTCTTGATAAATCCCGTCTCCGGTTCGTGATTATGGTGTAAAGTGTAGCTTAGTTACAATTTTTAACGAAATGATATAATCTTCTGACCTAATTTGTAACATGTCTGGATGAGTATGAGATGTGTTTTTTTAACTTCAGATTTGCTGATTTTCTCATATATTAGGACACGTTCTTAAAGATTAAAAGATCGTTTAACCTTTTGTTCCACGACAACTAAACAAATTGTTTGGCTCCTAGTGGTTTGATAGCGTTCTAAACAATTGTATGAGCAACTCTTATTGGGTCTTAGTAGTTAATGGGCTGTACTGTTATATCGGCCCATATTTATAGTCTTCGTCGTCGTTTTCATATTCCAATGTAGTACTGCGAAGCTCTCCTTCTTCTCTGTTCAATTCTCAAGTCTCTCCTTTTTTCGATTTTCTTAACGAAATCTTTCGCCAATCGCTGATCCTATAGTGACCCAGATGCTAAATCACTTGATTTCTCGTCTGGTTTCTCCCTCATTACGATCTCATCCCTCAAAAATCTCAGCTTTACGGTTTTCCACAACTGTCTCAGCCGCCGAGAGACTATACGACCAGCTTCAGGGATGCACGACCAATCTCGAGAAGCAATTAGCCTCGGCTAAGGTGAAATTGGACTCTGCTTGTATCAACGAGGTGATAAGAAGATGCCATCCAAATCAATTCCAATCGGGTCTTAGATTTTTCATATGGGCAGGAACTCAATCCAGCCATAGACACAGTCCTTTTATGTATAGCAAAGCTTGCGACTTTCTTAAGATTAGAGCAAACCCAGGTTTGATCAAGGACGTTGTTGAAGCTTATCGTAAAGAGGAATGCTTTGTTAGTGTTAAGACGATGAGGGTTGTTCTGACTCTGTGCAATCAAGCGAGACTCGCTGACGAGGCGTTGTGGGTATTGCGGAAGTTTCCTGAATTCGATTTATGCGCAGACACTGTTGCTTATAATTTGGTGATTAGGTTGTTTGCTGATAAGGGAGATCTGAATATGGCTGATATGTTGATGAAAAAGATGGATTGTGTTGATCTTTATCCAGATGTGATTACTTATACATCACTGATCAATGGGTATTGCAATGCTGGTATGATCGATGAAGCTTGGAAGTTGGCTAAGGAGATGAGTAAGAACGATTGCGTGCTTAACACCGTGACGTATTCCAGGATTCTTGAAGGAGTTTGCAAGTCTGGCTCTATGGAGGCAGCGTTAGAGTTGTTGGCTGAAATGGAGAAAGAAGATGGTGGTGGTGGATCTATTAGCCCCAATGCGGTTACTTATACTTTGGTAATTCAAGCGTTTTGTGAGAAGAAGAGGATTAGAGAGGCGTTGTTGGTATTGGATAGAATGGGAGACCGTGGATGCACTCCGAATCGTGTTACTGCTAGTGTTTTGATTCAGGGGGTTTTGGAGAGCGATGAGGATGTTAAGGATCTTTCTAAGTTGATTGATAAATTGGTGAAACTTGGTGGTGTTTCTCTTTCTGAATGTTTTAGTTCGGCTACTGTGTCGCTAATCCGTATGAAAAGATGGGGAGAGGCAGAAAAGATCTTCCGACTGATGTTGGTCCGCGGGATTAGACCTGATGGTCTTGCGTGCAGTCTTGTTCTCAGGGAATTATGTTTATCGGAAAGGTTTCTCGATTGTTTCCTTGTGTATCAAGAAATCGAGAAGGCGGATGTGAAATCAACAATAGACTCAGATATACACGCGAATCTTTTGCTCGGTCTCTGCAAACAGGGGAGTTCTTGGGAAGCTGCCAAGCTCGCCAAATCCATGCTCGATAAGAAATTGAGATTAAGAGTTTCTCATGTTGAGAAAATCATTGAAGCGTTGAAGAAAACTGGTGATGAAGATCTCATGCGTCGTTTCTCTACTGATTGATTTGATTAATTCAGATAGGTTAAGAATAAGGATTCTTGTTGTACAAGAATCAACATTAAGCTTTTTCGATATTGGATAAATTAGTATAGCAATTGAGGTATTTTCTATTCTTAAGGATGCAAGGGCTCCTCGGTCTTGTGGTTGCGTCTTTGTGCGGTTGGTTCTGTAGATACGGTACCACGTGTGTGACTACATCTTGATCCGCTATTTTGAGGTGTCTACCGGGGACACTCACAAACTTCACTTTTCCAGCAACATCTAGTGTTTTCAGACCGATCCAATCCTCTGTATAGAGCTTTGTCTGTTAAGCAGGGAGAACATTTTCCAAGTCACCATCCGGGTAAAACCCGAACCAAGTTGACTCATTTGGAACAATAACCTGGTCGTCTTGAAACTGTAAAGCAAAACAGAATGGTGAAGAGGGGAAACAACAGATACAAGTTGAAAAGTAGTCATGGTTGTGAAGAGACCAAACCTTGACAAGAACCAGGTTGTGTAAACTGGCAAAACGCTTTTTGTAAGTTGAGTTTCTTTGGTTTGGTGACCCATTGTTAAGCCTAGGTAGATACTTAGAGCTTTCCAAGTACTTTGTCATATCCTGAGAAACAACAAAAAGAAATCAAAGAGTTTGTGGACTCTCTGTTAAAACTATATGTTGCTGTTTTGATCATTAAATACATATTTGTGTTGTAAAACATTTGGAGTGGACTTTCATAACCGGCCCGTTACATGTCTTATTCTGTAAGGCCCATCGGCCCTTCTTCCTTATGTCAAAGTCGGTTTAGGAATTAGGAAGATAAGGCTTAGCCTTCTACTATATATATGATGTACTAATCGATTCATTAATAATAATAAGAAGAGAATACATCTTTCGAGTTTCTCTAACTTTCATAACACGTTATCAGCACGATTTGTTCTAAAGTCCAACTGAGAAAAACCCTAAAACCCTAAACCGCTGCCGCTCACCATCCTTGTTCGTTCAAGCTCTCAAACGGAGGATAAGCTCGTGACTAGTTCGTAAGTTCGCGGGTTCGTGATCAGCTTTCTGTTCGTGATCAAGGCGGGTTCATGGTTTAGTTCCTGTTCGTGATTGGTTCGTGTGTTTGTCGAGTTCAAGTTCGAGGTTCGTGAATCAACCCAAAGTAAATCCAAGGTCTTTAGCTCCCGGATCAATTCCAGTCAACCTCCAAACGGTGGAAGGTAAACAAATCAAACCTCTTTAGAACCTATGAATCGAACCTNGAAGCTGCCAAGCTCGCCAAATCCATGCTCGATAAGAAATTGAGATTAAGAGTTTCTCATGTTGAGAAAATCATTGAAGCGTTGAAGAAAACTGGTGATGAAGATCTCATGCGTCGTTTCTCTACTGATTGATTTGATTAATTCAGATAGGTTAAGAATAAGGATTCTTGTTGTACAAGAATCAACATTAAGCTTTTTCGATATTGGATAAATTAGTATAGCAATTGAGGTATTTTCTATTCTTAAGGATGCAAGGGCTCCTCGGTCTTGTGGTTGCGTCTTTGTGCGGTTGGTTCTGTAGATACGGTACCACGTGTGTGACTACATCTTGATCCGCTATTTTGAGGTGTCTACCGGGGACACTCACAAACTTCACTTTTCCAGCAACATCTAGTGTTTTCAGACCGATCCAATCCTCTGTATAGAGCTTTGTCTGTTAAGCAGGGAGAACATTTTCCAAGTCACCATCCGGGTAAAACCCGAACCAAGTTGACTCATTTGGAACAATAACCTGGTCGTCTTGAAACTGTAAAGCAAAACAGAATGGTGAAGAGGGGAAACAACAGATACAAGTTGAAAAGTAGTCATGGTTGTGAAGAGACCAAACCTTGACAAGAACCAGGTTGTGTAAACTGGCAAAACGCTTTTTGTAAGTTGAGTTTCTTTGGTTTGGTGACCCATTGTTAAGCCTAGGTAGATACTTAGAGCTTTCCAAGTACTTTGTCATATCCTGAGAAACAACAAAAAGAAATCAAAGAGTTTGTGGACTCTCTGTTAAAACTATATGTTGCTGTTTTGATCATTAAATACATATTTGTGTTGTAAAACATTTGGAGTGGACTTTCATAACCGGCCCGTTACATGTCTTATTCTGTAAGGCCCATCGGCCCTTCTTCCTTATGTCAAAGTCGGTTTAGGAATTAGGAAGATAAGGCTTAGCCTTCTACTATATATATGATGTACTAATCGATTCATTAATAATAATAAGAAGAGAATACATCTTTCGAGTTTCTCTAACTTTCATAACACGTTATCAGCACGATTTGTTCTAAAGTCCAACTGAGAAAAACCCTAAAACCCTAAACCGCTGCCGCTCACCATCCTTGTTCGTTCAAGCTCTCAAACGGAGGATAAGCTCGTGACTAGTTCGTAAGTTCGCGGGTTCGTGATCAGCTTTCTGTTCGTGATCAAGGCGGGTTCATGGTTTAGTTCCTGTTCGTGATTGGTTCGTGTGTTTGTCGAGTTCAAGTTCGAGGTTCGTGAATCAACCCAAAGTAAATCCAAGGTCTTTAGCTCCCGGATCAATTCCAGTCAACCTCCAAACGGTGGAAGGTAAACAAATCAAACCTCTTTAGAACCTATGAATCGAACCTGATCTCTTAAATCTAAAGGAACATTAAAATCTACAAGTAAACAATCAACAAACAAGTTCATAAGCCTTGAATCCCTAAAAACCCTAAAACCCTAAAACATTAAAATCCGATTTCTATGAGGTTTTAGGATTGTTTAGATTGTTTGAAATTGAACCAATTATGCTATAATTAAAATCCGGTTGTGATTGTTTGTTTGATTGAGAATTGGTTGCTTGAAACCTTAGAACTAAAACCTAAAATTTGAAATTCATAGAGAAAATATTAATCTGGTTGTTCTAGGTTGTTTAAATCCGATTGTTCTTGATTGTTTGTTTAAAAATCAAAACTCTAAAATTAAAACTTAAAATCGGAATTGTTCTATGTTTGCATGAAAAAATCAAAACAAAATTAGGATAACTTCCAAATTAATTCTAGACATTATCCTAAAAGCCTAGAAAATATTTCCTAAAATTTTGTCATTATCCTGTTTTAAGAAAAATGAAATCTTATCTAAGTTAAAGGAAAATTGCTAAAACCTGAAATTATGTGCATATTTCCTGTTCATACTAGAATTTTTCTAGGATTATATTTTCAAGCATGTTAAGCCACGAAATTAAGCATAAAGGCAAAGCATGTTTCGGTCTCATATACCGCGTGGCCTAGTTTGATATAATGGCATGTTTCGGTCTCAAATACCGCATGACCTAGTTTAATATTAAATCCATGGTTCGGTCTTAAATACCGCATGGCCTAAGACCAAAATAATTGCATGGTTCGATCTCAAATACCGCATGATAATAATTGGATGCATGTTTTGTATTTTATAATGGGCATTGGATACTAAGATTAACCTGAAATCAAAGGACCTATGTGAGTGCATTAAGGATGATAATAATTGCACTGAGAAAAATAGATATAAGGCGATTTTGCACATACGCCATCATCTTGCTGAGAGTCTCAAGAACCAATACCTTACCATAGAGAATCCTCCTGACCTTTGGACAGAGTTGAAAAACAGATATGGACACCAATAGACTGTGCTCCTATGAAAGGATCAATTCGATTGGAAAAATCTAAGGATCCAGGATTTTAAATCCGTGGATGAGTATAATTCAGAGCTATTTAAGATAGTCTCGATCTTGAAATTATGTGGTAAGGAAGTTACTAAGGAAGACTTGCTAGAGAAAACATTCCCAACCTTTCACACTAATAACATACTGCTTCAGCAACATTATCGTGAAAAGGGGTTTAAGACATATGCAAGTCTAATCTCGTGTTTGCTATTTGCTGAGCAGAACAATGAGTTATTACTAATGAACAGTGCAATGAGACCTCCTGGTTCTGCCCTATTACCAGAAGCCCATAATGTTGATATGACCAAGAAAGAGCCTCAAGGACCTAAAGAAATTAAAGAGTCCAACTACGTCCATAGAGACAAGTATCACGACCGTGGCCGTGGTAGAGGACGTAGTGGTCGTGGCAATTACCAAGGAAATAATTATGATGGTCATGGCCGTGGGAATCGATCAGACTTCGGTTGTGGTCGAGGTAGAGGCCGCGGAATTTTCAAACCGCAACATAAGACCAAATCCATTTGCCATAGATGTGGTATGGAGAATCATTGGGTAAAGACATGCAAAACACCTAAGCACCTTGTTGATCTCTATAAAGAGAGTTTGAAAAAAGAAGAGAATCCAAAAGATAACCTGGTTCATCTCGATGGTGAAGAAGATTTCGACCATGAGAATGATGACCAATTGGATAATAAGACTTCAGATTGTCTAGGAGAGGATAATTAAATTTAAAATTGTCTTGATTTAATTTTTATGCTTTGATTTTTATTGAATTATGATTTTGGTTTAAATTCAATTATATTATTACCTTTAAATATGCATTTGTTATGCTTTTATGGCTAAAACATAATTCTTGTCCATATTGAGAAATGGCTGAGGACAAGAATATACTTGTGGTTGATAGTGGATCAAGCCACACAATTTTGAAAGATAAGAGATATTTTGCATAATCTCATTTTGAAAAATGCCAATATTAGCACAATAGCGGGTATAGCAAGTTTAATTGAAGGCTACGGCCAGACACATATTTTATTACCAAATGGCACACATCTTGAACTAAGTGATGCCTTATATTCACTCAGCTCAAAGAGGAGCTTATTAAGTTTTAAAGACATTCGTTTGAATGGTTTCCATCTTGAAACAAAGGGTGAAGGAAACAAAGAGTTCCTATATATTACTGAAATCACCCAAGGACATAAGAAAGTCCTAGAGACTATACCTGCACTAGCCACTGGTCTTTACCATGCTAAGATAAATATGATAGAGGCTAATTTGGCAATGAATAAGATGTTAAATGAACAATTCACTTTATGGCATGACCGGCTTGGCCATCCGGGTTCTAACATGATGCGTAAGCTAATTATGAATTCAAATGGGCACACTCTTAAAGAGAGACGAGTTATCCTTAAAAATTTCACTTGTGTAGCATGTACACAAGGGAAACTCATTATAACGTCATCACCAGTCAAAGTAACTAAAGAGATTTTCCACTTAAGACTATACGTCTAGACAATGCTGGTGAATTTACATCCCAAGCGTTTAATGAATATTGTATGTCCATGGGGGTAAGTGTGGAACATCTTGTGGCACATGTACATACACAAAATGGATTAGCTGAATCCTTTATTAAACATATTCAATTGATTGCTCGACCATTACTCCTAAGGTCGAAGCTTCCTGTGTCGGCATGAAGACAAGCAGTATTGCATGCAGCAGAACTTATACGCATCAGGCCATCTAGTGAGCATAAATATTTGCCATCCCAATTACTAACGGATCATGAGCCAGACATATCCCATCTAAAGACATTCGAGTGTGTCGTTTATGTACCGATTGCACCATCACAGAGAACTAAGATGAGATCTCAAAGGAGGATGGGAATATATGTTGGATATGATTCTCCCACCATTATTAAGTATCTAGAGCCAACTACCAGTGATTTATTTAAGGCCAGATACGTGGATTGTCAGTTTGCTGAATCCGAATTTCCTATGTTGGGTGGAGAGACAAACAAGCTGGTTAAAGAAATATCATGGAATCAAACATCCTTAAATTGGCAAGATCCTCAGACTCTAGCATGTGAGGCAGAGGTCCAAAAAATTATACGTTTACAAAAGCTAGCTAATCAATTGCCAAATCCCTTTGCTGACCCAAAGAGAGTTATGAAATCGTACATACCAGCTTGTAATGCACCAGTACGTATTGATGTTTAAAAAGAACACAATCAAGTTGCTACAGAGTTTAAGGCACGTTTGAAACGTGGTAGACCAATAGGTTCCAAAGATAAGAACCCTCGGAAATCAAAGAAAGGTGCAAAACAAACCGAGGTTAAGGAAATTATAGACATGGCCGCGGAAAATCCTAAGGCACCGAATGAGGTTTGGGACGCTGAACCTCAAGGACCTGAAGGTATTGATAATAATGAGATCTCAATCAAATATCATGTCTGGAATACAATGGAACCGTAAAGATGTCGACATCAATGAAATATTTGCATACAAGGTAGCACTTGAAATAAATGAGGATCATGAACCCACGTCCATATTAGAGTGCACTCAAAGTAAAGAATGGATAAAATGGAAAGAAGCCATTGACGTGGAGTTAAGTTCATTAAAGAAAAGGAATGTGTTTGGTCCGATCTTAAGGACACCATTCGATATAAAGCCAGTTGGACACAAATGGGTCTTTGTAAGAAAGAGAAATGAGAATAATGAAATCGTGAGATATAAGGCACGATTTGTAGCACAAGGATTCTCTCAAAGACCAGGAATAGATTATGAGGAGACATACTCCCCTGTGATGGATGCAACGACTTTTAGATTTTTAATAAGTCTGGCTATAAGAGAAAAACTTGATTTGCGGCTAATGGATGTAGTGACTGCATATTTATATGGTCCACTGGATAATGAGATTTATATGAGATTACCAGAGGGTATTGAGCTTAAAGATAAGAATGGTTCTCGAGAACAATACTGCATAAGGCTAGACAAACCCCTTTATGGACTGAAACAAAGTGGACGAATGTGGTACAATAGACTAAGTGAGTACCTAGCCAAAGAGGGCTATAAGAATGATCCCATCAGTCCATGTATTTTTATAAAGAAGTTTGCAAACAAAGGGTTTGTAATCATAGCAGTATATGTGGATGATTTAAATATCCTAGGAACCTCTGGGGAAATCGCCCAAACAGTTGAATATCTCAAGAAAGAATTTGAAATGAAAGATCTAGGTAAAACTAAGTTCTGTTTGGGATTGCAGCTTGAGTACATAAATGATGGAATCCTTGTGCATCAAATGGAATATACCGAAAAGGTACTCAAGAGATTTAATATGGACCAAGCTCACCCATTTCCTAGCCCAATGGTTGTGAGAAGCTTGAATTTGGACAGTGATCCATTTGGTCCAAGGAAGGACGATGAACCACACTAGACCAGACATATGTTTTGCCGTGAACCTCATAGCTAGATTTAGCTCTTGTCCAATCCAAAGGCACTGGAACGGTATCAAACATGTATTACGTTACCTACTAGGAACGCTTGATTTGGGTTTATTTTATACTAACTATAACAAAGAAGGTTTAGTTGGTTTTGCTGATGCAGGTTACTTATCGGATCCACACAATTCAAAGTCTCAGACCGGCTATGTATTTACACACGGTGGTACAGCGATCTCATGGCGTTCTATGAATCAGAGCATTATGGCCACTTCATCTAATCATGCGGAAATCCTAGCTATTCATGAAGCCAGCCATGAGTGTGTTTGGTTGAGATTGATGACTCAACATATCAGGACAAATTGTGGCATGGCCGACGATAAGGAGCCGATGGTACTATATGAAGATAATACGGCTTGCATCGCACAACTCAAGGAAGGATATATCAAGGGAGATCGGACGAAGCACATTTTACCCAAGTTCTTCTTCACACAAGAACTACAAAAGGCCGGAGAAGTTCAAGTGGTACAAGTTCAGTCCTGCGACAACTCAGCCGATCTCTTCACCAAATCACTACCGACATCAATATTCAAGAAGCTCACACACCAGATTGGAATACGGAGACTTAAGGACTTTTAGTGATGCTTAGAACAGGGGGAGCAATGAGTGCTGTACTCTTTTTCCTTCACCATGGTTTTGTCCCACTGGGTTTTCCTGGTAAAGTTTTAATGAGGCAGCACCCCCAAGCGTATTGCGCTGATCCTTTAGCATCGGCACAATTATGTCATCCAAGGGGGAGTGTTGTAAAACACTTGCAGTGGACTTCCATAACCGGCCCGTTACATGTCTTATTCTGTAAGGCCCATCGAGCCTTCTTCCTTATGTCAAAGTCCGTTTAGGAATTAGGAAGATAAGGCTTAACCTTCTACTATATATATGATGTACTAATTGATTCATTAATAATAATAAGAAGAGAATACATCTTTCCAGTTTCTCTAACTTTCATAGCAATTTGTTGATTTTGCAATTTTTCTTATAATTATAAACTATGGAGAATAGAGACATACCGTAGGGATTTTGAAATAACCACTAGGAGCAAGATGATCCTGCAGAGTCATTAAAGATTTGAATTCATTTATTAATTGAGGATTTAATCATGTCATCTATATAGAGAGATAGAGAAACATACTTGAACGAGGTCGCTATAGAGATTTCCCTTGATAATCTCATCAATCTGCTTACAATATGGTCCGGACTTAAACCAAAAAAAGAAAAAACAAATAGAGTAAATGTGTGATTGATTAAAATCAAAAGAGCTTGGGAGGAAAAAACAAAAGAGAGCTTACATTAGCATGAGGACCAGCTAAGGATATATAGTTGTAAACAGGAGGCCCACCGTCGTAAGAATTAGATGAAAAATGGATAATTTCGATTGGTTTTTATATTTCCAGTATGACGGTGTTGATTAGTTTCTATATTCTTGCATAAGCATTTACATTCAGCGGCAGATCTAGAACATTTTTTTTTAATTTGAATGTATGCTAAATTTTATTCAAATAAAAAAAATCTTTTGTACAATAATTACGTCCGTGGGTTGATAGAGTTTGAAAGAATTGAAAGAATCATAAAAAACTAAATTAAAAAACAAGCTCTAATCGAGAGGAGCCTAAGGACGTGTGTGGAACCAAACTTGCTGTCCATCCATGAGTTTGTCAGGGCGGAGACGGCGTATAGAAAGTATCTTATCTAGAACAAATTTTTATTAGATGTAAAAACTTATATATATTAATATATTAAATTTTATATATAATAAGAAAATAAAATTAGTTAATATAAATGAAGATGCAAAAATATATCCATTTTGCTATGATTATTTATTTTAATTGTAGTATAAAATTTATCATAAAAAACAAGAGAATTGCAACAAAAATTTAATAATAAGTATTATGCAAATATAATGCAAAGCTTAAGTAAATATTATGCAAAAAGAGTAGTTATTTTGCATTGAAAATACAATTCAATTGGAAAGAAGTAAAACTCATAAAAACTATTTATATATAAATATATAATAAAAATATGTAGTTATATTTTTTTTAATCCAAATATGAAGAAGAAATATTGAATGGATGCAAAGAAATATAAGTGAATAGGTGCATAAGTAGTATCATACTACATAAACTCACTTGCACCCTCATCTTTGCATTTGCATTAACTTTTTTTTTTGTTGCATTTGCATAGTCATTAACTTCTTTTGTTGCATTTGCATTAACTACATGTTTCGGTGTTTCCTAGTTCTTTCCTTGTTCTGGAGATACGGTACGACGTGTGTGACTACATCTTGATACGCCATATCGAGGTGTCCACCCGGTACACTCACAAACTTCACTTTTCCAGCAGTATCCAGTGTTTTCAGACCAATCCAGTCCTCGGTATAGAGCTTTGTCTGTTGAGCAGGGAGAACATGTTCGAAGTCTCCATCCGGATAAAACCCCAACCAAGTTGATTCATTTGGAACAATAACCTTATCGTCTTGAAACTGTAAAACAAAAACAGAATCATGAAGAAAGGAATCAAAAGATAGTTGAAAAGTAGTCATATGATTTTGAAGAAAACAAACCTTGACAAGAACCAGGTTGTGTAAACTGGCGAAACGGTCTCTGTAAGTTGAGTTTTTTTTGGTTTGGTATCTCATTGCTAAGCTTAGGTAGATACTTTGAGCTTTCCAAGTACATTGTTATATCCTGATAAATCAAAAACAAATAACTTTTGTGATATATCTGTTAAAATATTATGTTGTTGCATGTTTTCATCATTAATTACTTATGGTGAATAGAACGACATACAGTAGGGATTTTGTAATAACCACTAGGAGCAGCATTCTTCTGCGTGGAGTCATTAAAGATTTTAATTAATTTCTAATTGAGGATATTTAATTATATGATCTATATAGAGAGAAAGAGAAATATACTTGAGCGAAGTCGCTATAGAGACCTCTCTTGATAATCTCATCAAACTTCTTACAATATGGACTGGACTTTAAACCCTCCAAAAAAGTAAAAACACAAACAAATGTTGTTGTTACTGTGATTGATTCAAATCAAATCAACTAAGATGAAAAAACAAAAAAAGAGAGCTTACATTACACATAGGAATAAAAGAAATGCCAGCATGAGGACCAGCCAAAGATATATAGTTGTAAACAGGAGGCCCACCGTCGCAGAACTCGATCAAGCCTCGAGCCACCAGGTTCCCCTGTTCCATCATTCATCATCAACATCCATGAAACTGAAACGTGTAATAATCATCAATAACCGATCTAATATGTTATCAAGAAAATGTAACAAGAACCTGAGATCTTGCAACAATGTTGTATCCTTTACTCAATTCTTTCATTTGCTTCACTTTTTCACATGCTATTTCTGCTTGATGTGCAAGTGGCATGAACATTGAAGTGAATACTCCATTGCCAATTTCTCTGGACTCCATACCAAAAAAAAAAAAAAACCGAGAACCCGATCAAACCAAATACATCATCTTGTTCATGCTATATATAGATCAAGAATAAGGAGTCACATTGCACGTCTTATATATCAAGAATACACAACTCTTCTACATGACCCGATTTTATGGATTATCAAATAAAAGAAAGTGTCCTGGATTGACTTACACGCAAAAGCCAGGTGAGCCAGAGAGGTTATGGAGAAGCAATGTGAAGTTAGCATTTGTATTATCAGAACATCCAGCTATGATTCCATGAAGCATTATGAACGGAACTGAAACAGAGACGTCAACCATGGCTAAGAATGCAACCACCACCGCAACACAAGACCACTTTAAACCTTTCTCCATTTGTAAAACACCAAATATACGAAAGTTCCGATTGGCGTGTATGTTTTTGCGTCTCCAAGAACTTTTGAGATGGGCATACATATATATAGGGGAATACAAAGAGCCTCATGCATGTGGTTGGAAGTTGCGGCCAAGTAAAGAATTAGAAAGAATTAGATGAAACAATGGACGGTTTTGATTGGTTTTATATTTCCAGTATGAAATGGACGGTGCTGATTAGTTGATATATATTCCTGCATGAGAGTTAACTTTTTTTTTTGGTTGCATTTTCCATTAACTTCTTTTGTTGCATTTGCATTAACTCTATGATTCCTAGTTCTTCCTCCTCTAATGATATCATCTCGTTGCCCCCTTTAGTACGTACGTGTATATGTGTTTTTAACATATTTACTACGGTAATTTCATATTACATTATTTGCAATATCTCATAGATCCAATCCATATTGTATTCGAACATTTTTAAGAATAAGATATCTCGAGATAAAATAATTTGTTTAATTGTCTTCTTATAAGTTATAAATAATTTGGAAGAGAAGATTTCAATTATAAGATCTCTTGAAATCTTCTCTTCCAAACTTGTACTTCTCTGATCCATTTGTAAGGCAATCGGCTAAGAATTATTTGCTAAGAATAAGATATCTCGAGATAAAATAATTTGTTTAATTGTCTTCTTATGACAGGTAAATAATTTGCTAAGAATTAAATATCATCTAAAATACAGAGTAACCTATTATATATATAATTTGTTTTTTTTTTAACAAGAGAGAGAATGCATAAAAAATCTATCTATTTCAGGGTTTTTTAATTCCTAAATCCACAAAAAATTATAAATTCAAATTGCACCTTGTATAAATTATAAACTAATTTTAATTTTAATAAATAAGTTCTACAAAATATATAAATAAATTTGCTCCGGTAAAGAATACCATCACTAAAATTAATTTTTAACTTGTTTGCTTCCTATATATACAGATTCTTTATATATTCAGAGTTTATATGTAGATCTACAAACAAAAAATTAACCTTTTTTTAGCTCCCAACTCTGCAAATTTGATGTAAAAAAAAAATCTCTGCAAAATAGATATATGAATATAACTCATACCTTATGTAAATTAAAAATATATTTTTAACCCAAAAATGATTGGAAGTCGTCGATCAAACATAAGTTACAAGTCTTGTGAGGGCTCCATGAAAGTAATAGCTTGAAAATGTGAACTTAATAAATAAATAAAACATATCAAATCCATAACTAGTGAAGTAGTAATAACAGTGAAAATTGTAATGGCTCAGTTCTCATTAATTAATTACTCTCGCAAATCGTACAACTCACGGCCCTGAAATGAATGTGAACAAAAGAGAGAGGTCAACAAGTTCACGTCATTTGTCTAATCTTACAACTTAGATTGGAATTTTTTTGTTTTTTGTTTTTTTACATTTCTAGATCGAAAGAACACTTGAAATGGATCCATTGATTGACTTCCGTATGCAGACAAATATATGTTATTGATGACTCTGATTGACTCTCATCCAAAAAGACAATAGCAAACTTGTCCAATCTCTTTTGCAACGTCCATGTATGTATTGAAGAGGTTACAAAACTGGTGATGAATATCGATCTCGTTCACCGTGTCTCTACAGATTAATTTGATAATTCATGTATAATGTATAAGAATAAGAATTCTTGTTCTATAAAATCATCACTAAGTTTTTTAGATATTTTGCATAAGTAAGTATAACGATTGAGGTACATATTTGCTCTTTTTAAGGACGCAAGGGTTCTTTGGTCTTGCGGTTGAGTCTTTGTACTGAAGACTGTTTGTTCTGGAGATAAGGTACAACGTATTTGACGACATCTTCATCTGCCATTCTGATGTGTTCACCAGCTACACTCACAAACTTCACTTTTCCAGCAACATCCAATGTTTTCAGACCAATCCAATCCTCTGTATATAGCTTTGTCTGTTGAGCAGAGAGAAGAGGTTTGAATTCGCCATCCGGATAAAACCCGAACCAAGATGAATCTTTTGGAACAATAACCTTATCGTCCTGGAACTGTTAAAACAAACCAGAATCATCAAGAGGGGACTCAAAAAGATTAGTTTGAAAAGTATAATGGTTTTGAATAAAGACACCAAACCTTGACAAGAACAAGATTGTGTAAACTGGCAAAACGCTCTTTGTAAGTTGAGTTTCTTTGGTTTGGTATCTCATTATTAAGCCTAGGTAGATACTTAGAGCTTTCGAGGTACTTTTTCATATCCTGATACATCAAAGACAAAGATTAAAAGCAGATGTTTTCATCACTAAGATGTGTATATAATTGGCGATTTTGCTATGGTGTGAGTAGACATACAGTAGGGATTTTGAGATAACCACTAGGAGCAAGATGATCCTGTAGAGTTATTAAAGATGTTTATATTAATATGTAACTGAGGATTTAGTCCTAATAAAGAGAGAAAGAGATGTATACTTGAATGAAGTCGCTATAGATATCTCCCTTGATTAGGTCATCTGCTAACTTACAGAATAAACCAGACTTAACAAAAGAACAAAACAACAACAGAAAAAAGACAAATAATTATGTTACTGTGATTGGTTGATTAAAAATTAAATAATAGAAAAAATATTAGATATTTAGAGGGGAAAAAAAAAAATTCTTACACCACACATAGGAACAGAGGATATCCCAGCATGAGGACCAGCCAAGGATATGTAGTTGTAAACCGGAGGTCCACCGTCGCAGAACTCGATCAAGCCTCGAGCCACTAGGTTCCCCTGTTCCATCATTCATCAATCAACATCCATGAAACTAAAAAAAGAGAGGATATTTTAGGGTTTTCAAGAAAGGGTATCAAGAAACCTGAGATCTTCCGACAATGTTGTATCCTTGACTCAATTCTTTCATTTGCTTCACCTTCTCACACGCTATTTCCACTTGCCGTGTGAGTGGCATTAACCATGAATCGGCTACTCCATTTCCGATTTCTCTAGATTCCATACCAAAAACAGAAAGAAAGATGGATCAAACCAAATACATCATCATAGCTAAGCTAAGCCAATATGGACGTTTTAGATAGCAAGAATATTACACTATCTTCTATAAGTTCTTTATCTTTCGGTTATCAAAACAACGAATTAACTAGTCTGCGGATTGACTTACACGCAAAAGCCAGGAGAGCCAGAGAGGTTAGTGAGAAGCTGTGTGAAGTTAGCATCTCTATCATTCGAACATTGAGCTGAGATTCCATGAAACATTACGAAAGGAACCGAAACAGAGACATGAACCATGGCTAATAATGCAACCGCCACCGCAACACAAGACCGCTTCAAACCTTTATGTCCCATTGAAAAACGAGAAAGTTGCGGTTGGCGTTTAATGTTTTATGAGAGTAGTATCCAAGAACATTTGAGATAGGAGTAAATATATAAAGGAATAGAAAGAAAGAGTGTGATGTGGTTGGAAGTTGCGGTCAAGTAAGAAAGAACTAGATGAATTAATGGACGGTGCTGATTTGATTCTATATCTACAGAACGAAAATAGACGGTGCTGACTAGTTGATATCTTCCTGCAGCTGCATTAAATCTCTGCTTGTATGTGCCTATGTATTTATAACATATCATCATATACTAGCTAGGGGGGTTTCATATTTTGATCTTTACTAAATATAAATATTTGCAACCCAATCTGGTAACTGATATGGATGTAATAAATATTTGAATATGTGTCAAATTGTTTTTGTAAGTACCAATTTAAATCTATATATGTACTTTTATCCCTCAACAACACATTAACATTCTTGTTGTTGTTTTTTTTTTTTTTTTTTTTTTTTTTTTTTTGTTTAAAAGAATGTTAATGTGTTGTTGCGGGATAAAATGTCACTGTCACTTGCTTCTTTCGTTAGCCAATCACCTTTCTAGATCTTATTTTGGTTCCATCTTTCATAGGTAAAAAATATCTCCAAAACTATATTCCTAGTAACATATATTTGGGAGTACATATGCTTTGACATTTGATATCTTCTTACTAGAATTGGACCGTACTATAGCATGGATTGAATTTCCTTTTGTTTATTTTATAATTTTTATTTAAAGCAGCATGATTATTTTATTTATTTTAAAAATTTTTTTTACGAAACACTGTGTTACGAAATCATATGCTAAATATGACTTATGGAAAAAAAATATAATTTGTAAGATCTATTCTAGTAGATTTAAATTTTGATCTGTGGTATACTGTGTGTTAAGTTATGTGATAAAAATTTTAATTTTTGTTTGTTAATTATATTTAATTTGAGTGTTTAAAATTATATAATAGAATTTTGATTATTAATTCGATGATTTAACCCACGAGATACCGTAAAATATTTTTTTGTTTACGATATTAGTTTAATCAAATTAATTTGATATGTTTATTAATCTAATATTCATATTGTTAACAAAATAATAAAATATTATTTTACCAGTGTAGCACCGAATTAATGACATTTCAAATTTATATTATCTCTACTCAAACACGTCTTGCCATATAATTTAAATATAAAATCAAATAAAAGTGAAAAAAGAATTACATATTTTTGTTTTAATTAGGTTGAGAGATTTCTTTATCTTTTAAATGTTACCTATAATTGATTTTATATGTTACCTGTAATTAACTAAATCCATACTATCTCTAGTTACCAAATATCAAACAACCCCGTAAATTATGATACACCTAAATTATGAATATCATAATTTTATAACCGAAAAACCACTAATATATCTATTACATTTTGAAGACCAAACTCTTATATCAGCGAGAGAGAATGTAAGACCAAACTCTTATATCTATTACAGTTCCTCGTGGCTGTGATGATTTATATTGACCATTCCAATGAAACTGAAAGACTTTCAATCACCAATTCTCTGTCGTGAAGATGAACTACGTACTATTTTTTAAGAGAAAATAAATGATTTACTGATAACTTTTTTGGTTGCAGTTTTAAAATAATCACAACGCCCAGGGTTTGGGTTATATATACGAGACGAAGCGGTTGCAATGAACAATTACATATAACTAATCAATAACGCAAACCGCCGCGTCGTAAATCATTAACGAGCAGACTTCATTGCCTGACTTCTTTAGATAGATTAAGGAGTAGACTTCATAATCTTAATTTTCTCTCCACAATATCTAAACGGTAGAAGTGTACTGTAAAAGTCAACTATTGAAGTCAACGAAGTCGTCCAAATATTACAGAAACTGAAGCAAATTCACAGATTACAGACATAAATACGCCATTCAAACAAACAGACACGATAAAGAAAGATTCACAGATTTTACAACTTAATTGAAAGATCTACGAAACCAAAGAGATTAATACAACAATGAGGATTATACCAGCGATTAAGACATTCTCGACCACCCCACGTACACGACGAACTGACATACGTAATTCCTTCATCTGATCTTTCACCTTGTCTAGCTCCTGCTAGACCCATAACATTTCCTCATTTTCTAGGATGGCTGTAATAGAATCCCTTTGGTCAGCAAGTCCACCTCTCATTGCTTGAAGTTCTTGCATAATAGCCTCATCCCACCATTTCATAATATGGTCCTCTCCATCCTATACCATAGAAATAAATATACCATAAGAATATTATCTATACTCAAATAATAATTATACCAAACAAATAAACCACCAGACAATCTAACAACCTCATGGTTATTGCATCCAAAGAAAATCTTTCCAGGATTGTCCGCTGTGGTGGAACATTTCATAACGGTTTTCCTTCCGCAGAAACATTTGTCAGGAATTCCAACTGTCAGGCCAAGAAAGTTTACTTCAGGTGGACCTTCACTCCATACTTGCAAAGAACTAGAAGATGGCTGAGTGTAGTTGTGTAACCCCATATCTGTGTGCAAAATGAACAAAAAACGATGAGAACAAATATATTTTCGAACAAAATTAGCTAAAGCGTTACAAAAGCAAATCGCCGACGATAAATCAAGAAATACTTATCTGAGATGTCCTTGAGCTTCGAAGACGAGAAATGATGAGAATACAATCTGAATTTCCGAGAACAATAATATCAGAATTTTTGAGAGAGAAATTTTGGAGAGAGAGAGATCACATATAAACTAGGGTTGACTTACAGAAAGAAATATATATATCGTTAAATTATCCGGTTAGGTTAAAATCAAGGAATCAGTACGCATTCGGTTAGGTTCAGCTATCAGTTTGGTTAAATTATTTGTATTAATGTAATATTAATAATTGATAGCATAACAAAGTTAACCACAAATAGTATAGTCCACAGAGAAGTCTACTTAAGCAAACCCTAAATCAAATAATTATAACCTAATCAGCCTTTCCTCCCTTAATTTGACTCGTTTATAGGTAAATTGATTTTATTTCAATGCAGGAAGTTTATGTGGTTATTATTTGGTCAATAGGTTTATCAAATTATTTTTATAATTTTTTTAATTAAAATTTAAACTATAATTAAGGAGTAGACGTCTTTTTATGTCTTCTTGTTAACATCAATTTGTAATCCACCTTAAAGAAATCTATCGCAGACTTCCTCCGGGTTACATCTGTCATTTCGGCTTGTGTTTTTTGTTTGGTCGTAAGGGAGTTAACTGTAATTTCAGTATCCTTAGTGGTTATGTTTCTCAAATATCGAATATGGGGTCTACAATTGCATTCAAGGCCAAATAAAGGTATACAAACTGCAATTGTCCCATGATTTTGAGAAAAAAGGACTTACGTTTAATTTTTTTTTGGTAGAATGAGGGAGACGTCTCCCTTATTTATTAAAATGAAAGAAAAAATTATAAACAGATCGCAGCCCCTCTGGCATCCTCCATCATAACTAAAAGAACACTCTCTGGGCAAGCATCAAAGCAATACAAGCCTAAAGTTGGGAGAAAGCGTAGTTAGCTAATCTGTCTACAAGACGATTAACTTCTCTATACACATGTGTAACCAGGACTGTCTAGTCCTTTGAAAAAACCCATAACACAACCATACTAGGAAAGATAGAGGATGAGTGTCACATATCCCTGTCGTAAGAAAACCAATCACTATATCCTAATCAACCTTCAACTCCAAGTGAGTAATACATCTCCCCCATGCTATATACAGACCATAATAGACCCCCACAATTCGGCGAGAGGAGCCGAACAATAGCCTATATTGAAAGAAAAACCTTGAATCCACGCCCCCTCACCATCCCGATTGACTCTCCCTGCAGTTGCCATCCCTGGATTACCGTGAGAAGTACTGTCTGTGTTTAGTTTAAACCAATTCTCCTGAGGCGGAACCCACGAAACCTGTTTCTCCACCTTTGTCCCTTATGACCTGAGACCATAGTGAGACAAATGCGCCTGATAGACTACCTTCGCTATATCCTTGACAAAGCAGACCATATCTCTGCATTTTTCAGTCACACCAAAAACGCTCCCATAGGACTCAGTCTTACGTTTAATCTTATACTTAAGAGTTAAGAACTACAATTTAATTATGGTAGACCAGATGACACTTTTCGTTTCACACGACTTTTTTATATATATTTTTTGAACCAACCTAATTCTACATGTGTAATATTAGTTGTGCTAACAAAGTAACAAAATTAGATAGTTTTTGTCAAATAGTTGAGAGAAGTTGCGCGCGTGAATCTCACTCGTGGCGATTTCTCTCTCAAATTTTCTCCTCTTCTGATCACAAACTCGTGCACCGACGGTGGGTCCTTTTTCAATTCTGATGACAATAAGGACCCTACAGCTGTTCTTCATCCGCGACTCATTGCATCTTCTCGGCTAAACTATTGGATCAAGATCAAGAGGGCAGTGGAGGGGAGAAGCATCTGCGCGACTCCTAAGGTAAGAGCTCTACCGGTGGTGTAGCGACGCATAGTGGAAGAGGGAGATTCACGGTGAGGAACGAGCGAGGAAGATAGTTAGATCTGGGGACTGGAGATTCTGGAGGTTTCACGGGATCGGTTTCAATAGGGGAGGTAGTCTCCGATCCGACGAAGCTAAGCCACCGTCGAAGGTCTCTTCATCTACTCCCTACTGTCTTTCTCCCTCACGACTGAGCAAGAAGCTTCCTCGACAAAGACGAGCTCGGTTCTCTTCGTTCTTCTCAAAACTGCTCTGCGGTGGCGAGATGGAAACGGATCTTGGATCACCATCTCTGTTTGGCTAGCATCGTCCAGGCTTACTAGAGGTCTTGTTCCGATAAGTATCCGCAGATCTGTTGGACGGCGGCTACAACGTGTTCTACGTTTGTAGATTAAGGTTTTCAGCGACCGGTTTAGTTCAGTATGTGAACCCGGTCGGTTTTGTATTTCAATGGTTTAGTTTTCGGTTTGATGTATATGGGTCATGCACTAAGGGGATTTTGTATGGGCCTAGTCTGGAAATAGCCCATTAGGCATATATTTTTTTAATTGAATACCCTTTAACAAAAAAACAAAAAACAAAAAAAAAACAAAATAATAAAATTTATATTTTCAGTTTATACAATTTAAGATTTTTACTAATACAAAAGAGAAAAAATTCAGAATAACTACATATTGTATGTTAAAGAGATGTTTTCATATTGATCCAATAATTTTGATGATTTAAATGTATTTTTTCAGCAAATATGCCATTTCAGTTTATTAAGCACTAGCAAATCTTTTCATAGCAAGAATTCATTTTCAAAAAATTAAAGTAAATAGTTTTATTTTACAAACATCTACGAAAAAAAAAATCCTAAATATAACATTTTGATAAAATATTTATATATATATATATATATTTTTAATTTACAGAAGTTATTTATTTTTTTATTTTTGCTGAAACATACTTGATTACAAAAGCTTCTTGGTGGAAAGACATTGCTTATGAAATATTTAAACGCATTCCGTAACCGTGTATAACATCCTTAATTACCCTCTCTCTCTCTCTAGCTGAGAATTTGATATTTTATGTTTCATATATAAATCATAAAATTTATAAACTAAAGTGATTTTTCTAGCTTAAACGACATTCGACATATAGAACACGTTGCTCACAGGTCTTTTGACGTCTTTATTAAAGTAATAATAGCATCAAAGTGTGAACTAAATAAATACCTCCCAAGTCTAGACGACAGTTGCGACTTACGAGTCAGCATAGCAAATCCGTAACCACAGTACCTGTGAAAAATTGATTATACATCTAATTATTAGTCTCACAAATCTTTGTGCTAATTATTAGTCTCGCAAATCTTACGAATTATGCACTGACATGTGAACTCAAAAGAGAGAAGAAGACACTATTTTGTCAGCAAGTTCACACACACCATTTGTCTCACTACCATCCAACATCTTTAGATTGGGTTCTCATTTCAATTTCTATCTTGTTTTACATTTTTAGTGCGAAAGAATACTCAAAATGGACCCATTGACTCACTTGTGTATACAGACAATATTCTTGATCGAGACCGCTTCAACAAGCACTAAGTTGACGCCTAGTTTGGTTCATGAAGCTCCATAATTGATATTGGTAAATCGAATTCCAAAAAAAAACTTTGGCACTTTGTGGTCCACAAATACAGAGTCGACAACAAAACTGAAGACTTTGTAAAAGACTTCGTCTACATTCATGTCGTAAGCTAATGAGTTTTACCTGTTAAGAATTTATTGACTCGATTCGTTTCTAGCTTTTCAACACAGTCCTTTCGAGCTGTGTTACCAGTTCATTCCCAAAGAAACTACTTTGCTTTAGCATGCTTCTTCACTTTTCTTGTAAACGCAAACTCTCCGAATTTGTGCCCAACCTTCCCCTCTGTGATCTTACAACGCACATGACTTTTGCCATTGTAGATTCTCACCGACGAATCAACATACTCTGGCAGAATTGTTGATCTCCTCGACCAAATTTTCTTGGTCAGAGCTGCATTTTTCTTCTTCATCAGGAACGCATCAACGAATGGATCTTTCCATACAGATCGGCTCACCATCTTATTTCCTTTCGTCTCAGCTTCTTCTATACTCTTCTCATCCAGAGACAATGGTAAACTTGGCCAATCTTTTGCAACGTTCACACGGATGTTAAACCCATTCAGCTCCTAATTAACCATCCCAAACCACAAAAGGGGAAGGTTAATCATATGATCCACAACAATTAACATGATAGGTGTATCTATTTAGATCCACCATGATTCTTTAGTTTTCTAACCTGTCCATCCATAGCTGAAATAGCAGATTTGGCAGAATCCTCACTCATGAAGTTAACAAATCCATAACCTCTAGACCTCCCAGTCACTTTGTTTGTCATGACTCTTGCTGCACAACACAAGATACGACAAGATGCTAGTTAATAACACAAGATGTGGAACAATCAAATAGAATGATCGTTAAGTCCCGAGGCATACATGAAAGCAAAACACAAATACCATAATGTAAATGTTCATCAACATCAATTATATGGTACACATGTACAATGATGACTAAGACGGCTTAAACCCAACCACACATCCTTGAATGGTCTAAGCATTAACTAGCAAGCAAATCCATATTCTATTGAAGAACACAGTAAAAGAAAGATGTCAAAATCCAGGGCTTACCCTCAGTGACTCCACTGAAGCTAGAGAAAGCGTCCTTCAAGGACTGCTCGTCAGTTCCAGGTGATAGACCTGGGACCAAAAATTAACAGTGACCAAAACATTAGAACAGCTATAGAAGAGAAAGCAAATATACAGTTTGACAACCGCAAATAGTAAGAAAATGAAACCAATCTGATAGGAAAGTTAAACTGACCACCAATGTAAAGTTTTGTGGACATGTAGCGGAGAGAAGTGAGCATTGATGTCAATGGAACATTTCTGTTTTGAACAACTCCTTGTTTCAAGTGACCACCTAGTTTTGAGCAGAAAGCCATACTAGAAGATAGATGACTGCAATAGAATAAACCCTTTGAAGCTAAGTCTCAACTCTCAAAATGTCTAGACTGCGTCCATATACCCAGAAAAATATATATTAAACAAAGTCATGAAAAATTTTCAACTAGACCTAGACAGACGAATGTTAAGAGTGAAACCAAACTTGATCTGAAATTAGGACAATCACTAACTGAAATGTACCCCAAAAAAACAAAAAACAAAAATCGACAAGCACAACAAATTTAGAGCTTCATTCTCAGTTTCATGAGTAAAGCAAAGCAAAGACCCTACAGAAAGTTCATGATTCACAAACGACCTACATTGGTTACAAAATTAGGCAGATCAACCTAATTGTGACCCACTGACCCGTAACTAATACCACAATCTCTCACTAAAAGCTAATAGTATCTTCCTCGAAACAACTTTGAGAGAGAGAGAGAGAGAGAGAGAGAGAGAGAGAGAGAGAGCAATTAGATTTATAATAACGTCGTCGATTTAGCCCATTTTTAAAAATTTCGCAGAAATGATTGAAAAGTTAAAGGAAGCCATTGAAGCATACCAGTTAAAGAACGACGACGAAGAAAAAGAACCCTAGAAGACGACGGTGAACAATGTTTTACGGCTTTCAGAGCATCGTGTTCGAGGAGGAACTCACAATTCTATTTTGGACTGTCTGGATCTGATCACAACCCAAACTGGGCCGTTACTAAAATTAATAGGCCCAATTAACTATTCCCGGGTAGCCCAATAACTAATACTATTGTGAGTAGACGTAACCGTGTGGTTACGGTTATCACGATTACGGTTTATTAACCACCGCTTACAGTCAAAAATTTTCTTTAATCTTATTTATAACTGTTAAATAAATAGTTAAACGGTTACGGTTAAATATGGTTCTGGTTGAAGCGGTTACGGTTATATACGGTTACGGTTATTTGATAATATAATACGGTTAATATTATTTGATGATTATTTATAATTAATATGTTCTTTTAGTGTACTCATATTTCTATATATTATATGATTCGTATTAAGTAAACTAGGATGTCGACCCATGCGTTACCGCACGGGAAAATAAAAACTTAAAATGATTACCATTGTTAATTTCACATTTCGAGTGAATTTTTTTTGGTAGTTTTTTAACTGTATAATATAAAAGTCATAAATAATGACTAAGATGAATTAACCAAATTAGTTAAATAAAATATTGTTTATATATATATATATAAATGAAAAATCGATTCAGTGACAATAAAAGAATAATGTTAAAGATGTATAAATCTAGGATTACCGAATCATACTCAGATAATCAATTTTGAAAGATATTCACATAGAATAAAATTTAAATCATTATTTTATCAAAAATTTATAAAAAATAATAAGAGAATTAGGGAGAAAGAGGTCATAGCTGCAACTGCAACCAATCAAATTGACTAAAAAGATAAATCTATGAAAAAATAGAAATCACAATTAATTACCTAAATTAATACTTGAAAGAGATGAGCAATACAATTAGATGGAAAACGACACCAAACAAAAGTTTGATGAATGAATCAATAAATAAAACAATCCAATTTTCTTAACAAAAATGAGTGAATTAATGTTGATTAATAAATTGAAAGAAAATAATACTAAGAATTTTCAAATTTGGAGGTATTAAACAATAGTCAAATAACAAAAACTCTTTTCAAGGTCCATAATATATATATATATATATATATATAATCAAAGAGGTGTGAAACAAAAATGTGCAAAAACTAACTAATATGAACATTGAAAGCTGGGAGTACGACGAAGAAACACAATTGTTGGATCAAAATATTGCAACTTTTAAGATCATTAACAAATCTAAACAGTTAGATGAGATAATAAAAATAATCTCATCAGTTATATTTAAATTGACCCCTAAAAGTGAGTTTGCTATAATATATAAACATATAAATCTATGATTTTAAACACAATTGTTGGATCAAAACTTTGCAACTTTGAGATTATTAACAAAGGGTAAGATCATTAATAATACTCAAAGAGCAAAAACTCTTTTCAAAGTCCATAAAAATCTGTATATATATAAAAATAAAGAGTGTGAAAACAAAAAGGTGTGAAACAAAAATGTGTGAAAACTAACAAGTGCAACCATTGAAAGCTAGGAGTACGACGAATAAACACAATTGTTGGAACAAAACATTGCAACTTTATATAAATAAACAGGTGTAAAACAAAAGGGTGTGAAAACTAACGAGTGCCAACATGGAAAGCTGAGGGTGCAACAAAGAAACACAATTGTTGGACCGAAACATTGCAACTTTTGAGATCATTAACAAAAAGTTTAATAGGTGCGATTTTTAAAAGATGGGGGTACGACGAAGAAACATGATGATTGGAAAAAAAACTTACAACTATTGGGATCATCAATAATTTTAAACCGTTAGATGAGATAATAGAATCAATCTTATCCGTTAGATTAAAGTTGACCCAAAAATGGGTTTGCTATTATATATAGATAATTACTAGTATAGTTTATTATGTTTTTAAAACAGTTACGGTTTAACTATGCGGTTAACCAACAGTTTTAATACATTTATGGGTTTTAACCATTTTATACGGTTACGTTCTGGTTACGGTTTGAAATACGGTCCAAAATACGGTTACGGTTTAATTTTGGTCATGCCTACTTGTGGGTGCTTAACTGAATATACAGCTTCAGACATATATCACCATAACAACTAACTGTTGTACTAATAAATTAATTAATTAGTCTCGCAAATCTTATAAATTATGATGATACTCTGAAATGTGAACTCAGGGAGAGAAGAAGAAGAAGGCACAATTTGTGTCGACAAGTTCACACCATTTGTCGTCTCTAATCTTACACTACAATCCAACAATCTTGAGATGGGTTCTCATTTAAATTACATATCTTCTTTTTTTTTCTTTTTTTTTCTTTCTATTTTTACATTTCTAGATCCAAAGAATGAGAATACTCAAAATGGACCCATTGCCTCACTTCTGTTTACAGACAACAGAACTTCTTGATGATGATCATGATCAAGATCGCTTCAACAACAACTCAGGAGATGCATCAGCATCATCATCTGGTTCTTGGAGGAGCTCTCGGGCAAGTCGCACTGGTCTGTCTTGTAGATACGCAATGTCGCTGTTTGGTGCTGTTATCAGATGATGATCCGATCCTTCTCCATCTGTTTCGTACGACACTGAAGATGTAACTGACTCTTCTGATCCATCGTTATCATCTACAATAGAGGCAAGTAAAATCCAATAAGCCTATTTGCAGTTTTACTTTTTGCGGTTAAGAAGAGAAAACACGATAAACTTACCAGAGAACTCGAGGGCTTCGGGATGATTAACCGATGAGATCTGTATGCTTTCTGGAAGGATACAGTTACAGAAAGAACCTGGAGGAGTTTAACCATGAAGAAACAAAAGAGTTCAAAAACAAGAACCAATTTAGAAAGTACAAGCTGGAAGATATATATATAAGAAAGTTATCTTACCAACTCGAGCCATCCGATTAATCCATCCGGGAATAGGCTTTCCTGTTACCTGCAAGCATACTTCTTCTGTGAAATGGTTACAGTTTTTGGCAATCAGATGGTATGTGTCCCCATGATACTTTCTCGAAAGCTTCTCCATGAATGAGCGGAAATCTGTGCGAGACATGCTGGTGGTTCCCAACAAAACAGACCGCCTAAAGATGAAACCTGGACAGCTCCTAGGTTCAACCTCAAATACCCCACTGCTCGAATACTCATGAGCCCCATATCCATATTCGAAACCATGAGCTAGTAGTAGACATAGCAAAGTGCAAAACTCCACATAAGATAAAAATTTGGCAACAATAACAATAACAATAGCTTTAGCAGAAGTATAATTATAAATCATCAGGCAAGCTCTAATTAGAATGAGAATGTTTCAGACGATAAGTCAGAGATTTTGAAAGCTTTCCATTCTAGTCCACATTTTCCTTCTAAATATTGTGTAATAAACCATGCATTGTCGCCTAATCAATAGATCAAAACTTGTTAACAACAATTGAGAAGCATATTCTAAGGTTCTCCTATTCAAGATTACAGTACTTTGCTAACACGATTGATACCTTTTCGTTAAACCAGATATGAATGAAAAGCAAATAGAAAGTACATAGGATACAATAAACAACAAGACTATAGAGAAAAGTTTGAATAGGTGAATCAAGTGATTTAGAAGAAAAGAGAAGAAGAAGCTGGCAATTTAATTACCTTCAATGCCAGAGTGAAATATGCCAAGGCCGAACCAATAGAGATAATTGTTGACAGGAGTAAGATCATAGACGTTGAGATAGACAGGAGTGAGAACGCCTTCTCCTCCTCCTCCAGTGATGTCTTGTTGCTTCTCCTCACCAGAACATAAGCTTGAGCTCAAACCAAGCACCCGCATTTTTACAACGAACCCAATGTCTCTCTCCCAAATTCTTCAAATAATCATACTTCTTCCTAAAATCTCTGCAAAAACTAAATTAGAAAAGGATGAGAAGCTAAAGTAAAAACATCCCCGAGCTTTTGGTAGGGTAGGCTAGTGAGAGAAGAGACCAACGAATCTGATTCAGAACAAAATCTCTTTCAAATGAATCTGGAAAGATCAAGAAAACCCACTAATCAAAAACCATAATTTAGAGGAAAAGGAACTCAAATCTGAAACCCCCAATAATACATACGAGGATGATGAGGATCGTTCCCCAAAAGAACCCTAACACATACGAACAAAATCGAAATCGAGAGAGCTCTTAGTTTGTCTCTCACGGAAAACAAATCCTTGGAGAGAAGATGAAGAGAGAGCTTACATGAGAATTGGCGAGAGAAAGAGAGAGAGAGAGATTGGAAGATGAAGGTGAAAAACGTCCGGCTGGCTGATACGCAAAGCGGAAAGGGAAAAACAAAAACTTGGGATAAAAAGCGTTATTTTGATGAGATATGATCGACATTGCAAAAGTGTGTAATAAGATTTTTTAACCGAAAAGTTAATTAATTAATTTCTGTAATTAACTTACTCAAGTCTTTATTAGTAAAACTAATTTCCTTTCTTGACTACATAAAAATTAAACCTTAGTAATCAAGAAATGATATTTTTAAGATTCAAATCGATTTCCAATTTGCATTTTCATTTTTTTGTACTTTAGATTTCGCGCTAATATAAAACACGCGTGAAATCATTATCTTATTTATTTACGACTTTACCATTCTATCATTTTATTTAATAAATTTTCAAATTATGTCTATGATACCATTAATTTTTTATAAACAATTTTTATAGTATATTTTTAAAAAAATAAAAATTACCATCACAATTTCTGATTTCATTGCATTTTAATAACGACTTGAGTAAATCTTAATACACACTATAACAACTGATTAAAATCTAAAGTAATAACATATCTTTCGTTGCTAAAATAGGGTTTACAATGTTTTTAAGGGGATCAAAAGATTTTATAAATTTCAGCTTTTAATCGGTTGTTATAGTTTTATATAATCAATACGCGCTACACCTGAGCTCTTTCTTATAGGGGTTCGTTGTTTCATTGATGGGTCGTAGAAGGAGAGTGATATGTTTTCAGGTATGGGATGGTATTGCTTACACTCGACCAAGGGCACGCCAACCATGAAAGCTGCATATTTACCCCAGAGTCTCTCCCCTCTACACCCTTAAGTCGAAGTTTTCGTCTGTATTATGCGGTGTATGATTGGCGCCGACAATCACGATGTAGCTTTCTTTACTAACTGTTCGGATTTGGTGAATATGGTGTCTTCACATTCAAAGTAGCCAGCATTTTCTGTCTACCTTGAGGATATTGCAATGAACAGGGAAGAATTTTCGACCTTCTCACTTTCTCTTATTCCACATAGTGCGAATGCAAAAGCTTATTTATTGGCATGACGGGTTCGTACCATTCAGCATTCTGTTAAACTTGTAAACAATGTTCTTTCCAATTAGTTCTTTCCAATCGACTCTTTTGAGCTAATTTATTTAAGTTGTTGACAAAAAAAAATGCGCTATACCAAGACTTTATTTATTTACCTATCTTGGAATTTCTTTTTCTTTCTTTATAGAGACCATTTTTATATTATCTCATATCTTTTCAAATATAAAAAATGCTGTTTAGTGTAACTGATTTTTCCTCAATTAAATCTTAATCATATGACATCCCAACACATGGACTAGCCTAACATATGACATTCCAACTCATGGACAGGAAAAAAACAACAAATGGAAACGAATGGAATCATAACTTCAAACTAATGACAGATATTACACCACAACTAGCTCTACTAATATGAACAATTAGCAAAAAAACATAAGATAAAATATGACAAAAAATTAAAGTATAATAGGCTGAGAAACACCAAGATAATGAACGGCGATAAAGTCATAAAACCAATATTATGAAGAAGGCACAATCACATTTTTAAGAGTGATTCGGGCTTAAATTAACCACCTGACTAATCTCTTCAGGGAGAGGGTATGAAAACCACTATACCACCGTTTGATTAACACGAAGCTTATTCGTCTCTTTTTCTTTTGCTTCCTACACATTTCCGGATTCGAATCAAACTTGGAACAAAAGTAAACAAAAACGGCCAGGTGGATGATTCGGCTGCTGGTCCAAAATTAACTTTCCTCACTTTGTTGTCCTCTCCAGCAATGTAGACCAAGTTATTAAGGTCAAATTCATCCTTTCCAAAGTTTCTATCACAACAAACGACGGCTTTTTTCTCCTCATTGACCAAGAAACTCATGCCATCCCAAATACATGTTCAGGCGGGAAATCCACTCGAAACATTTCAGAAACGGAAACCCCTATATATATCTATTTAACCAGGTGTGATTGAAATAGTAATTCTATAGTGGTTGTTTTTATGATTGTTAAGTTCCAAGTTGAAATCTACCAGCGATTTAAAGAGAACATTTTATTTGGCACCAATTTGATATTTCATGTATTTTTATTATAACTAAACAGTATTAGGTATTAAATGTCCACCTACTATGCTTTTATCTTATGTACCAAAATCTGAAATAATATATCTGTTATGTTATGAGAAACAGAGCTCAACACTATGGGTGGGAAAATAGTTACACATTCACAAAAGCCATAGGGGAGACTATAATTCACAGCAGTCGAGGAGATTTGCTTGTGGTGATCATAAGGCCTAGTATAATCGAAAGCTCTTACAAGGAGCCTTCTCCTGGATGGATCCAAGGATTAAGGTTTAAAAATTGTTTTTTACAAGGGACTATAATAAATTAGCTTGTGGTTTTAACTGAAACTAACATTTGGCTTTTAATAACAAGAAAAAAAAAAACAGAATGACAGATCCAATCATAGTGGCCTATGCCAAAGGCCAACTTGCTGACTTCTGGGGAGATTCTCGAGCTTTATTAGACGTTATACCAGTTGACATGGTTGTGAACGCTGCAATAGCAGCCATGGCAAAGCACGGTTGTGGTGTCTCAGAGCTTAAAGTTTACAATGTCACTTCTTCATCTCATTCGAATCCCATGCGATCGAGTTGGTGAATTGATGGACCTCTCTCATCAACATCTTCGTGACTCTCCACTGGAAGAAACAGTGATAGACTTAGAGCGTATGAAATTCCACAGTTCCTTAGAGGGTTTCACTTCCTCTTTATCGAACACAATAACAAAACAGGAAAGAGGGATTGACAACGAAGGAAGAGGATTGAGCATGAGAGGAAAGAGGAAGCTAAACTATTTTGTGTCATTGGCAAGAACATATGAGCCTTACACATTCTGTTGGTTTTGGTGATCCATTCAAAGCTCGACATGTTTCAAGTGATGATACTCATCAATTGTTGAGTATATTAAACCATCACCTTCCAATGACTGAATAACACCAAAAAAAAAAGCAAAATCATGAACTCAACAACTTTGCAGAGTAAAGAGAGATAGATGTTATAAGGAGAAAGAGCGTACTAGAGCTTGTTCTTTGAAATCTTCAATTGCTGAACCATTTCATCAATGTGTATCCCCTGTTCTCTTGCACTGCAGTGAACAAATAACAATAGTTAGGTGCTGCAACAGCCGCGAGTAAACTCAAACTCACGTGCCAGCAGGTTGCTTTAGAAACTCTAAACTCTAAGTTGTTATTTGGTAGATATAGTGAATTGTTTCTCCTCTCTAGTGTTGAAGGTTGTTTCAAAATCCAATAATTTTTTTTTTATATATCATTAATATCTACGCAAAAGTCCAAGTTTAAAAGATTTGTGTTGCATACCAAAATCAATCTTGTAAAGTGTGAATTTCAAGTCAAGAGTATATAAATTTTCAATAAACAATACACCCTTATGAGTACCTTAAAATCACCATCACTATAACAATTGTGAAACCCCTAGATTAACTAAACTATCACTATTACAATTACACGTCTACAATCACAGCAAAAAAAAAAAAAAAACAAAACAAAATTTGAAACCCTAATTAGACTGAGGACACGCGGATTAACTAAATCATTACAACCACACCCAAAAAAAAATACATGTTTTGAAACCCTAACTAGACTCTGTTTCACTTTGTCTTTGTTACGTGTAAACAGGTTGGCGACAGAGAGGGCATGAGTTTTTTTGTCGATTCAACCACTCGATGACACATTCTTCATGAAAAAGATGCAAGCAATTACTTAGGCATAGGGTAGATTCGTTCAACCTCGCATCCCGACTCCAACAAATTCTCCAAACAAATCGCACAAGTCTTCATTTCTTCTTGTTCGCTCTCTTTGTCCACCAGATCTGTTGTAGACGGACCTGCAGAGCTACAAGGCACGACGATGTATTCCTTCTGTGTCAGTGTGATAGTGACTATTATGTATAAGGGTTGTTGTGGTGTCAAGTCAGAACTTTGACTTCTGAGTTATTGGGCTTTAACAAGAATCTGATCGGATATTTGTTTGGACATGACACGATCGTGGAGTTCGCTGAGAACAAGTTGATAGATGTAGTTTGGTTCGAAGTTTTCGAACTTGAGATAGATGAGTGGGTTGGAAGGAGAAGTATCGTCTGGGTAAGATCTGAAACTCGTTACACTGTCATCGTTCTTGTCTATGATAAGTTCCTCGAATTCTCTGCATGTCTCGACTGATTATTACATCGCTTAAGAAGTCTGACAAGGGATGAGTAAGTCGATCGTCTTCTTGCTAGTTATAGATGGAGCCTGTCTTCGCTCTGATTAAAGCATAAGTTGGTTGCTAATTGTAGATAATATGATTAATGATGCATTGTCTAATAATCTGATCATTATGGATTAATTTGGTGTGTGTTCAGACGCTTTCTTGAAGGATTAAAAGCGGAAGGGCCCATGATTTTGGAGTAACATCTCTAGGAACTATGTCAAGACTAGGGATCGGAGGCAAGTGGGAACTCATGGATCAATTTACTTGAAGAAACTGCAGCAAGCAGCAGAGAAGAATAAGAAGAATAAAGTGGAGGCAGCTGCGAGTACGAAGGAGGATCAGGGGAAAGGCTCGGACTTGGAGGAACCGTCTGGAGTTTTGAAGACTGATTAAAAAAAAAAAAAGAAGAAGACTGATGGTCCAGATTTATTAATGGTATTTGATTTTTGTGGATAGTAAATAGGGAAAGCTCCATTTTTTCCTACGTTCTGATTCTTCTTGCTCTGGAAGAAGATTAGCTTGTTGTGCACGTAATTTCTGATTCTGGGGGGTTTTTTTAGCTACTTACTACATATGGGTTACTCAATATTCGATTGGATATAAATCATACAAAACCACACAGTTGAGATTTCAACACTGTAGAACTTTTTTCAATTACTTTCTCCAGTTAAAGTATGTGGAATGTGGATATTGACTTGAGCAGGGAAACGAGATCAACCAAAAAATTGTGATTCTTTTAAACAAACTAAGCACGAATTTACGGTTTAAGGGAACCGAACTAAAATGTTTTTAATTGAATAAAGGAACCGTTTCGATTGCGTTTTAAACCAAAAGGCTGTAAATTTAAGTTAATGCATATTTATATGCCATAAGCGGAATAAGATCATCTTCAAATGGGAATTGAATTTTAAAAAATATATTATCCATTATCGAAACCTTGATTCTTGTTGACTTAAGAAAATATTAACTAGTAAAGCAAATCCAGAGTCGTCCATCTATATAACCAAACAATAACAGCACAGATTACCACTACCACCATTCATTCATTCACAAGTAACACACAACTTCCTCATCAACTTTTATAATATTTTCTATATACTAAAAGAAAATATTAAAAAGATGGAGAGCAAAAGAATGGTGATGTTTGTGACAATGCTGATAGTGATCATGGTAATGGGAAACCTTCTAATTCAGACAGAAGCTGATCAAGCTCAAGCTCCATCTCAACTTTCTTCTTTCAAAGATTGTTACCAAGGTTGTGTTTCGGTTTGTATGTCCAAGAATAAGTACCAAAATCTTTGGACGTGTCCATTTCCGTGTATCGAGACCTGTCTTGTATATCTTGTTCCCAAAATGCCAGTGCCTTCTCCTCCTTCACAGATGGTTTCAACAAACGAAATCATTCATAATGATTATTACTGCAAACTCGGTTGTGCTACTTATCACTGTGTTTCCCTTTCTTTCACCCAAAATCTGAGTAAGTTTAATTTATTTATTTATTATGATTACTTTGGTTTATTGGCATACATATATGAACATAAGATTATGGTATCTATGGCTTATTTTGTTGTTGTTGTTGTTGTTTGTGGCATGAGCAGATGTATACAAAGTTCCGGACTGTGTGGATTCATGCTCGGGCAAGTGCTCCGCCAAGAGTTAATAGCCTACTTTTGCCTTTTTTATTGTAATAAATTACCAATCTAAAAATGATATGAACCGTTTAGTTTGTTGTTTGTATCATTACGATGAATATTTATAAACAATCGATGCATCAACGTTTTATAACACTCTCTTGAGTCTTGAGAAAAATGGAGAGCAAAAGAGTCGCGACATTGATGAACATTATGATAATGATGGCAACGGGATACCTTCTGGTTCAGACAGTGAGACAAAGGCTAAGTCTATAGCCATTTTGAAGTTTGTTACTCAAATTGTCATGTCTACTGCTGTCTGATCAAAACTGTTATTGATCTTGCAAATAACCAGATATAGCTTGTGGAGGTTTTCCAAGGGTATCGTACTGCTAGAGAGTTCAGGGACATGAACCCTCTCAAGCCAGAGACTCCTCGGATTGGTCAAATTGGTAGAGATGGGGAAGTCATGTAGATGGGCATGCGCTGGAGAGATACCGTTGTTGTTAATCACAAACACCCTAAGCGGCTAAGCCTTTCCATATTAGCAATGAAAGGAGGCAATACATAGTTGTCTGAAGAGAAGTTTATTATCAGAGCTTCTGCATGGGGGAAATCCATGTTAAACCAGTCCATCTCAGTCATTTCTCCTGTAAAGAAAAATAAAATAAAATTGAAATCCATATAAATAGCTTACGAGTCTAGTGACAAACCGAATTAATTCATTAGAATATCGTCGTGTAACTAATTCTTGCCTGTGAATGGAAACCACCCGGGCATTGTATGGCTCATCATTGCTCCTCTCCCATTCTCTGGGAAGCATTGACTCTCTTTTTGGCATTATTTTAACCGCTCTCTTCTACTTACTTTCCCACGATTGCTAAGATGAAGTGCTACATCTCTTAAAACATCGTGCTGCGTCACAAATATATCATAGTAGCTAGTGGGCATAGCGATAAACCTGCAACATTATCCATGGTAAACTGGTTAAGAATGGTTATAACTGTAAATGTGGCTACAAGAGATGAGAACATAAAGAGTTCTATAACCTTACGTTGGATCTTTCACGAGAGTAAGGAGATTCCGGTTTGCTAAATTAACAAGAACATCAAAGGCAGTTGCGTCCTCTAGATCATGTATCTCCACCAACATGTTGATGAGAACATCAACAGGGATTTTCTTGCCTTCAGGGAAAGCACCCATATCCAAGAAACACTCTTTGCTTTTAGGATCGAGATTTTCTAGAGTTGCTTCGATTTGAGCAAACACTTTATTCTCATGAGTTTCATCAACAGGTTTACCTCTTGATAACCTCTCCACTGCACTTTCCCAATATTTTTCAGGTTGGTCTTCTAATGAAGCACCAATGACTTTCAGAGACAAAGGTAGACCTTTACACTCCCCAACAACTTACCAAATAGAGTCCATATGAGTACTGAAGTACAAAGAATATTACTATTATGCATGTAACACTTGTAGCAGACCCATTACCTGCTTGACCAAACTTTTCCTGAACCCTGAAGGGACTGATTTCTGGTTGAAACCAGAGAGACAGAACAGAGACGTTGCTTCATGATCATTTAGTAACTCTACATTATTGGTGGTTCTAGGTGATAGATAAGGGAATATGAAATATTCACTTACCATGTATATATCGCTAAGACTTGGAGAGCACTCTCCTATACTTGTATATATGTGTAACCTCTAATGAATAGAAGGGCAACTCACATTTACTGAGTAACATGGTATCAGAGCCATTATTCTAAAAACCCTTAAAAAAAACTAAAAAAAAAATCACCGCCTACTTCTTTCTCATCCCTCTTATCTCCCTTCTTCATGGTATCTGCGAGTTTAGATTGTGAGACCACAAGCGTTATGGTTTCAGGAATATTGAACATCAGCTGATCTAGAGATTCCTTTGTCCAAACGTCATCAAGGATCACTAGCTTCCGTGTATGACCAATGGATTTCGGCCAAACCTCATCTTCTATATTCGTGAGATGAGGTTAAATTTTAAGCAATCAACAAGCTCCTATGGTCTTTGGGTTCCATAACTTTCCAAAACAACCTCATTCACCGCCGCCGCCGTCATCACCATTGATTATCGTCTCTAAAACCCTCTTGTTCTTTCCTCCCCCGTCTCTAGAAGCATTTAGACTATTCAACGGAACTAGCTGCCGGCTGATATTCCCTGTAAAAGCTTCCACAGTCTTGGTCACCAGCTCTAACACCTCACTCATCTTGGGACATGCCTTTGGATTCCTAACTAAACATCAGTTGACCACAACAGCTAGCTTTTGAACCGATTTGATCAGGTACTTCCCTTTGAGCCTCGGATTTAATATGAGCTTGAACCTCCTTGTGTCAGATAGATAAGGTCTTACCCATTTTAGACGCTTCTGCTTTCCCTTGCGTTTGTTTCTGTCCTCCCGCCGCATCTGTAGAAGCTTTTAGACTATTCAACGGAACTAGCTGCGGGCTGCTGTTCTCTTTATAAGCTTTCACAATCTTGGCCACCATCTCCACCATCTCTAACACCTCACTCATCTTGGGACGTGCCTTTGGATTCCTAACCAAACATCTGTTGGCCACAACAGCTAGCTTTTGAACCGATTTGATCAGGTACTTCCCCTCGAGCCTCGTGATCAAAGGTCAATTAAAACCTAATGTGCACTCAACCACGATCCAGTGGTGTCGTCGTAACACTTCAAGGTCGAATCAATGCACTATGAAATTGTAAATATCAAGTATAGCTAAGGCCAAAGAGGAGGTTTGTGTTTCAAGTAACCAATTAAAAACGGAAATAAATCAGGGTTTTGAATTCAAGGAAAAATATTGGGCGTAGGGAATCAGTTAGGGGATACAACCACAAATTTAGATGATAGATTAGGAAAGCATTAGACCTCGTTCTTGAACTCAAATCTCAATTATAAAGATAACCGACTTCCGCAGCATTAGCTAACTATGTAAGGAGATAACTAGACCCTAAACTTCCGTTTGAATCTAGCTAAACAAGCAAGCATTAAAGTTCAAGTTTGATTTGTTCACAAGGTGGATCAACTTCAACTTCCGTTGTCTAAGGTCCACCTTGCTCACCTATGTTCTTTTCAAGCAACTCAACAACACTTTTGGTGTCACGATGAATTAAACCTAAAATCTTAATGTAGGTGATCAGTCTAGCTTAAGCATTATTTTTTGAATATAATGTTAAATTAATTCAAGAAAAAATAGCGTTCTCTTTACAATTGGTCCGATGGGTACTTAAGAATTAGAAATGATAACAGAGCAAATCATTCAAAAGTTTAAAGACTGCTAGAATCCACGTGATGCTAACCAGCATCTTAGAGCAGCTTCGTAGCGCAAATCCCCCTCTCTTTGGATGGCGAGGACCTTGTTTCTGATCTTCTTATCCAACAAAGAGATAAGTCGTGCGGCTGGAAGAGGCGATGCACCATGTTTCCTGTCATTCTGCTCCCTCCAGAGCGAGTAGACAATGATTTGAAAACAGTAGCGAATCAGAAACAGGGGAATACGATCGTGTGCAGGCGGGGTGAGGTGCTGGACAACCTCCCCCCAATCCGTGGAAAACCCTCTAGGGATGACTGGAATAGCTAGTGCAGACCAAACCTCAGTGGAATAGCAACATCGGAAAAATAAGTGATCACGCGACTCCGCTTGAAGATTGCACAGAACACACATCGGAGAAGCATCCCGTTGCCAGAGCATCACCTGATCTGCAGTAGAAAGGCGGTTTTTCATTGCGAGCCAAGTACAAAAAGAGAATTTCGGTGTAGCATGAGGGAACCAAACACCAGAATGCGAAGAGACTTTGGATGAAGCCACGCGAGTGTGAAGCCAAGTGTTTTTTGTGGAGAAAGAATCCGTGAAGGAGTCACCCGTACCCCTCCACAAAACTGCATCAGGTCTGGAGCTGTCACGTTGATGCCACTGCTGAGTTAAAGTCTCCTCAATNATATTCCCTGTAAAAGCTTCCACAGTCTTGGTCACCAGCTCTAACATCTCACTCATCTTGGGACATGCCTTTGGATTCCTAACTAAACATCAGTTGACCACAACAGCTAGCTTTTGAACCGATTTGATCAGGTACTTCCCTTTGAGCCTCGGATTTAATATGAGCTTGAACCTCCTTGTGTCAGATAGATAAGGTCTTACCCATTTTAGACGCTTCTGCTTTCCCTTGCGTTTGTTTCTGTCCTCCCGCCGCATCTGTAGAAGCTTTTAGACTATTCAACGGAACTAGCTGCGGGCTGCTGTTCTCTTTATAAGCTTTCACAATCTTGGCCACCATCTCCACCATCTCTAACACCTCACTCATCTTGGGACGTGCCTTTGGATTCCTAACCAAACATCTGTTGGCCACAACAGCTAGCTTTTGAACCGATTTGATCAGGTACTTCCCCTCGAGCCTCGTGATCAAAGGTCAATTAAAACCTAATGTGCACTCAACCACGATCCAGTGGTGTCGTCGTAACACTTCAAGGTCGAATCAATGCACTATGAAATTGTAAATATCAAGTATAGCTAAGGCCAAAGAGGAGGTTTGTGTTTCAAGTAACCAATTAAAAACGGAAATAAATCAGGGTTTTGAATTCAAGGAAAAATATTGGGCGTAGGGAATCAGTTAGGGGATACAACCACAAATTTAGATGATAGATTAGGAAAGCATTAGACCTCGTTCTTGAACTCAAATCTCAATTATAAAGATAACCGACTTCCGCAGCATTAGCTAACTATGTAAGGAGATAACTAGACCCTAAACTTCCGTTTGAATCTAGCTAAACAAGCAAGCATTAAAGTTCAAGTTTGATTTGTTCACAAGGTGGATCAACTTCAACTTCCGTTGTCTAAGGTCCACCTTGCTCACCTATGTTCTTTTCAAGCAACTCAACAACACTTTTGGTGTCACGATGAATTAAACCTAAAATCTTAATGTAGGTGATCAGTCTAGCTTAAGCATTATTTTTTGAATATAATGTTAAATTAATTCAAGAAAAAATAGCGTTCTCTTTACAATTGGTCCGATGGGTACTTAAGAATTAGAAATGATAACAGAGCAAATCATTCAAAAGTTTAAAGACTGCTAGAATCCACGTGATGCTAACCAGCATCTTAGAGCAGCTTCGTAGCGCAAATCCCCCTCTCTTTGGATGGCGAGGACCTTGTTTCTGATCTTCTTATCCAACAAAGAGATAAGTCGTGCGGCTGGAAGAGGCGATGCACCATGTTTCCTGTCATTCTGCTCCCTCCAGAGCGAGTAGACAATGATTTGAAAACAGTAGCGAATCAGAAACAGGGGAATACGATCGTGTGCAGGCGGGGTGAGGTGCTGGACAACCTCCCCCCAATCCGTGGAAAACCCTCTAGGGATGACTGGAATAGCTAGTGCAGACCAAACCTCAGTGGAATAGCAACATCGGAAAAATAAGTGATCACGCGACTCCGCTTGAAGATTGCACAGAACACACATCGGAGAAGCATCCCGTTGCCAGAGCATCACCTGATCTGCAGTAGAAAGGCGGTTTTTCATTGCGAGCCAAGTACAAAAAGAGAATTTCGGTGTAGCATGAGGGAACCAAACACCAGAATGCGAAGAGACTTTGGATGAAGCCACGCGAGTGTGAAGCCAAGTGTTTTTTGTGGAGAAAGAATCCGTGAAGGAGTCACCCGTACCCCTCCACAAAACTGCATCAGGTCTGGAGCTGTCACGTTGATGCCACTGCTGAGTTAAAGTCTCCTCAATAAGGTTGAGAGCACCTTCTCTATGCTTGCGCCTCCGTCGAGGGTGCCAAGCCTCAGCCAGAGTAGCAGATAGATTAATGCCTAAAGCAATGATTCCACGACGACCTGTGATATCCATCAGACAACCCAAATTAGACCACTTATCATACCAAAAAGAGGTTTGTAAACCATTCCCAACTTCACACTTAGAAAGCTCCCTTGCGACTGTCTTGTACTAAAGTAACTTACGCCATATCCACGACCCTGCAGAAGCAGTCACGCTCACAGCCCAGAAGGATTCCCCTTTAAGAAAATTTGTAGTGACCCAACGAACCCACAAAGAGGGACTATGCGAGACAATTCTCCAGACCAGCTTCAAGCAACAAACATTATTTGCCTCTGTTAACGAACGGAGGCCCAACCCACCCTCCTCTCTTGGTTTGCAGACATCCTTCCAAGCCACCTTTGCTTTACATGAACTCAGATCAGGTCCGGACCAAATAAAGGCAGAACAGAGCTTATCGATCTCCCTGATACAAGCTTTAGGAAGGCGAAATGCCGCCAACCAGAAATTGGTTATGCCCCATAGAACCGAGCTTACCAAGTTTAATCTCCCCGCAAAAGATAGAGACCGTGAAGTCCAAGTACCAATCCGTTTTCTGAGTTTAACCAATAACGGTTGGTAATCCACAACAGCAAACCTCTTGGTGAGCAGAGGTAGCCCCAAGTAACGAACCGGGAGCGTACCAATAGCAAAGGGAAACCGTGAACAAACTTCTTGGTGGACTGCCTCTGTAATTCCTTCTAAATACAAGGATGATTTTTCAAGACTGATCCTAAGTCCTGAAGCTCGAGCAAAACCCTCAAAAACATTGATGATACCTTCAATAGACCGAACCTTGCCATCCGTTAGCACCATTAAGTCATCCGCAAAGCTGAGATGAGTAAGACCCATGGTTTTACACCGCGGATGATAACCAAAGTGTCTTGTGGCTGCAGCTGTGTCCAACTTCTTAGATAGAACCTCCATACATATCACGAATAAATAAGGTGAAAGAGAACAACCATGTCGCAATCCTCTTGTGCTACCAAAATAGCCTGCTAATTCTCCATTAACTTGAACCGAAACCGAAGATGTGGTAACACACAGAGCGATCCAATGAATGAAACCGGGTGGAAAAGCCATGGCTTGAAGAGTGTTGAGCAGAAAAGACCACTGAACTGAATCAAAAGCCTTGGAGATATCAATTTGAATCGCACAGCGAGATGGACATGTAATCTTATGATAATCCTTCACCAACTCCGTGGCTAACAAAACATTTTCTATCAACAACCTATCCTTCACAAATGTTGATTGATTGCCTGAGATGAACTTAGGCAAAACTCGTTTAAGCCTATTAGCAAGAATTTTTTAGATCACCTTGTAGAGTACATTGCAACATGAGATAGGACGGTAGTCTTTCATCTCCCTTGCCTCAGATTTTTTCGGAATAAGAGCAAGGATAGTGGCATTCAAGCCCTTTGGGAGAAACCCTTTCACAAAAAAAGATTGAACCGCTATAATAAACTCTGGACCTATATTATCCCACATTGCTTTATAGAACTCCACGGTATAGCCATCGGGCCATGGGGACTTATCCTTTGGCATTGCAAACAAGACTGCCCTAATCTCATCTGTCGTGACCGACTTTAGAAGCATATCCACATCCTCAGCCGAACATCGGAATGGAAGTAAGATTTGGAGGTTCGGCATGGAGATACATGCATAGTCATTCAGACAATGTTGTAGAAATGTTTTAAAGTGCCTCTCCCAACAACAGTATATGAAGAACAATAAGATCAATCCCAAATCTAACAACCTAAATTTAGAGAACCATAAATCCCTTTTTGAAACCCGAAACCCAAAAGTAAAACTACTCAAACATAGATAAACAGAAACAACAAATCAAAGATGAAGAAAACATAATTGAACTGCAAAGATAAATAAAAAGGTTCAGAATTCTTCTCCAAAGTGTTAGAGATGATTAGAGATCTTTTCCCAAAGCTTACAAGTACTCAAAAGCTGCGTAGAATAAAAGTTGTGTCTCTAGAGATCGAGCCTCGTGCTTAAATACTAAAATAAAACCCTAAAAGTCAGTTTAAAACGAATGAGGATCAGCCGATCCTGGATGCTTATTCTTGTGTTTGCTCCAGATGCTTATTTTCATCACCAAAACACTCAGTTTCCTTCCAAAGTAGCTTAGAACCTGTACAGACTCACAAAATATTAAAAAGACTCTAAAAGCACACTTTAACTCAATAAAAGACAAACAAACCTAAAAACTATGGTTAAAACCTATAAAATACAAACACATCATCTCGGATCTAATATGAGCTTGAACTTCCTTGGGTCAGATAGATAAGGTCTTACCCATTCTAGACGCTTCTGCTTTCCCTTGGGTTTGTTTCTGTCCTCCCGCCGCATCTCTAGAAGCTTTTAGACTGTTCAACGGATCTAGCTGCGGGCTGCCGTTCCCTATAGAAGCTTCCACAATCTTGGTCACCATCTCTAACACCTCACTCATCTTGGGACGTGCCTTTGGATTCCTAACCAAACATCTGTTGGCCACAACAGCTAGCTTTTGAACCGATTTGATCGGGTACTTCCCTTCGAGTCTCAGGTCTAATATGAGCTTGAACTTCCTTGTGTCCGATAGATAAGGTTTCACCCATTCTAGAAGCTTCTGCTCTCCCTTGGGTTTGCTTCTGTCTATCGGTCGCCTCCCTGTGATAAGCTCATAGAGGAACACTCCATAAGCCCACACATGGCTTTTCAATGTGAGACGGCCGGCTTGAATGTATTCAGGTGCTGCATAACCTATAGTTCCTACAACCTAATAAAGCCGGTTTCATTGTAACGTGTTAATAGATTAAGATGTCTTTTCTCAAATCTAGTAACCGAAAAATTGTGAAATGCAGAACTTACAGAAGTAGAAACATGGGTTGGTTCTTTAGATGGACCTAAACTAGCCAAACCAAACCCCGAGAGCTTAGCTATCCAATCCTCATCCAAAAGAATGTTTGAGGACTTGAAATCACGGAATATAATCTGAAAGAACAAAAGATTAAAGTCAGTAAATAGACAGAGATGAGATCAATCACGTAGCAGAGTCATGACATTACCTCAAAATCCATTTCTTCGAGCAGGTATGTTAAGCCGCGAGCTGCATCTTGGGCAATTCTCAATCTGAGGTCCCAAGTAAGGACTATGAGTGACCGAGTGGATAAGTGGAATTCAACACTTCGGTTAGGCATATATTCAAAAACCAGAAGCCGTTGGATTCCACGCTCATCATCTTCTGCACAATAGCCAATTAATTTTACCAAGTTTATATGCTCAATAATCCCGAGGAAGTTCAATTCTGTAACCCATTCCTTATACCCCTAAAAAATCCAAGAAATGAGATAATCGAGTTAGCCCCGTGAATAACTGCAAAATCTTGAGAACAAAGCTGGAGAAAAAGACTTACCTGCAACCCTCTTTTACCAAGCTGCTTCACCGCGACTTCGATTGTAATTGACGGGTCTTCTAAATTCCTAACTGTTCCCCTGAAGACACGACCAAAACCGCCTTCTCCAATCATAACAGATTGGCTAAAGTTCTTTGTTGCAGACTTGAGATCAGTAATGCTGAACTCTCTGAGATTACTTGCTCTAGTGGACACTGTAGGGTACGAGTTCTTCCTCCCCATGGAAGATTCTGCGCTCGTCCCAGAGACATCCGGAGAGTTAAACACTGACCCGCTTTGATTGACTTCGCGGTCAGAGGAGTTAGAGGTCAGTGAAACCCCTTTCTTGTCCCCACCTGAGAACAAGAAACCCTTCACTGTCGAGAAGAGATTAGAACGGCGAGGGTTCTCCACTGCACGAAACAAATAAACACTGGTTATGTACATATACGCAACCAGAACATTAATTGGAGCATATCACCCAACAACTATAATCTAAAAAGTTATAGCCTTTCCAAAGTTACCCAACATTTAGGATCGAAGCTAGAACTAGAAGTAATCGAATTTTCACAAGTTGATTTGTATACATAGTACACTAAAACCCAACAGCAACATAAAGAAAGAACTGTGACTTATCGAACAAGCGTTAAATTACAACTCACCTTTGAAATTATTTTGTATACAGAAAAAAATCAAAGCTTTATAAGAAGAAAATAAAATTCAATCGCCAAAAGAGAAGAATGATCTTTTTTTGAAATGGGCCATGGTTACAAAAATTCGTACCAGGAGTGTCAATCATACCAGCTGTTGCGTGTGTTCCAGATTGGACGGCCGTCTTTCCACTTCTTGTAGTCCCGACCTGGTCAATGTTTTGGATTGGATGTGACTCCGATGTCAGAGTCAGACCATCCATCTTCGGATCTTCAGCCATCTGTGGAAAGTCTCTGTACTCCGTCCGTTTGCTACATAGTTCGTACAAAAAAAAATGATCAATCAAAATGAGGATCATCATTGCAAAATCTTATCAGTTTAGCTTTCCAGTTTCTATTAATAATACGATTGACAATTATAGGGAAAACAAAAAAATTAAGATGGTACGTAGTAGAGAACAAAATGTAAGATGAGGAAAAAGATAGATACCTGTTACTGATATGGGAGAAACGTTGTTTCGTAGCTTCATCCTCCAATTCAACCACTTTTATCCATTTCTCATCGATTTTCATTTCAACTTGATTTCCTACAGCACTCTCAGAGTTGAATGGATGTCTTCTAAGCTCTGGACAACGCCTTATCTCGAGATATTCCAAAACTGGGAAGGGTAGAGGAGTCCAGTAGATGTCTTCTAAACCATCTAAGACGAGCTTAGTTAGATTTTGAAAGGGCTGCTCACTCGTATGACCCAGCTTGGTCATAGCTTTCTCTTTGCTTATTACTTCTTCCATTTGCGGACACTCAGATACACTTAGATCACCAAGACACGGGGCTAACAGCAACCATGTCAAGTCTCTAAGACATTCAACCATGAATAGTCATTGTGCGTATGTTCTGCAATTGTGGATTTTCACAATGTCCCTTTGGATGGTGCTACTCCAATCAGTGGTTATCTCCGGGATATTACATCCCAAAATATCAAGCTCGCGAAGACCAAACATAGCATTCAACGATAAACTTCCTCCATCGGCTATTGTAGTTTCAGTGAGATGTAAACGTTGGATAGAACTTGCCAACCCATGGATACTTAGTAACTGCTGCAAAGCAGAAGATCCTCTCACGGTTAGACTCAACTCTTTCAGGCTCTTCAAAAGTTGTAGATCCTCCATTAACTTGAGATCCATGGAAACAGAATGAAATAATCTCAGTACTTGCAAATTCAATAAACTTGCTATCACGTCAATTTCTTGAAGATTAGATGTGTAATCCAAATCCAAGTGTATCAAACTCTTAAGCTCTTTTAAACCAAGGGGCAATCCTTTTATAAATGTCCATGATAAGTTGAGAAACCGCAGCAACACCAGGCTTGAAACTTCTTCCGGCAATTCACCAAGTTCTTTGTTTAATGATAGATCCAAGACTACAAGACTTGTCATCCTCTGAAAGAAAGTACCCGAGATCAATTTCAAGTGTCTGTTTCTTTGGAGCACAAGGGTTGTAAGCTCGGAACACTGGAGAGAATCTGATATATTCTGAATCTGAGTAGATGTCACTGACATTCTTCTAACCATCCCCCAGTCGTTGACCATTGGCATCTGATGTATTCTCTCACCGGCTACCACGACAAAGTGTTCAATCTGCCTCCCAAAGTCAGATGCTATCCACAAGGCCATTTCACGAACCAAACCATGCATCTTTACACAATATCCATTTCCAGCCTCCATCAACAATCGCATCCTAACCAAATCACAGATAATTTCATATCCCTGGAGCTCAGCTTTCTCTCTATCTACATTTGCAAGGATTCCCTCGCATATCCAGTAGTTTACCAGATCTTCTTTTCTTATATCACAATTTTCTGGAAACAGAGCACAATAAAGGAAGCATAACCTGATGATATTCTCATCACTCATATAATCATAGATAGACTTTAACACGGGAAGAGCCCCATCTTCCATATCTGGAAATTCGGCTGTGGATGAAGCCAAAACATGAATAGAGTAACGCCATTCGCGTACAGTCCTTTTGCGTGACATGGCCTCACCAATGACACTGAGAGAAAGGGGCAAACCACGGCATGAACTAGCAACAACTCTTGCGAGCTTAGGTATGTCTTGATGACTTCTCAACGTGTTCTCTCCGACGGTCTCTTGAAACAAATCCCATGCTTCGTCTGGGCTCAAACATGTAACTTCTACCTTAGCATCAACCCACTTGTTATCATCACATGCTTCCCGAGATCGAGTAGTGAGCACGATTTTGCATCCATTTTCTTGGCTGGGAAAAGGAACTCCAATTTTATCAAGATCCAATCCGCTCTGGATGCCGTCCAATAACAAGAAAAATCTCTGTCCCTTTAAGGCCATATATATTTTAGCTGCCTTGTCCTCTTTAGTTTCTGTTCCCCATAGTAGGCCTAATCTACCGATGATTGCGTCCTGTATGCTCTCGACCACTTCAGACTTGACAACAACAAAGATGACAAGACCAAATGCTTCAAAAAGAAACTTGTTTTTGATTTCAGTAAGAAGGGTGGTTTTGCCTACTCCACCCCTACCATAAATACACAAAGCCCCAACATTTTGTTCCTCTAAAAACTGACACGCCCTTTGAAACAAGTTTTGTTGAGAAAGAGTTAGTTGAATCGGGGGCAACTTTATCACAAGAGGCGGAAGAGGTCTGCGAGAGACGACATCTTCAAAGACCCCCTTAGTTCTCAGAGTTTTAACTTGTTCAAGAGTCATGAGAACCTTTTCACTATAACGATAGGTGGATGCAGGGATAAGGGAACCATAGTCGTACCTTGACAGTCTCTGCATTTCAGAGACACTTTCATCAAGTAGACGATTGGCTCTCGGTTCAATCTCTTGGACCATTGAAACCCATTCTTTGACTTGTTGTAGACCTTGTGTTTCTTCGGACAGCCGTTTCGAGTGATCGTTTCTCATTGCGTTGAGGTCTTGCATTTCTTTCTGCAAAGCCTCAAGCTTTTCCTCCAGGTTTTCTAAATACTTTCGATTCAGCAGAGA
>NC_025695.1:29747672-29780219 GCF_000633955.1 Camelina sativa
CCATTTTTTTTTTTTTTTTTTTTTGTATTTGTGAGTTGAAAAAGCTGTCAAGAGAATCAAGATGGCAGATTTAGCACTCCTTAATCAATCACTACTTATGAGAAACCTGGAGGGAAAAGCTTGAGGCTTTGTAATACAATTTGGCTGGCTGACTTGGGAACGAGAAGACAATTTTGCCCTTCCTTTTTGTTGATGTCAAAAAAGCAGAAAAGACGATGATTCAGTTTTCAAAAAAACCTAAATTCCTCTCGCCGGCAAAAAAAAAAATTGGTGAAAGAGCATAAGATGAGCAGCAATTCACCTCGGATTTGGCGGCAAAAAGGAAGAAACCCGATGAAGCAATCCCTCTACATAAGGTCCTAATCCTTTCTTGTGACTAGAGAGATGTTACGGTACGGACAAGAGAGAACGTCGCCGGCGAACAGCAGAACTGAAGATTGAAAAGTATGATGCGAGAAGAGGATCAGAGAGTGGCAGCTAGTTGCCTACTTCAATATGAGCAAAAAGAGTGGGAAAATTCCTGATACGATTCCGAATTCGAGAAGATCATCTTCCATCTTCCATCTCTTTTAGGCCCGTAACGTCTCTTCTACTGTGTATATTATTAGAATAGAGAAAAAGGATACATCTTTATCTTTTCTAACAACCCCCACACACACACAGGAAAAGCAGACTAGACCTTTAATTCTTTTAGACATGTGCGGCATTTTTCTTCTTCTCTTATTAGTCATCTCATCTCTCTTTTTCTCTCTCGTCTCTTTTTTCAGAGATCTGTTCTTAGATTTTGCTATTCTCAATACCTGAGAGCACAAACAAAAATATGAGTTGGTGTTGGCCCGTTGTTGAGCCATGTTATAACTCTGCTCTGTCTTACTTTTGTGTAAAGGTCGGTCACATTTGGAAATTGAAGAAAAATCTTGTCTTGTTGACGAGTGCTTTGGATAAGCTTATTGCTGAACGGGATGATGTTTTGAACAGAGTCAACGCTGGGGAGCTTAAGCGTGAGCAACGCCTTGCTACTGTTGATAAGTGGCTTTCACTTGTCCAGACCATTGAGACTCACACCTATCTCTTAATTGATCTTGCTTCCTCTCGTACTGCTTCTTCTTCTTCTCAGGATCACCGTCTCTCAACATCTGGCTGCTGGTTCTCTACCTGCGACCTAGCCCAAGAGGTATTCAAGAAGTTGACTCAAGTTCAAAGCCTCTCCGGTCAAGGGTTTCAACATGTGACTGAGCAACCTCCTCCTCCTGTGGTTCAAGTGAGACTTTGCCACCAAACTGTTGGTCTTGATGCCACGCTGGAGAAGACTTGGGAAACTCTCAGGAAAGATGATTTTAGAATCTTGGGAATCTACGGTATGGGAGGCGTTGGCAAATCTACCCTCCTCACTCTAATTAACAACAAGTTCGTTGGAGTCAAGAATGAGTTTGATGTTGTTATTTGGGTTGAATCCTCCAAAGATACTGACGTCGACAAGATTCAAGATGCGATTGGGGAAAGGTTACGCATCTGTGACAGTAACTGGTCTACACACTCAAGAACCAAGAAAGCTGGTGAAATAAGCAGGGTTTTAAGACAGATAAAGCCCCGGTTCGTTCTGTTATTAGATGACTTATGGGAGGAAGTGAGTTTAACAGCAATCGGTATTCCATTGCTGGGGAGAAAATACAAAGTCGTCTTTACCACTCGTTCTAAGGATGTTTGTTCGACTATGAGGGCAAATGAGGACATACAAGTTCAGTGTCTGGCGGAGAGTGAAGCATGGGATTTGTTCAAGCTCAAGGTCAGATGCGACGGGTTTAATGACCAAGTTTCTGATATCGCTAAAAAGATTGCGGCTAAATGTTGTGGCTTACCCCTTGCAATTGAAGTCATTGGAAAGACTCTGGCATCTAAAACTAGTGTTGATCAATGGCGTCGTGCACTCGAGACTTTGGAGTCTTATCCGAGTGAGTTTAAAGGTACAGAGGAGGGCATCTTTCAAGTTTTGAAGCTAAGCTATGATAACTTGGAAATAAAAGATGCCAAGTGTTTCCAGTATTGTGCTTTGTTTCCCAAGGCATATTATATCAAACAAGATGAGCTGGTAGAGTATTGGATAGGTGAGGGTTTCATAGATGAAAAAGACGGAAGAGAGAGAGCAAAGGATCGAGGCTATGAGATCATCGATACTCTTGTTGGGGCAGGTTTGTTGTTGGTGGATGGTGGGGAGTCTAATAAGAAAGTGTATATGCATGATATGATCCGTGAGATGGCATTGTTGATAGTGTCTAAAATCAGGGATGGAGAAAGATTTCTTGTGAAAACAGATGCTGGTTTAAGCCAGCTGCCTGATGTCACGGATTGGACAACCGTGACAAAGATGTCTCTCATCAACAATGAGATTAAGAGCATACCGGAAGATCCTGAATTTCCTGACCAGACAAATCTTGTAACCTTGTTCCTTCAGAACAACAAGTTGGTAGATATCGTTAGTAAGTTCTTTCTGGTCATGTCGACTCTGGTGGTTTTGGATCTATCTTGGAACCTCCAAATCACCGAGTTGCAAGGAATTTCGGAGTTGGTTTCTTTGCGGCTTCTCAACTTAAAAGGGACGAGTATAAAGTATCTGCCAGAAGGTTTAAGTGTCTTGAGTAAATTGATACACTTGAATTTGGAGTCCACGTCCAATCTTCGAAACATCCGTCTGATTTCAGAATTAAAAAAGTTGCAGGTTTTAAGATTTTATGGTTCTGCTGCTGCATTAGATTGCTGCTTGCTGAAGATCTTGGATCAGTTGAAGGGTTTACAATTTTTGACCGTTACTGTGAATAACGATTCTGTTTTGAAAGAGTTTTTCAGAAGCAAAAGATTGGCAGGGATGACACATGGTCTATATCTCGAAGGACTTAAAATACCATTTGCAGCCATTGGTGAGTTGAGTAGTCTTCACAAACTTGAAATGGTAAACTGCGATATCACAGAGTCAGCATGGGAAGGCCACAGAATAGACCAGTGTGCTCCATCCACAGCATCCAATGAAATCTCTCCAATCAATCCATGGTTCAAGGATCTCACAGCTGTGGTAATAAACTCATGCATACATCTGAAAGATTTGACATGGCTGGTATATGCTGCGAAGCTCGAGTCTCTAAGCGTGGAATCCTCGCCTAAGATGACCGAATTAATAAACAAAGCGAAAGCTGAAGGTGTTGCTGGAGTGAATCCATTTCAAGAGCTACAAGTCCTTCGTCTACATTATTTGAAAGAACTAAGAAGCATCTATGGGAGTCAAGTCTCTTTTCCAAAACTGAAGCTGAACAAAGTCGAGATAGAAAACTGCCCCAATCTTCATCAACGCCCAGTAGAAGAAAAACGATGATGATCTCATATAAGCTAGGCCGTTGAATGGGGATAGTGGAGGAGCTCAAGAGCGATTTTTTCCTACATTCACACTTTGGCTCTCATCTTTGTATTGTCCAGTTCTTATTTCTTGTTTGTTTTCCTCTCTACTTGCTTGTTTTGTTAAGCTTTGCTGGTTTGTAAAAAGCAAGGATGTCTTTAGTATTGTTAAGTTACTGCTAAAACGAACTCAAAGTGATGGGTTGTAAAAAGCGTGGATCGGTTATGAAGAAAGATCCTATTCAAATGATTCTCATACAAGGTTCAGATATTGTCGAGAAATATGAAGAAGTCTTTTAAACTGAAAAATTCCAATCTATCTAAACATTTTTGGATTACATTTTTGTTCCATTTTTTATTTATCTTTGTATCCAAACAAGTCTTAACTAAATTCTCTACAATTCTTACAACCAAACAAAATCGTTTTCCTATTTGATAATATTAGTTTCAAATTTCCTAAAATCTATCTACCTAATTTAAAGCAATATGTTAAAATATAATTCTCCTTTCACTTTTTATTAAATTTTATATTTAATTATTTGAATTACTATTTAATACATAAAATTAATAAAGTTTTATATTTTTTTAGCATATGATGTGATTTGAATTTTTATAAACGGATATATATTTTAAAAATTGTTTTAGGATTTTTGTAACTAAACAAGTATATCCGAATATAGATTATTTTACATTTGAGTTAATTTAATATATAATGAATATTTACACTTAAAAGTTATAATATCACGCGTTGGAGTTATATTGTGCGAAGGATTTGGATCAATATGAATATAAATTTAATTATCATTAATTTGGTGTTACACGAATAATTTATCATTTCATTATTTTGCTAACATTATCAATATTAGAATATTAGATATATTAAATTGAGTAATTTATGATAATGTAGAGAACAAATTATTTTGCGGTAAATTGTAGGTTAAATCTTATAATTAACAGTCAAATACAACTTTATAATCTTACACTAAACAAAACTAACACATAAATATAACTTAAAATTTGATTTATCTTAACATTTTTGAAGTACAAATTTGTGTCATCCTATTTTTTCAAAAGTTTTAATTCAAACAAACAAACCTGATTGCACTAATCGGATCATGCTTTAAATCCTTATTAATAACATCCTAAATAATCTTTAATTAATAACATCCTAAATAATTTTTAATTAATCGGAGTAGTTAATTATAGATATATATATATTCCGAAATAAACGTATAAGGAAATATATCTACTGGAAATCAGACATTTAATCAAATGAAATCTTTAATCGGAAATTTTATCCCTAAATTATCTCTACTTCAATGCTAATTTCCTCAAAAAATAACAGCTTTTAACATTATTCCAAAATAGTAGAACCAATAATATTATCTCCTATCAATTCAACCAAACAATTATTTGTTTGATTTCAATTCAACCCTAACAATTATTTGTTTGATTTCGATACTCTTTCACTAACATCGACTTGGTCCGGATTCTTTTCGATTTCGTTTCTCCCATTGATAAGAACTCTAAATTGAAAACCCCCAAAATCTGTCTTTTAGAACTTTAATCGTGTTGTCGATAAAAGAAAAAAAAAAACTTAATCGGTGTGATAAGAGTTGAAAAGAAGCTTGAGTTGGTTTTTGTTTAGAGAATCAAATTGGTTAGTAATCAAAAAGAGAGAATCGAGGCAGATAAACAAAGATCGATACAAAGAGAATCCGAAACTTCTACCTTGAACCAATCGGTGAAAGTTTTCACCTTTACCTTGTGGTGTTTTGAATTAGGGTCTATATGATTACTTGAAAAGCAAGCTTTAGTTTTACATTCACAAACTTGAAGCAATCGGTGAAAGTTTTCACCTTTTTCTTGTGGGTGTTTTGAATCAGGTTCGGGTATTCAAAGTAGGAAAGCTATCCATGGATAATTCTACCTCTGTCAGTGATAAGCCTCTCAAGACATCGAAGAAGGATACGATGAGGCAGAATCCAGTGGCAGCAGATGATGAGGATCCAACGGTACACAAATTAATCACCTGTTCAATAATTTATTATTTTCATCTTTGTGCAATACTTGAATCAAATTCCTTTTGCAGCAATACTTGGAGAACAGAATCAAATATATTGAGGCAGAGATGGCTAAAGGGGAGAATCCATACCCTCACAAGTTTTCTGTGTCAATGTCAATTCCTGAATATATTAACAAGTACGTTAGTTGTTTAAGCGATGGGGAACATTTTGAAGATGCTCAAGTCTCTCTAGCTGGTATGTTTCAATCACGCTCAATGCCCATTTGCCACTTGCTCTTTGCACTGAAAAGTAAGTGTTTTTTAAAATTACTTTTGTTAGGGCGGATAATGAGCAAACGATCTTCGTCTTCCAAGCTCTTCTTCTATGATCTACACGGTAATGATGTCAAGGTCCAAGTTATGGCTGATGCAAGGTGAATCTTTCTTTACCTGATTCTCCTCTTTCTCAACTTATTGCTCTTGAAACTATGGTTTTTTACTTGGGAAGATTTTTCTTGTCCCAGTAAGTCTGGATTGGATGAAGATGAGTTTTCGAAGCTCCACTCGAATGTTAAGCGTGGTGATTTTGTTGGTGTCATTGGTTTTCCAGGTTTGTGCAGCCTCTTTGTTTCTATTATTCCTTCGTTCATGTAGCCTATCCCGTCATCCTTTTTCACTATGCACACAATCACTCTTTACATTTCAGGAAAAACAAAGAGGGGAGAGTTGACTATCTTCCCGCAATCATTCATTGTTCTGTCCCATTGTCTCCACATGTTGCCGAGAAAGGCCGATAACGTCAGTTCCAACTGGCATCCAGGTGAATCAAGAAATCCTGAAGCTAATATTCTAAAAGATCCGGTATGATGAGTTTTCCTAGGGCTATATATCTAGATTCCTCAATTTGGATCACTTCCTCTCTGTATTTCATGTTGCTGATACTACTTTTCTCTGTTTTGCTGTGTCAGGATTCTCGATTTCGCCTGCGTTTTCTTGACATGATGTTGAACAAGGAGGTTCGCCAGATAATTACGGCCAAAGCTAATGTCACTGACTACATCCGCACTTTCCTGAAGAATAAAAATTTCCTGGAGGTTCTATGTTTTCTCATTTTCTTACCAAAATATATTTCACTCCCTTCCCTTTAGATTATGGCTTATGGTTCAAGTGTTCTTTTCCCCCTGCAGTTTGTGACGCCTATCATGAACATGAATGCTGGTGGTGCAGCTGCCAGACCCTTTGTGACACATCACAATGATCTGAACATGAATCTTTACATGCGTATCGCACCTGAACTCTTTCTTAAGCAACTTGTTGTCGGTGGATTTGACCGTGTTTTTGAGATAGGAAATCAATTCAGGAATGAGGGTATTGACATGACACACAATCCGGAGTTCACCACTTGCGAGTTCTATATGGCTTATGCAGACTACTATGACTTGATGGAAATGACCGAGGATATGTTGAGTGGTATGGTAAAGGAACTTACAGGTGGTTACAAAATCAAGTATCATGCTAATGGATATGATAAGGATCCAATTGAAATCGACTTCACCCCTCCATTTAGGTTTGATTACACTTACACCTCAAAAAATCTTTTCCTAGGAGCTTATCTGTAGTAGGTAATATAATCTGCATCGTTTTTGTTTTGTTTTTTGGTAGGAGGATTGAGATGATAGGGGAGTTAGAGAAGGTGGCTAACCTCAATATACCAAAAGACTTGGCTAGTGAAGAAGCTAACAAATATCTGGTTGATGCATGTGCGAGGCTTCATGTCATATGCCCTCCTCCTTTGACAACAGCTCGTCTTTTGGATACAGTAAAAACTCTTCTGTCTCCCTTCTCCCTCCCTGTCTTCTGCAATCATCAAGAATAGGAAATTTAAATCTTTAATGTTGTCTGCAGCTTGTTGGAGAATTTCTTGAAGAAATGTGTGTGAACCCAACTTTCATCATCAACCATCCAGTGATCATGAGTCCCTTGGCAAAATGGCACAGATCGGACAATGCTTTGACTGAAAGATTTGAGCTTTTCATCAACAAACATGAAGTAAGTAAAAGCTGATGATGATGATTGATGAATTTGACTCAATCACACTACTTTCTTTCTTTAGTGTTTTGTTTGTTTGACTAGCAAGCATGTTATATATATCTGAACCGCAGCTCTGCAATGCCTACACCGAGTTGAACAACCCAGTGGTACAGCGCCAGCGTTTTGCTGATCAGCTCAAGGATAGACAATCTGGAGACGATGAAGCAATGGTTTTAGATGAGACCTTTTGTAAAGCTTTAGAATACGGATTGCCTCCCACAGGTGGTTGGGGTTTGGGAATAGACAGACTTGCTATGCTCTTTACTGACTCCCTGAACATCAAGGTCCCTCTTTTTACTGTGCAACAATGGTTAGAGAGGTTGGCTAACCATTGGTGAATGATTTATGTTTTTTTGTGACAAAACTCATGATTCTAAACATTGTTGCAGGAGGTTATTACCTTCCCGGTTATGAGGCCACAAGACAAGCCAGCATCCGCTTGAGGTAGAACTAGGCTAAGTGGTAACGCAGATGCAGTTGGTTATTCCCTTCCCGTTGATGAGGCCACAACACAAGCTAGCATCCCATCCGCTTAAGGTAGAACTATTTGCTGACAAATGTTGAGTTCAACTTCTGTTAACTACGTTGGGATGTTCGATGGGAAGCCCAACTAAATTGTTCATATCTTACAGATATGGTGTTGTTCACTTTTAAATAATTTTCTCAATCCTAAAATTACTACTTAAAAAGAGTTTTCACTTTTGAGTTTGGCAAGAAAAAAAAAATTGTAGACAAGGATTACATACATATACTGATTTCTACACACACACATATATTACAAGAGAAAAGTCTCCATACTAAAATGAACACAAATACTCCTTTCATCAGAAAAAGGAGTCTACATAGTGATTTATTATCCTTTCTCCTCTTATACTCCATCAAGCTTCAACATATAGTGCCTTACTGTCGGGGCTGAAGGAGATCCCAGCTATTTCTCCAAACAGATCAATCTCTTGGGACTGTAGAAACCCGGACTCCGTCTCAAAGATGTGAAAAAAGTTTGCAAAACTTGAAATGGTAAACTGTGATATACTCCAATTATTCTGGTCTGCGTTTGGTTTAGTTCGGTTCTTACAATTATGTAGTCCGGTTTGGTTCAATCCGGTTAATGATCGGTTCATACTGAAATTTGCAATAAAATTGGAACAGAAACCTGAAAATTTTTTGGAAATTTTACAGAGGATCTTCTCTTCCTCCGCAGCTTCCTCCCTCCTCCGAAGCCCTAGCGTCGGCCATCATAGTTCGATCAGCATTAGTGTATCTAACAAGCAACGCTGCTGTCATCTCTTCAATGAAACGACGGTACGGTCTCCTGTAACCATGTATATATATAAAGCTCCCAAACTCATGTTTTTGTTCAATTTCTAGTGTTAAAATTAAGAGTAAACGAGCTGTTGTGAAGGAAGACAGACTTACTCAACTTCCTGAAGCTCTGATTGTGCAAATACTGTCTCTACTTCCAACAAAAGATGCCGTAGCCACTACTGCTCTGTCTAAACAATGGCAGTCTCACTGGAAGAAGGTACCTGTCCTCATGTTTGATTCTTGCGATCACAAACGTAAGCTCGGGACATTTTCAAAGGATGTTTGCAAATCACTGCTATCACATAAAGCTCCAGTGCTACTAAGTTTGCATCTTGAAGTTGATTTGGATACATGTACTGCCATGGATATTGGGATATTGCTTGGAATCGCATTCGGACGCGATGTGCGTAAGCTCTTACTTGACGTGTACCCCAAGATTAGGAGGAAGAATACTAGGCCATTCAGTTTCCCTCCGACCTTGTTGTATACATGTCAAACACTAGAGACCTTGATACTTAGGTTTCATGCCCTTGTCGATGTCTCTTCTCAATTTTGTCTCAAGTCCCTCAAGACTCTGCATCTTGATTATATGTATTACAAAGACGACAAATCAGTGCGTAACCTGTTATCTGGATGCCCTTGTCTTGAAACTCTGGTCGTGAGACGAGCTGCTTGTGGCGATGGTATCAAATCTTTCGCTATTGAGGTGCCATCTTTGCAGAGTCTATCAGTTCATGATGAAAATGACGGAGTAGACCATTGGGAATACGTGATTAATGCTCCTTCTTTGAAATCCTTGNCATCTCTTCAATGAAACGACGGTACGGTCTCCTGTAACCATGTATATATATAAAGCTCCCAAACTCATGTTTTTGTTCAATTTCTAGTGTTAAAATTAAGAGTAAACGAGCTGTTGTGAAGGAAGACAGACTTACTCAACTTCCTGAAGCTCTGATTGTGCAAATACTGTCTCTACTTCCAACAAAAGATGCCGTAGCCACTACTGCTCTGTCTAAACAATGGCAGTCTCACTGGAAGAAGGTACCTGTCCTCATGTTTGATTCTTGCGATCACAAACGTAAGCTCGGGACATTTTCAAAGGATGTTTGCAAATCACTGCTATCACATAAAGCTCCAGTGCTACTAAGTTTGCATCTTGAAGTTGATTTGGATACATGTACTGCCATGGATATTGGGATATTGCTTGGAATCGCATTCGGACGCGATGTGCGTAAGCTCTTACTTGACGTGTACCCCAAGATTAGGAGGAAGAATACTAGGCCATTCAGTTTCCCTCCGACCTTGTTGTATACATGTCAAACACTAGAGACCTTGATACTTAGGTTTCATGCCCTTGTCGATGTCTCTTCTCAATTTTGTCTCAAGTCCCTCAAGACTCTGCATCTTGATTATATGTATTACAAAGACGACAAATCAGTGCGTAACCTGTTATCTGGATGCCCTTGTCTTGAAACTCTGGTCGTGAGACGAGCTGCTTGTGGCGATGGTATCAAATCTTTCGCTATTGAGGTGCCATCTTTGCAGAGTCTATCAGTTCATGATGAAAATGACGGAGTAGACCATTGGGAATACGTGATTAATGCTCCTTCTTTGAAATCCTTGCACATTGATTTGGAGAAGGGTCCTGAAGTTTGTCTAAGTGAGACTTCTCTGAAGCTGGTAGAGGCGAAAATTTCATGTGAAACAATCAGTGAGAAGCTTTTGGGATCTCTAACTTAAGTCAAAATGCTTTCTTTGCTCTTTTGGTCACCCTTGGAGGTAACCTTTATATCTTTGGCAGCTGACTTGTTTTGTTATTACAGTGTTATTGTACTAATAATATTGCATCATTGCTCGTAGTATCCTACTGGTAGTATCTACTATGGGTTGGTAGATTTGTAGATATATACAGGTAAACCGGCATGGTGGAATCTACTTATGTTCATGCTCGATACTTCGCCTACATTACGAGTCCTCAAGCTCCTCATTGATGTACGCATCTACAAGTTCATTTGTCTACATGGTTTTTGGTTTGATGATCTGATATAAATATATAATATGTTACATTGTGTTTCCCTCTCAGCAATGGCATAAGGTTGGAGATCATGTGGTCTGTGAGAAATGGAATCAACCAAAGACTGTTCCTGAATGTTTGTTGCTCCATCTCGAGACATTTGTGTGGGAAGGCTACCAGGGGAAACGCGAAGAAGAGAAAGAGGTAGCGAAATATATACTAAGGAACGCAAGTCGTTTGAAAAAGGTAACGTTCTCCAAAACGAATTGTAGTTCGGAAGAGAGACTTGAGATGCTAAAAGAGTTGGAAAGAGTAGTCAAGACTTCGGATTCATGTCAGTTTGAGTTTAAATGAAGAGTCTTTGATTTGGATTCGGCTTTTTATTTTTTTAATACAATAGATTTTGCCGAGAAACTATTCTAATATGTCGATGTTTTGTATTTGTGTGTTTACGATGATGAAAAAACAGAGTAAGAAAGTAATACTTTTATTGATCTGAAATTTGAATGTATTACAGACTCGATTGTATTGTGTTACAAAGACTCGATCTATACTTATATGAACCGAACCATTGTGTTGTGATAACAGACCACACACAAGACACAACTGGAAAACAGAACAACTTGTGTCCCTTAATCAAATAACTAACTTATACAAATGTGTTGTGTTATGTAAATGTGTTGTGTTATTTAAATATGTTATGTTATGCAAATATGTTGTGATACGAGATTTGATTATGCTTCAACACTCCCCCTTAATCATATCTCGGCTTCACTCCAAGCTTTCTTCTAAGCTCTTCAAATCTTGTAACACTTAAAGCCTTGGTAAGTATATCCGCGAGTTGATCCTCTCCTTTGCAATACTCAAGTTGAATGAGTCATTTGTGCTCAGCCTCTCACGAAATGGTACTTGATCTCTATGTGTTTTGTTCTTCGATGCTGCACCGGATTTTTTCCAATTGCTATTGCAGACTTGTTGTCACAGAAGATGGGAGTCCCTTCTTCAAGTTTTCCGTTTAGAAACGCAGACTTCACATCCATTTGATACAATCTCCACTCCATTTGAGCCGCATACGCAAGTAAGGCTCTTATTGTATCATATCTTGAGACAGGGGCAAATGTCTCAAGATAATCGATTCCATATTCTTGAGAAAAACCTCTTGCAACTAGCCTTGCCTTGTGCTTGATGTGATTTCCACTTGCATCCGTCTTGATCTTATAAATCCACTTCACGCTTATCACATTCTTCTTCTCTGGCTTGTCTACTAGTTTCCATGTTCTGTTTTCTCGATCATTTCTATCTCCTCGCTCATGGACCTTCTCCACTCTTCATCATCACAAGCTTCATCATAAGTTTGTGGTTTTTCATGAGCAAGAAGACAAACTTCTATGACGTGAGCTGTTTCTTTGAGAACCACCTTTTGTGTATTTTCCATGAGTTCTTTCACATTCTTGTATCTCTTTGGAGTTTCTGAGTTGTCTCCTTCTTCATCGCTCACATGATCATTGGTTGGAGACAAAACTGGGATGGAGGTTTCTCTTTCTTCATTGTTCGCATGATCATTGATTTGAGACAGAACATGACTGGAGGTTTCTCCTCGTTGATCTCTTGACTCTTGTGTGTCATTGATGGGTAAGACAACGATCTTATTGACTTCCTCTTGTCTATCCCAACTCCACTTCTTATTCTCTTCAAACTCCACATCTCTCGACACTTCAATTTTTTCATTCTCCAAGATGAGGATTATATAGCCTTTAGATTGATTGCTATAGCCAACAAGAATCCCACGCTTTGCCTTAGCGTCTACTTTTCTCCTTTTCTGATCTAGAATATGCACATAACATATGCTTCCAAACATCTTCAAGTGTGACACGTTTGGCTTGTGTCCACACCACTTCTCCATTGGCGTCATGTCGTCTTCGATTGCTTTTGATGGTAGACGGTTTTGTAGATAAGCCGAAGTATATACCGTTTCTGCCCATAACTTGAGCGGTAATCCTTGCTACACAAGCATTGATCTTGCCATCTCCATCAAGGATCTGTTCTTCCGTTCTGCTGCACCGTTTTGTTGTGGTGAGTAAGGCAAAGTCACTTGCCTATTGATTCCTTATTCTTCACAAAATTGGTTGAATTCTTGTGAAGTGAATTCACCACCTCCATCGGATCTCAACGTCTTGATGGTACAATCTGATTGCTTCTCCACCATTGCTTTGAACTTATTGAATAATAAGAAGGTCTCCGATTTTTGTTTTAGGAAGTATACCCAACACATANCTTTTCTCCTTTTCTGATCTAGAATATGCACATAACATATGCTTCCAAACATCTTCAAGTGTGACACGTTTGGCTTGTGTCCACACCACTTCTCCATTGGGGTCATGTCGTCTTCGATTGCTTTTGATGGTAGACGGTTTTGTAGATAAGCCGAAGTATATACCGCTTCTGCCCATAACTTAAGCGGTAATCCTTGCTCCACAAGCATTGCTCTTGCCATCTCCATCAAGGATCTGTTCTTCCGTTCTGCTGCACCGTTTTGTTGTGGTGAGTAAGGCAAAGTCACTTGCCTATTGATTCCTTCTTCTTCACAAAATTGGTTGAATTCTTGTGAAGTGAATTCACCACCTCCATCGGATCTCAACGTCTTGATGGTACAATCTGATTGCTTCTCCACCATCGCTTTGAACTTCTTGAATAATAAGAAGGTCTCCGATTTTTGTTTTAGGAAGTATACCCAACACATATGAGTATAGTCATCCAGAAACAATAGAAAATAACGGCTTCCATCAAGTGATTGGTGTTGCATCAGACCACATACATCTGTATGCACAATCTCAAGCTTCTCTTTTGTCTTCGTTTGAGATTCTTTTGGAAAGCTTTTGTGTGACTGCTTCCCAAGGTTACATGCCTCACACACTTCCTTCTTGACTTTAAAACTTGGTAACCCCTTTACCAAGTCATTGTCTTGCATTTGTTGCAGACGCTTGCTACTTACATGGCCAAGTCTTTTGTGCCATGTTTCCTCCATTTGTGCATTTGCCGTCATGGCTTCTTCTTCGACTGAACTTAACTTGATCTTGAAGCTCTTGTTTATCATCTCAATATTCAAGATCTCCTTGCCTTTTGCATCTTTTATGATGCATCTCTTGTCTTGAAAACGTACTTGATAGCCGCTTGAGATGATTTGAGGAACACTCAATAAGTTCTTCTGCAGACCAGGTACTAAGAATACATTCTTAATGATTTTTTTGCCATGGCTAGTCATGACGGTAATATCTCCTTTACCGGCTATCATGATTGTATCTCCATTTCCGACTCTAATTGGTACTTTGATACTTCTGTTGATGTGAGAGAAGTACCGTTCTTCTTTCGTCATATGATTTGTGCAGCCACTGTCGATCAGCCAAACATATGCGCCTAACGTTGTGGTTGATTCCTCACTTGCACTAAACAGCATATGATCTTCACTTAAGTCTTCTTCTTCGATACTTACATATGCTCTCTCTTTGTTCTTTGAGCGACATTCATTGGAGTAGTGGCCGATCCTACCACACTTGTAACACTTGATGTTACTCTTCTGTTTCTTGCCATGATCATCTTTCTTCGGTTTGTTTCGACACTCTTCTTCTGTGTGGTTGTTACTCTTGTGAAAACCACACCACCTCTTGCCTTGATTGACATGGCTGTTGGTGTTGTCTCGTTTGAAACCGGATTCTCATCATTTGGAACGAACATAGAACGCTCCCTCTCTTGTGCTTTCTTCTCTTGCAATAACTCTCGCTTCTTGTGCTTTTAAGATACCAAGAAGTTATGACATTGTTAGTGAATCCAAATCGCGAGTTTGCTCTAGGATACTAACAATGCTATCAAACTTGGCTGGGAGAGAGATGAGTATCTTCTGTATGAGTTGTGAGTTTGATTTCTTTTCACCATGATAAGTTAATTGATTTTCCAAAACAATTAACTTATCGGTAAATGTCTTGATGTCGTTGTTGTCATACATCTTTAGATTTTCATACTCTCTACGCAGTGGTTGGAGTTTAACCAATCAGACTTGTGGAGAGCCTTGATATTCATCCTTCAACGCATCCCACGCCTCTTTTGATGATGATGCTGCTGCAATTCGTGAGAAGATTTGATCAGTTACGGCGGTTTGCAAAATTTGCAAAGTCATCGTATCATTCGCCTCTGCTTGTTCTCTGAGCGTCTTTGCTCTTGCAGTTTCAGGGGTTTCTCCCTCTTGCACCGGTCCAGCCGGCACGCCTTCTTCAACCACCGACCATAGTTTTCTGGTTCGAAATATGGTTGCCATCTTGATGCTCCAGAAGTCGTACTTCTCCCCATCGAATATAGGGATCACTTGATGTGAGGAGCCTTGCATCGTCTCTGCTTTTTGCGGATGACGATACGATCTCTCTTGTTCTCTCTTTTAGTGTTTTCTCTCTGGTCCTCTCAATCGCAAAGCTCTGATACCATGTTGATGTTTTGTATTTGTGTGTTTACGATGATGAAAAAACAGAGTAAGAAAGTAATACTTTTATTGATCTGAAATTTGAATGTATTATAGACTCGATTGTATTGTGTTACAAAGACTTGATCTATACTTATATGAACCGAACCATTGTGTTGTGATAACAGACCAGACACAACTTCTTTGATCAAAAGACACAACTGTAAAACAGAACAACTTGCGTCCCTTAATCAAATAACTAACTTATACAAATGTGATGTGCTATGTAAATGTGTTGTGTTATGTAAATATGTTATGTTATGCAAATATGTTGTGATACGGGATTTGATTATGCTTCAACACAATCTACTATACTGAAGAGAGTAATACAATACACATTACATGTGAATAAGTATATACAGCATTTTGTTTGGTTCGGTTTGATCCGTTCTATTTATAAGAAATCAGTGTTGCAATAGTTGGAAGGATCATGATCATCATCAACAACGTTGTAATAGAGAGAAGAAGGTTTGCCATCAAAAGTAGAGACAAGTCGATGTGGAGAAAGACCGCAGTACCGATGGCTTAATCTCGCCTCGCAGATTTCAATCACTCTCTTAAACATTTTATCTTCTCTTATCATCGGTTGCTCCACAAACTCCACCAATGGCATCCACTGAAAACACACAACAATCGTCATAATTTGGACCCTTTGTAGACTCTTAACTACAAACTTGTTATTACATTTACCTTTGCGGCTTCGATCTCAAGACTATCGATGGTTATCTTATCAGAGAGAGGTCTCAACATACAGATGAAGAACAGATCAGATTTCTCAAAAGCAACGTTGTGAGCATGTCTGAAAGCTATAACCTCTGAGAACTCTGTATCTACCTAAAGAACACAACACAACAAGGCCAAATATGGTTATGATCGTGGGAATTTTTCAATTAAAAATCAAGATTTATACTAATGTTCTCGGATATAATTACCCCAGTTTCCTCCTTGACTTCTCTTACGGCACCAGAGAAAATTTCTTCAGATTCATTTATAAACCCTGTTGGTAACTTCCATAGACCTGTAATCGATGGAGCACAATACTTTTCTTGTACCACAAGCACCTCTTTATGTTGATTTAATACAAAACCTCCAACACCAACTTGATGTGAAGCATTTGCAGGAAGCATACTAGGTTCCTCCTCCGGTATCCAATATGTTAACATCACATATCCTTTCTCTGCATGATGATACTCAAAACCTTCCTGCAAAAATCCACAAAACATCATTAACTTGCATACACAAATCAACTCTGCTTTATCAGACAAGGTCAAGCACCATTTTCATATTGTTTACCTTTATAGCTATTGGGACAAATTCTGATTGTTCCACAGGTAACTTTAACCAAACTCCTTTCTTCCCCTACAAAATTTCCCCCCAATTGATAAAAATTGGTCAGAGATAAATGACTTTTTAGTAAAAATGGGTTTAAGATTTCTACAGGGTTTTTAGTTTACCTTTCTTCTCCAGTCGGAAAGAGAAGCTCGAAGAATAGAAGCGAAAGCGTAAGGATTTGATGGTAATTTTTCATGATCAACGATTACTCCACCATACGCATCATCATTAGCATCAAGTAATAATCTTTCTTTAACAGAACTTATCAGTGTTCTGCTTTTTAGGTTTACTCCATTGATCTTGTACCCTAGATCTGAATTAGTTGCAGCTGTGCGTTCTCCATAAGCAAATTGGCTCGTTGTGTTGGTATCACTTGATGATATTGCCCTTGGCCCTTCAACTTTTCATCCAAATGCAGAGGAATTTAAAAATCATTTTTAAAATTATACAAAAAAAAAATTAAAGAAATAACTTATTGTGAAGAGGAAGTGATTTTTAGGTGTTATTATTACCTCTGGAATAACAGAACTTTGGAGACATTGGAACACCAGAAAATGGCTGTCTGAAACTGTGCATAAAACCCAAATGTGTTCTTCCAATAACAGTAACCTCAGAGACAGATATAGAATCCATTGGAGATCAAAGAAGATCTCGAACTTAGATCTATGTGAGAAAAAAAAAAGGTTTTTACTATAAATGGACAGCGATTAAAGAACTTAGAAGTTGCTTACAAGCGATTGAGCAGATTAAAATCTTAAATAAGAATGAAATGAAGAAGAAAGAGAAATGTATGTAATGAGAGATTTTTTTTAGGCACACTTATAATGTGTGGTGTAAAGTGAATCGAGTGGTTAAGTGAGAAATGAGAAAAGGAAAGCCAAGAACAGTTTCAATATCTTACATCAAAAGACAAAATACACGTGAATTTCTTCTTGAGCTACGATTTTTATTTTTCAACCGGCCAGATATATTACAAACCCTATTAATATATGTAAATTTTATTCTAATACTACATATATATAGCTAAAGCTACGTGTTTTTTTTTCATTTGGTTGAATAAAGACATATAGGCAGATAGGCTACGTGTTGTGTCTATCTATTACAATAAATAATGATGTCTTGGGGATTTTATACAGTTTTTAGAAGGAATATAAAATATCTTATATAGACAGACTTATATAGAATGTCTTTTATATAAAATGTAACAAAACATCCTTTAATAATACACCAACTCAATTATATATAGTGAAATGGATGGAGTATTATTTTGAAACATTATACTTACTTCTTAATTATAGTATTTTCTTAATTATCTATCAGGTTAATAAAATATTCCAAAGTTTTTGGAAATAAACTTACACGATAGTGGCAGGATTTTTAATTCAAATCAACAAAGTAAAAGCAAATTAGTGTACGAAAAATACAGGAGAACAAAAAAGGAATCAATAAGTTAGGTATCAGAGAATCTTTAACAAGTTCAAGAGAGTTGTCTGTACGAAGGAATCTTCATGAGTTCAAGGATATGGATAAAACGGATATTATCTCAATGATCCGATCCCTCTCCTTCAAGAAGAGGGTCTTTCTTCCTCAACAGTCAACACTCTTTCATAATCTCGTTCGTTGATTTATAAATAAAGCGTGTATGTACCCCTCACGCAGTAATCGACGGCAGTAATCGACGGCAGTAATCGACGAGAGTGGGATAATACAGCATCTGGTTGTTGCTCAAGCTTACGTGGATATGGGCCTTGGTGACTTAGATATCTTGTCCTCTCTGTTTTATATTTAGTAAATTAATAATATAAATATCACAAAAAAAAACTTGGATTTTTGGTTTGTGATCAATGATCATGTTGGGGAAAAGAATAGGGTTCTAAATACTTGTAATCAAGATTGTGTATACAATTTTGTTTCGACATTGGATAACATTGGCCTTACTTTTTCTTTTCCGACAAACCAAATATATTATATCATAGAGAGATTACAAGATACAAAATATTTTGCTAAATATGTAAAGATTTACTTATCTATGTAGTTTTTTTCACAAAAAAAATGTATGTAAATAAATAACGATGATTTTGTCCAAAAAAATAAAAAAAAATAACGATGAGATGTATTACTAATTAAGTTTGCGTTATGGACAGGACAATGATGACGTTTAGAAAAATGAAATGCAATAATTGGAAATTATGGAAGGATTAGGTATTGTCCACGTAGGATAATTAGGTAACCTGATGAAGTGCATGATGATCCACATTCGTGATAACATTGTGTCTTCCATATTACAATTTAAATAAGTTTTTAACAATTTGAGTTTGTTTGGATAATGATGTAATGCCAACCATCATCATTCCTGGTCGGGTTTTTCAAATAAAATATGTTTGGATATTGAATAGTCGTAGGATGACGAACCATTCTATGGTACTCTATATATAGAACATATATATAATACTAGCCTAGTAATTTTAATATGCAAGTTATTTTGTGATCGAGGCAGAAACCACATACTATACCTATACATATATTAACCGAATAAAATTGATTACGGTTCATCTTTGAAACGCTTTGTATAATCCGGTTTCATCAACGGATTACAACTCAAATTAAGAAATTTTAGGTAAAGACTATTTGTATAGTTTCAGTTTTTTCGATGTATATATTAATTAGATATGTTGCTGTAGAACTTATCCATCCAGACCAGAACTTCTAGATATGTTTAGAGAGAAAGATATTAGATTCTTCACTGTTGTTCAAAAAAAAAGAAAAAGAAAAAAAGATTCTTCACATGACATACTGTCAAGGTCTAGAACACAAGGCCCATTTATTAGTGTAATCAATGAGATAATGTAGTGAACTGAAAAATGTTACAAGACCCAACGAGATTCTTCGGTTTTTAATTCTTAATGGTCTTCCAAATTAGATGTCAAATACTAAAAATACCAAGAAATAATCTTCTAGATAAAAAAATGATATGGCTTTACATATTATTCGTCATGTGTTTTACCAAGTACGCAAAAGTCTACCCACGTGCGACATCGTTTTGACCAAGTGTATCCATCATTATTTATCCTAAAGACAAAACTGAATCGACTTGTTCAGACCTGAGACATGTTCACGGTTCTGCATTTATTGTGTCTTCAACTCTTGCCGGTCAATTTCAGGAGTATGAATACGTTCTTTTTATATACGACGAGGTTCTAGCTAGCTGATAAAATTCTTCAATGTCAAATTTGCATTGAATTATACTGCTCATCTAATTCATTATACTACTACTCATAATGTGAATTCTTCAATCACAATGTCAACTTTATAAAATTCTTCAATGTCAAATTACATTAATTCTTCAATTTCATGAGTATTATTTATAAGTTGAATTACTCCGATTTTTTCTACTACGTTACTACTCATAATCAATTATATATGTAAAACTTTATTGTGATTTGTGAAAAAAAAAAAAAGAATGAACAAATAGAAGTAAGCATAAATACGAACAAATTGATTTTTTTTTACATTAATTCTATAATTTCAGGAGTGTTATTTATAAGTTGAATTACTCTGATTTTTTCTACTACACTCATAATGAATTAATACGTAAAACGTTATTGTGATTTGTGAAAAATAATAAAAAAAAAAAAGAAAGAACAAATAGAAGTAAGCAAAGATATGAACAAATGGAATATTTTTTAATTTTAAATGTTTATCGCATGCACCTACGTGTACCATAAGTCCACGTCAGCATACACATCGCCAAAAAAAAAAAATCAAACAACGGTCAATTGTGAATAACCAAACGATGGGTGAGGAGATAACGGCGACAGAAGCGGAAAGTTAAGAAACCCCGTTAAATCCCAGTCGCTGCATAACGGAAACGTCTCTCCACCGTCACCGTCAACGCCCTGTTCCGTCTTCAACACTTTCTCGACCACAGTCGTCTCATCGACGACATCGTCTCTCTTCCGTTTCTTCTCAGCTTCGTCGGCGGCGCGTGGTAGTTTCCACTTCCCAACCTCGAGAGGGAAGTTCAAAATGGCCTTCGAACCTCGTAGTCTAAACGCCGCTTCGTCGTAAGCTCTAGCCGCTTGAATCGCTGTGTCGAACGTTCCGAGCCAAACGCGAGAACCGCGTTTGTTCGGGTCTCTAATCTCCGCCGCGAACTTCCCCCACGGTCTTTGTCTCACTCCTCTGTAATGTTTCTTCTCTTCTTCAGTAACCACCGGTTCAGTAACTTCCGGTTTAGGATCCTCGGCGACGAATTGGAACCACTCGGTTTTAGCTGGAAGCGAGATCTTCAACGGCGGTTTTCGTAGCTCCGGTTCTAATTGAGTTTGGTCTGACGGTTTAAAATCGAAATCGGAAAGAGAGACTTGGGGGGAGTCGTCGAATATAAAATCGAAGAATCTGGGATTATCGAGATCGATGATTTCTTCGGGTTTGCATTCAGGGAAGAACATAGAAGAAGAGTCGGAGCTAGATTCGGATGGTGCTGGTTCGTGTCTAGCCACGGGAGAGATCTCGTCTAGTAGGTGTTTCTCGATGAACCAAAGTGCAGATACTTCGTTAGGAGTGGCCATTTGGTATAATTTTTGAAGTTTCAGGTAATTAAGTAATATTCAAAAGCTTAATTAGAGAAGGATTTGATTTGAGTAGAGAAGAGGGAGTGGAAAGATGTATATATACTACAAGAAGAACCGTAAGGGGGACTTTGTCGTCAAGTGGACTTTTTCAATGGAGTTTTTTTTTTTTTTTTTTGAATTTAAAAATCAAGAAACAAAGAAGAAGAAGGAGCGAACGAACCATCCTTTTTTATTTTATTTATAATAAAGAGGCATTTATGATCAGGTGTAGAAGAGAGCACCACTTGGAATTGGGTTTCGTGTTTCGTGGACTTTGAGCCGTTGGATCATATGACTGGATTCGTCTCGTCGACATTGTTTTTGTGATCGTTCCGTTTTGCACTTGTTCTCTACAACAATCTTTTCGTATTAACAAATGATTTTACATTTTAAAGCTAAGAGAAATATCGTCGTATACTTTTAAGTGAAAACGCATATTTTCCTTTATTCAATTATTATATCATATTATTAGACGTAAACTTGTGATCAATCAATACACTCTTTTAATAGTCTCCAAATAGTTGAACAAACCCAAATTTTCAAGTATTGTAACGTATGAATCTGATCCATGTATAATCCATATAGTAAATAACAAAAATGACTTTTAGATCTGTCTGTCTTCAACAAATTTTATATGCTAATGAGAACACCTAAGTATCACTATTTCTATTTACGTTTAATATCTTGTTAAGCAAATAACATATATGATCGTAATAATTACAGAGTGTACAATTTACATGTTGTTTTCCAAGCGCAGATTTTGCTGCCCCCATCCGCACTTAGGCTTTTTTTACGTAGTACAGTGTGTGAATGTGGTTTTTACTAATACGGTAATACCTACCCAGTCTTCCCACTTTCCGGAATATGCTTTTATTGTTTACTGATTCCAAATATAATGCTGCAAACAATTCCTTTTTCGAATGGAAATGCATGAGCCTTTCCTCGTCTTTTCATTCCGCTTTATCATTTCTTCGTAGTTTAAGACTAGAACTACCCCAATTAATATTGCATAATTATATTGTTTTGGGGATAAACTTGCCTGCATCTACGTCTAACTACTTTTACATTTTAGCTTATTATGATATATCGTATCTACTCCATTATTTTGTTTACTCGATCACTTTATTTTGTGTTCATATAAGTTAACTGGTTACGTAGTTTATAGAAGTGAACGTTTTTCATTCACTTAATATTTTATACGTAAATTTTACTCAAATATTGAATAAAATCGATTTACAAAAAAAAAGAAAAAAATCAACACCAAATTCACAAAAGAAATAACCCGTTGTAGTTGAAGGACATTTTATATCAACCGGCTAATCTAGCTAGCACGGGAATATAAATAGTGTGTTGTAAGAATATACACCTATATGATTGAAGCCAACATTGTATAATCCTTCTGAAGATATTTTTTTACATGGTAAACAAAGAGACGTAAAACCCAAATGTCAATAGTTCAACTAATAAAAATTAGTATAAAATTTATCATGTAATCTATAAGTCATCAGTTCGGATGACACTTGCACGACCCTAAACCTAAATCCGTGTAATTATTAGAAAAAACGATAGTAAACCATTAATGTCTAACCAAACATGTACAACTAGTTAGCAGTTATGATTAGTTCGATGCATAATGGAGGATTTAGTAAGCAGAACAAGAGAAAGAGTCAAGTCAATGCATACGGCCTTCAATTGACAGATTATACATAAACTCCATTTTAAAATATTATTTTAAAAGATTATAGTGAATTATATGTTGGTTTCGTATTTACTTTGCTCGATCTTCATGCACTGCACCACCTCCACCTGCTCCAATTAATTTTATACCTTATGAATATAAAACATTATTCTGTACGTTATGACCATGCACGTGAAAGATTTTACACGGTGCATTAACTTGTTTGTAGAATGAATTAACTACAACGAGTCACTAGATTCTAGAAAGCCATGTTATCATTACAGAGAAATAAAATAAAATTTAATTTATCACTTTTAGAAAAGATTGATTGTTTTTGCCCCAAAAAAAAAAGAAAAAAGATTGATTGTAAGCATTGTAGCAATCCCTCTCAATTCTAGTCGTTGGCCTTTTCGATTTACAATAAACGTAAAATTTGCAGTGTCTGTATGAATTTGATCATATCATGAAGGAATGAGAAGTTTTGTACTTAATAACAAAAAAGAGTACTTTAACCAACGAAACTTTTCCTTACAAAAAAAAATGATAAAACAAAGAAAAACCTATAAATGACAATCACCATATATGTGAACCAATATGGTCACCATTTATAACAGCTGTTGCTCGAAATCGAGTAATCCCATACAAGTTTGTTTTATAGTTTTCTGTCGTTATGGGACAATACATTTTTCGTCACATAAATGATTAACTACTTTTTCCGTATAAATCTACACTACAAAATTTCAAAGGTCAAGAAAATAATATTCAGTGGAAAATAACAATTTTAATTGATCAATGATGCATAAACAACAATATTCACCAACCAATCTTCAACGTAACCAGTACAGGCTGGACTTTTTTTCAAAATTTTTTTAATAATTTATTTTGTTATTAATTCATTTTGTTATTATGTTATTATAAAGGTTTGTGATTAAAAAATCGATTTGTTTATATTAAAATTTTTGTATTTTAAAAATGTTTATTGGAAACCTATCAATAAAACATTTGCATGTAATGAATAAATTTTTTAAACTTTAGTCAACTAAACGGAACTGTTATATATTTTATTCAATTTGTTTTTTGATAAATATTTTAATCCGTGCTGGAAAAGTTTTTTTGATAAAATTTGTAGTTATATAGATTTTATTCGATTAAAATTTTAAAATCTTAGTTGTTATATATATATTTTTTAAGTGTAAATTAGTTTTGATTCTAATAGATTTTTTTACTTTTTTACAATTTATTTTATTTATGTATCTTTAATTTTCGTTTTTTATTTAATTAATTAATTTTAATTAAAGTTTTCAAATGACAATTGAATGTAATGGTTAGTTTCAGATTAGTATTTTCCAATTAATATAATAAGATTATATATTATATCATACCAAAAAAATTATCGTCTTTGTCTCGAAGAAAAATCAAACATTGCGGTGGGAACGCACGTGCGGGTTGTTTGCATGTATGGAATTGAGTTTTGCTAGAAATAGAAGAAAATGTTTGAAAAGTCATATAGTCAAACAAGACTAGAATTGGTCAATTTCAAACTTTTTGAATTGCTGATGCACAATGCCTCTCCCCCTTATTAGCTTTAAATTGTACTTTTCTTTTCTTGTATAATTATAAGTTAGTTTAAATTCATATGTTCTATTCTTATGAAACAAATATCATTTTAACAAAATTTATTCATATGTTGGTTGAAATAAATTAGATATTGGTTTAAATTAACAAATACATTCGGTTGTAAATTAAAAATAATCAATGTCTTTATCTAAGTCAATTTAAGATTATGATATACTATGGAAGTGAAGAGCTTTTTTTTATGTCAAAAATTTTATAAACTAAAATAGTTTAACGATCCAAACATAAAAAGTCAGAATATTTGATCGATAAAATGTAAAAATAATCTGATCACCAAATTTTAATTGAAAAGTATTTTGATTATAGAGATTTTGTGAATAAATTCGAAATCCTAATCATATGACTGAGATATAGTCTAATTAGTCACGTTGGAAAATGATCCCACAACCACATCAATGAATCTGCAAAATTTATATCATCATTTTTTTGTATTGTTTAAAATATTTACCGATTCTATCTATTTTCATCGTCTATAGTTTGTACATTACACTAACTATTGCTTATTTTATATGATGACTTTCGTTTATCCATGAATCATGTTTTTGCTAAAATTGAACTATAATTTGTTACCTTTTTACACAACATTTATGTTATAAATGAAAAATTATAGTAGTAAAATAATTTTGAAAATTTGTGAACAACACATTGGTCAAAATCACATTTTTTATACATGGTGGATCTCATATTTTTATTGGTTGAAAAGATGTACTTCTTTATAAGAGGATTCAAACATGTTGTTATGTAATGTGAAAAAATATTATTTACAAAATATGATTACCAATTAGTCTACAACATAATAAGATTATGAACAACAAAACTCAAGATTATTTTAAGCAAATGTATTCATGTTTGTTCTCTAACTAATCAACCAAATCAAATATTATGAAAATAAGATTATAAAATTATTATTAATGTAAATTTTCTTTCAGAATTTGTTAAAAATACACTTTTTAAATACTTTTTTTTCAAAAATATATTATTTTTTTGGTGATTTTCATTTTTACCTTCATTTAATCGGCTCTTGCCAGCGATTTTTCTTGATTTGTTCATCTTCCGCAAGAGTAAGAACTTACTCTTCGATTCAACTGATAAAATTTCTCTGATTATTGTTCACTGAGTTGATTTTGTGTGATTTGCATTTTATCTGTTCTTGTTGTTTTGGTTGATTATTTTGTTTCGATGTCTCATTTCTGTCATTTTTTTTACGCCTGTCTCTTTGCAATTCTTATTTTGAAATTGGTTTGTTTGTTTTTTTTACTAATAGAAATCGTTTGTAATGATTGATAGATGAGACATTCTGAGAGATTTTTACTGAGGAAGTGGGAAGATATTTGGAAGAGGAACTAGGTGATTAAATTAGGTATTGGTTGAAATATATATATATATATATATATATATTTTTTTTTTTTAATAAACGGATGATTCTATTCATTCAAACATAAGCATTACAAGAAAGGGGATAAAGTATCCCAAAGTTTAAGAGGTTACAAGTATAGACTTTTCCCAAAGCCATAAGCATGAACAAAGATAAAGAAAGCATCAAGCAAGAATCCATGAGAGCTATGAAACAAGTGCTAAAGAGCAGTTGGAGACATGCGGGATCAAAGTTGCAAGATTGGACATCGTCGATGAACTCGAGAGATGACAAATAGGTCACGGTCAAAGGATATTGTGCCGTTGGTAGAAGAATCAGAGCCAAAGAACTCACCGGAATGAGGAGCACTAGCAGAAGCAGTGCCATGGCAAGGATTCAGGGGGCAAAAGCTCGGATGGTGGTGGAGATGCTGATGGTGGTTTGCTTTAAAAAGTGGTTCTTGAAGTAGTTGGCTAGAATTGTCGAGGGGTGATTGTTGGTAGAGAAAACTCTAAGACCATAACCACAGCCTCAACAATTTGAATTTAGAACTAAAATGCCATGAGACTTCAAAAACTTAGGAGAAGTAAGGTTCACATTAAAGCTGATATGAAAAATTATTATTTACAAAATATGATTACCAATTAGTCTACAACATAATAAGATTATGAACAACAAAACTCAAGATTATTTTAAGCAAATGTATTCATGTGTGTTCTCTAACTAATCAACCAAATCGAATATTATGAAACTAAGATTATAAAAATTACTATTAATGTAAATTTTCTTTCAGAATTTGTTAAAAATACACTTTTTAAATACTTTTTTTTCAAAAATATATTATTTTTTTGGTCATTTTCATTTTTACCTTCATTTAATCGGCTCTTGCCAGCGATTTTTCTTGATTTGTTCATCTTCCGCAAGAGTAAGAACTTACTCTTCGATTCAACTGATAAAATTTCTCTGATTATTGTTCACTGAGTTGATTTTGTGTGATTTGCATTTTATCTGTTCTTGTTGTTTTGGTTGATTATTTTGTTTCGATGTCTCATTTCTGTCATTTTTTTTACGCCTGTCTCTTTGCAATTCTTATTTTGAAATTGGTTTGTTTGTTTTTTTTACTAATAGAAATCGTTTGTAATGATTGATAGATGAGACATTCTGAGAGATTTTTACTGAGGAAGTGGGAAGATATTTGGAAGAGGAACTAGGTGATTAAATTAGGTATTGGTTGAAATATATATATATATATATATATATATTTTTTTTTTTTAATAAACGGATGATTCTATTCATTCAAACATAAGCATTACAAGAAAGGGGATAAAGTATCCCAAAGTTTAAGAGGTTACAAGTATAGACTTTTCCCAAAGCCATAAGCATGAACAAAGATAAAGAAAGCATCAAGCAAGAATCCATGAGAGCTATGAAACAAGTGCTAAAGAGCAGTTGGAGACATGCGGGATCAAAGTTGCAAGATTGGACATCGTCGATGAACTCGAGAGATGACAAATAGGTCACGGTCAAAGGACATTGTGCCGTTGGTAGAAGAATCAGAGCCAAAGAACTCACCGGAGTGAGGAGCACTAGAAGAAGCAGTGCCATGGCAAGGATTCAGGGGGCAAAAGCTCGGATGGTGGTGGAGATGCTGATGGTGGTTTGCTTTAAAAAGTGGTGCTTGAAGTAGTTGGCTAGAATTGTCGAGGGGTGATTGTTGGTAGAGAAAACTCTAAGACCATAACCACAGCCTCAACAATTTGAATTTAGAACTAAAATGCCATGAGACTTCAAAAACTTAGGAGAAGTAAGGTTCACATTAAAGCTGATATGAAAAATTATTATTTACAAAATATGATTACCAATTAGTCTACAACATAATAAGGTTATGAACAACAAAACTCAAGATTATTTTAAGCAAATGTATTCATGTGTGTTCTCTAACTAATCAACCAAATCGAATATTATGAAACTAAGATTATAAAAATTACTATTAATGTAAATTTTCTTTCAGAATTTGTTAAAAATACACTTTTTAAATACTTTTTTTCAAAAATATATTATTTTTTTGGTCATTTTCATTTTTACCTTCATTTAATCGACTCTTGCCAGCGATTTTTCTTGATTTGTTCATCTTCCGCAAGAGTAAGAACTTACTCTTCGATTCAACTGATAAAATTTCTCTGATTATTGTTCACTGAGTTGATTTTGTGTGATTTGCATTTTATCTGTTCTTGTTGTTTTGGTTGATTATTTTGTTTTGATGTCTCATTTCTGTCATTTTTTTTACGCCTGTCTCTTTGCAATTCTTATTTTGAAATTGGTTTGTTTGTTTTTTTTACTAATAGAAATCGTTTGTAATGATTGATAGATGAGACATTCTGAGAGATTTTTACTGAGGAAGTGGGAAGATATTTGGAAGAGGAACTAGGTGATTAAATTAGGTATTGGTTGAAATATATATATATATATATATATATATATTTTAATAAACGGATGATTCTATTCATTCAAACATAAGCATTACAAGAAAGGGGATAAAGTATCCCAAAGTTTAAGAGGTTACAAGCATAGACTTTTCCCAAAGCCATAAGCATGAACAAAGATAAAGAAAGCATCAAGCAAGAATCCATGAGAGCTATGAAACAAGTGCTAAAGAGCAGTTGGAGACATGCGGGATCAAAGTTGCAAGATTGGACATCGTCGATGAACTCGAGAGATGACAAATAGGTCACGGTCAAAGGACATTGTGCCGTTGGTAGAAGAATCAGAGCCAAAGAACTCACCGGAGTGAGGAGCACTAGAAGAAGCAGTGCCATGGCAAGGATTCAGGGGGCAAAAGCTCGGATGGTGGTGGAGATGCTGATGGTGGTTTGCTTTAAAAAGTGGTGCTTGAAGTAGTTGGCTAGAATTGTCGAGGGGTGATTGTTGGTAGAGAAAACTCTAAGACCATAACCACAGCCTCAACAATTTGAATTTAGAACTAATATGCCATGAGACTTCAAAAACTTAGGAGAAGTAAGGTTCACATTAAAGCTGATATGAAAAAATATTATTTACAAAATATGATTACCAATTAGTCTACAACATAATAAGGTTATGAACAACAAAACTCAAGATTATTTTAAGCAAATGTATTCATGTGTGTTCTCTAACTAATCAACCAAATCAAATATTATGAAACTAAGATTATAAAAATTATTATTAATGTAAATTTTCTTTCAGAATTTGTTAAAAATACACTTTTTAAATACTTTTTTTCAAAAATATATTATTTTTTTGGTCATTTTCATTTTTACCTTCATTTAATCGACTCTTGCCAGCGATTTTTCTTGATTTGTTCATCTTCCGCAAGAGTAAGAACTTACTCTTCGATTCAACTGATAAAATTTCTCTGATTATTGTTCACTGAGTTGATTTTGTGTGATTTGCATTTTATCTGTTCTTGTTGTTTTGGTTGATTATTTTGTTTCGATGTCTCATTTCTGTCATTTTTTTTACGCCTGTCTCTTTGCAATTCTTATTTTGAAATTGGTTTGTTTGTGTTTTTTACTAATAGAAATCGTTTGTAATGATTGATAGATGAGACATTCTGAGAGATTTTTACTGAGGAAGTGGGAAGATATTTGGAAGAGGAACTAGGTGATTAAATTAGGTATTGGTTGAAATATATATATATATATATATATATATTTTTTTTTTTTAATAAACGGATGATTCTATTCATTCAAACATAAGCATTACAAGAAGGGGGATAAAGTATCTCAAAGTTTAAGAGGTTACAAGCATAGACTTTGCCCAAAGCCATAAGCATGAAAAAAGATAAAGAAAGCATCAAGCAAGAATCCATGAGAGCTATGAAAAAAGTGCCAAAGAGCAGTTGGAGACATGCGAGATCAAAGTTGCAATATTGGACATCGTCGATGAACTCGAGAGATGACAAATAGGTCACGGTCAAAGGACACTGTGCCGTTGGTAGAAGAATCAGAGCCAAAGAACTCACCGGAGTGAGGAGCACTAGCAGAAGCAGTGCCATGGCAGGGATTCAGGGGGCAAAAGCCCGGATGGTGGTGGAGATGCTGATGGTGGTTTGCTTTAAAAAGTGGTGCTTGAAGTAGTTGGCTAGAATTGTCGAGGGGTGATTGTTGGTAGAGAAAACTCTAAGACCATAATCACAGCCTCAACAATTTGAATTTAGAACTAAAATGCCATGAGACTTCAAAAACTTAGGAGAAGTAAGGTTCACATTAAAGCTGATACCAGGATTCGCAAGTAATAAGTGTAAAGCCGTAACATAACAGGTGGATCCTCTCTGCCATGAAAATGACGATCAAGAATTCCACACAAATTATGTTGTTGGTGAGACACTGACAGATAATAAACAGACCTGAGCTTCGGACGAGAGGATGGTTGCAGGGTATTGGGAGCAGTAAAGCTCACCATTGAAGCTACTAACATGTGCAAAAAAATAAGTGTAAAGCCGTAACAAAACATGTGGATCCTCTCTGCCATGAATATGGTGATCAAAAATTCCATACAAAGTTTGTAATCGGCAAGACACGGACAAGGAAACAACATACCTGAGTTTCAGAAGAGAGGATGGTTGCTGGGATTTGAGTAATCCTTGAAAAATCCAGTTTTGGGATCTAACAGACAATGTCACAAGCTGAGCAATAACCATAGTTCCAACATACCCTTTGTACACCCAAGACAAACTAGCTAAATGGGTTCTCTGATGCAGTCTTCGAACACCGAGGATAACAAAAAAAAACTAGGCAAAGTCAATAGGATAACAGGGGGTTAGATAGAGAGAACCTGGGCTTTTGGAGATTGGGCAAGATCTTTTGTAAAGCTAAAATGCCGATATCAGATTTAGTGTTCATCCACAGAAGAGAGGTTGTTGTGGATTACCAGGATAATTGATGCGCACAATGGCTGACCGAGGAGATTGAAGAAAACTTCTGCCTCTCCGGTGAAAGCAAATACAGATCTGCCAAGCTCAGGGGGTGACTTGCGTTCAAGGCGGTAGTACAATACCGGAGAAAAATCACTTCTCTGGAGGTTTCCTCACCAACCGCTATCTCCGTCTCTGCCTGCCAAGGCTCGAGTGACGTTGGGATAGAAAGTGCTGCAGAGACAATTACCATTCCGGATCGAGAGTTAGAAAGACAAAGGGACTTGATTTCCGCCGGCAGTGAGGCTGAGTCGGGGTTACAGAGAGAGGAGTTTGTCAATTTCCTCTGACCTCTGTATTCGGTGTTGCGCAAGCCTTTGCATGGATCTGATTGATTAAAGTGGGTTTGCGTAGGTTGCAAAAGGAGACTCAAAAGGGGAAAAAGATATTGAGAAAGAAAACTAAGGAAACAAAGAAAGCAAAGGACGGAAGCTAAAGTCGAGATACCCCGACGCCGGCGAGCAAGAGTTCCATCGGCGTCGGAGAATTTTGGGGGTAGCAACGCTTCGATATTTGAGTTTGGAAGAGAAAGTTTGGTTGAAATAAATTAGGTATTGGTTTTAAATTAACAAATACATTCGGTTGTAAATTAAAAATGATCAAAGTTTTAATCTTAGTCAATTTAAGATTATGATATACTATGGAAGTGAAGAGCTTTTTTTTGTCTAAAATTTTATAAACTAAAATAGTTTGACGATCCAAACATAGAAAGTCAGAATATTTGACCGATAAAATGTAAAAATAATCTGATCACCAAATTTTAATTGAAAAATATTTTGATTGTAGAGATTTTGTGAATAAATTGGAAATCCTAAATTATATGACTGAAATATAGTCTAATTAATGACGTTGGCAATTTTTCCCACAGCCACATGGACGAATCTGCAAAATTTATATCATCTTTTTTTGTATTGTTTAAAAATTGTGACCATTTCTATTTATTTCCATCGTCCATAGTTTGTATATTACACTAACTATTATATTGCTTATGTTATATGATGACTCTTGTTTATCCATGTATCATGTTTTTGCTAAAATTGAGCTATAATTTAGTATTTATCCCAATTTGATGACAATTCTTTATGTAAAATGGCTTCTAATTTATGTTAAATGTACAAACCCCACAGTATTAATGTTAAAGAAATTGCATTATATGTAACTATGTAAGTAAAACCAATATTTAAAAGTAAAACCAATATTTAAAACTATTTGTTTTATGTTTGTAAAACACTTTTATCTATATTGGTTACCTACTTGTTGACATACTTAACCATAACATCATAATTACACTCAAAATCAGCATAGCTGATCGAACCCATCAAACCATGGTAACCAAAACTCGTCTTGGAATCGATTAGAAAATGAAAAAAGTACAATATTTTAGAGAATTTGAGTGACTATTGACTAAAAGTCTAAAACTATGCTTCCGTGAAAGATGTCCCTTTTGCAAGTTGATAGATGTGAGAGACCTACCATTAAATTTGTCTGTCAGTCTTTTTTGTTATTGACTTTTAGTCGATAGAAAGATAAAACAGAAATTCAAATAATTATCCATAAAATCCCAAATCATTGGTTTGGTGCACAAAAATATCTAAGGCTATTTCCAATTTCTTTTAGTAAAAAAAAATTATAACAGATATATATATATATATATATATATATATATATATATATATAT
>NC_025695.1:29780852-29786799 GCF_000633955.1 Camelina sativa
ATGAATTGAACTATAATTTCTGAATTGAGTTTTGCATGAAAACTTTTATTTTACTATTCATTGACTAGAGTTGCACTACTGAATTTCTTAATCACTCATTTAATTAACACTCATGAGTTTTATAACAAACATTGGAAATTAGGAAAATTCTAAGCTAGAAGTTGGTAAATATGAAAGGTAAAAGGGGGGAAAAAGTTGAGATGTTGTTAATTGGTGTCCAGGAGAAACGTATCCCAATTTGTGCAGACATTTTCAAGTGTCGCATTCATATAAGTATGACCCACCTTGTTAGATTTTTGTTTCACCACCACCATATATAACAACGAGATCTAATCTTAGATATCATGTAATTAAACTTATAATATACAATTGGCAACTATCTAATAAAGTATAGATTAGATATTATGTATATGATATTTAATTTATCCCCATAGGAAAAAAGAATTAGTTTAGTGGAGTCGATAGAAGTCTAGTTTTGGTTCAAAAAAATCATGTCAAATTGTCAATTTAACAAAGACTAAAATGTGAATTAAGACCTTGCTTTTCTATATTAACAAACTAATTAAACACTTTTAGTTGCTTAATAAAACCGGAACTCGAAGGGACAAAACAAGGGACAAGTTGAGAGAGACAAAACCAAATCAGCATCTTTCTTCTTTCTTCCCTAAAAATGTCATGATGACCAGTAACGTCATCTTGACCCTTCTTCATCGTGAACTCATATGACGGATAAAGCGCACGTGTTTTTAATTCATTCATCCACGAACCTTCGTAACTAGTTACGAAAAATCCACAACTTTCATATTTTTTTAATTCCCTACTAAAACTATACAGTAAGTAATAAACATGTAAAAAGTTTATCTTCCTTTATTAGTTAGGTTCATGAACCTCGTATCCTCTATATAAACCACTTCCACTTACGAAAACAAAAAAATTAGATATTTGATAAATCGATCAAAACAACACAAAAAAAAACAGAAAAAGAAAACTCTAATCTATAGTCTCTCTTGCGAAAATGTATGGACAGTGCGATATAGAATCAGATTACGATTTGTTAGAGATGGTGCGATGTCACTTGCTAGGTGGAGAGAACGAGCTGCGGCTCAATGAGTCGATGCCGAGTTCGTGTCTCACTGAGAGATGGGGAGATTTGCCTTTGAAAGAGAACGACTCAGAGGACATGTTGGTCTACGGACTCCTCAAGGACGCCTTCCATTTCGACACGTCATCGTCGGACTTGAGCTGTCTCTACGATTTTCCGGCGGTTAAAATCGAGCCGACTGAGGTTTTGGCCGCGGAGAAACCGAAAAAAGCGGTGACGGTTGCGGCGGAGGAGGCGCCGAAGGGGAAGCATTACAGAGGAGTGAGACAGAGGCCGTGGGGGAAGTTCGCGGCGGAGATACGTGATCCGGCGAAAAACGGAGCTAGGGTTTGGTTAGGGACGTTTGAGACGGCGGAAGATGCGGCTTTGGCTTACGATAGAGCTGCTTTTAGGATGCGTGGCTCCCGCGCTTTGTTGAATTTTCCATTGAGGGTTAACTCCGGTGAACCTGAACCGGTTCGGATCACGTCTAAGAGATCGTCATCTTCGTCTGAAAACGGGAAGTTGAAACGGAGGAAAAAAACAGAGTATCTGACGTCGGAGGTGAAGTGCGAGGTTGGTGACGAGACACGTGTTGACGAGTTATTGGTTTGATTTTGTGTGAGTTTTGTAGTTGAAAGTTTTGTTATGACATGCTATTAGAGAGGCCAAGAAGTAAAGTGTTGTTCCCCTCATGTAAATTACTACTTATGGAATATGAATTTTATTTGTTTATTTCTTGAAGTAATAACACTACTACTAAACAGACACTTTACAAAGCCTGAGTGTTAATTTTTCAATCTGGTGTTATTTCTTTAGTTCTTACATAATACCAAAATCCCCGGATGCAATTTCTTAATCAGTTTGAGAATTATAATGCTAAGTGTAACCAAAAAAATTCCATCTATCAGAAGACATGTTGTGAATCGAAGGGCCTAACCAATGAGCCCTTAGCCCTTACAATTATAATTACAAATGGGCTTAACTAGTTATAATATAGCCCACGGACAAAACAGAAGAGGACCAGAGTACCCTCCCGCAGAGGATAATAACTCAGGAAGGGTTTATAGATTAGGTTTTAAGTCGCGCACATCTCTCTGCCGCAGCATCTCTTAGGGTTTCTTCTCATCTTCTTCTTCTTCTTGTTCATTTGCTCTCTTAGACACAACACACTGTCCTAATCATTTCTCTTCGTTCGTTTACCTCTTCTTGTTATTTTCTTCTTATTTAAGAATCTGTATATCGAGTCATGGATTACTGATTTCCCCTTTTCAATAAACCCATCAAAGCAAGCAGTTTCTTCGGTGACTTTGTACCTAACTTCGATCTTTATCAGACCGATAAAATGGCGTCTATGAACCCTTTCGATCTCTTAGGAGATGACGCTGAGGATCCCAGCCAGCTCGCTGCTACTTTGACTCAAAAAGTCGAGAAAGCTGCTGCTGTTCAACCTGCTAAGTCCGCTAAGATGCCAACCAAGCCGCTTCCTCCTTCTCAAGCAGGTTAAAGTTCTTTGCTTTATTTTACTCTTATATGTAGTTGACACTGAACTTGCGTAGTGTTTGATTGGTTCGAAGCTTCTTTATTGTTGTCATGAAATGTTTGCTTTTGTCATTTGAAGTTTTTAGTTTCTTTATCCATTTTTAGTTTTTGTCTTCTGCTAGCTTTTGATTATGGAAAGCTTAATCTCGATTTTTAAGTAAAGGTAGCTTTATTGTATTCAGAATATTAACATTTTCTCGTTAGTTCATAAGTCAAAATATATAATGATGTCTTGAAAAGTTATTGAATGAACTGTGGCCTTGTTTTGTCTGTTTTATGAATATAGTGAGGGAGTCAAGAAATGCTCCTTCAGGGGGTCGTGGTGCTGGTGGACGTGGTGGTGGTTTTTCCCGTGGTAGGGGTGGTGGATTTAACCGGGACAACCGGAACAATGATGCTCCTCCTGCAAATGAGAATGGCTTTTCTGGCGGATACAGAGCTTCTGAAGATGCTGATGGAGCAAGGCGTGGGGGTATTGTTGGTGGATTCCGTGGTCGTGGAGGTCGCCGTGGATTTGCCAATGGTGAAGGAGGTGATGTTGAACGCCCAAAAAGGACTTATGAGCGCCGTAGCGGTACTGGTCGTGGGTAAGCTTTTTTTTTTTACTTTCTTCTTTCCACTACTTTGGTTACTGCTTCGTTGTTTAGCTTCTAATATTTGTGATCTTTTTGTTTTGTTTTGTTTAGTACTGATCTAAAACGTGAGGGTGGTGGTCGTGGAAACTGGGGAACTACTGAAGATGACATTGCTCCGTAAGCATCCTGGTCTTCAGTTTTAGTTTTCATATGTCTTGAACTCTAGGCTGTTTAAAAACTAATGTTTTTTGGTATATTAGAGCTACTGAGGAACCCACCACGGAGGTTGAGAAGAGCCCTGTTGCTGAGAAGCAAGGAGGTGAGGATGAAACCGCTGATGCAGCCAAAGAAGCCGAAGAGAAAGCACAGAAAGAAGCTGAAGACAAGGTACATTCATCAGTTACAGCTATTGCAACAACTCCTATGTAAAGTTTGAATGATTGCTAATTAGAAAACTCATTCTTGTTTGTTGTACTAGGAGATGACTCTGGAAGAGTATGAGAAAATCCTGGAGGAGAAGAAGAAGGCTCTGCAAGCCACTAAGGTCGAGGAAAGAAAAGTTGACACCAAAGTGTTTGAGTCCATGCAACAGCTTTCTAACAAGAAGACTACTGAGGAGGAAATCTTCGTCAAGCTGGTTAGAAATCTTTTAAATGTTGTTTTCCTTCTCGGTTCCCTTTGCTGTAATGGAGCAATAGTCAACACTTGATTGTTTCAGGGATCTGACAAGGACAAACGCAAAGATGCTGCCGAGAAGACCAAAAAGGTCCTTACTTTTTTCTTTTTTGCACTCTGAACATAAATACTGCTTAGTTCACTCTGTTTAGTTCTTAATTGAAGCACAAACTGATTTAAGATTACGAATACCATGATATAAATTGGTTAACCTTTTTACCTTTAAGAAGTCAAGATATGGACTTCAATTTGATGAATATGCTAACCGATGCGTGTTTGTGAATTTTTAGTCCTTGAGCATTAATGAGTTCTTGAAGCCAGCTGATGGAGCAAGAGGTGGATACCGCGGCGGAAGAGGAGGTCGCGGTGGTCGTGGTGGTCGTGATCAGAGAGGTGGTAGTAACGGAGGAGAAAACCAAAGGCGAGGACCTTCTGCTCCGGCGATTGGAGACACTGCTCAGTTCCCGTCGTTGGGCAAGTAGACCCCCTCCCCCCTCTCTTGGTCCCCCTCAGCCCTTCTCTTCTATCTCTGGTTGAATTTTTTGTTCGTAGTTTTATTATTGTTGTTACACTCTGAAAGTCTTTTTCTGCAAAACATGTCCGTTGTCTGTTTTTACGTTATGGAAAAAAATTGTTATGACCTTTTTTTATATTTCGATTTCTCGTATTACAAATTCTGTTATTCAATCAAACTTTTCATCAATGCCGAAATCTTCTAAAGACTTATGTTTTACGCTAAATTGCCTTAGTGCTTGCATAAAGGGACTTTACTAAAGCCATTTATGTGTTTCAAGCATTCGAAATACATCAGAAAAAAAAAAGAATATTGAAAAGAAGATAAATGGAAAACCAAAGAGAAAGAGGGGGCGTTGAGTTGTTAATTTGGAGAAGTTTATAATGGAGTGATGATCCAAAGAGGAATCAAGATCAGCAGCAGCCTGATTGCTGGTTCACTGGTTGCCCGCGAATCTGGACCGTCGGTGGCTTGGCACCTCGAGCTGGTTGTACTCGATCTAATTTTCTCTTCTCCTCTTTCGGCTCCAGCAACTATATTCTTAGCTTTCCTTATAGAAGCTGTTTCAGCTTGACCTAGGTGAAGCTTGTGCATATTGTTGTGTATATCCATGGACGTCTCTTTACCTCTTGAGAAGAGTTCTTGGCTCTCTAATCGACTTGATGCTCTCTTAGAACTGCTCTCTTGGTCGAAGAAGAGGGCTTGGACGACCGTTCTTAATGGCATCCTCTCATTTTTCACAGCGTGTGGACGTACCTCTGCAGACAATTTCTGGCAGTCAAGACTTCGGCATAGTTGTTTCTTCTCTTCTTTGCTTATCTCGGGATGCACCTGTTATGTAACCCAAATGTTTTTCAGTTCCAAATACTGTATCCATGTTCTGTGCATAAAATGGATGATTGCTAAAAGTAGTAGACTGGTGTGATTCTCAACTATAGTTAGTAGCCCTTCTGCACTGATACCTTGAAATCAGGCCAGACCCAATAAATATATTGACCCTGAGCTAGAAAAAATTTTGGACCCTAATTTCTATAATAAAAAAAAAAAATTTGGACCCTAAATATAAAGGAAAAAAACCAAAAAATGAGTGGATTCGGTGCACTGGCACACCCATCACACCGCTAGAGCCGGGCCTGCTTGAGATATATGTTGATCGCTTTGTAAAGTCTGCATGGCTCTCACGTGCAATGTCGGGCACTGCCTCAGCAAGAGACACGAATTTGGAAACTGATATATGGACATCTTGTGCCACTGCCTGAAGATAGGAATCAATAAGCTTTGCCACCTTCCTGATTGAATGCACCAATTGACCATTGTTACTAGAAAGATGCGAAGAAAACTGTTTTCTCTAGCTTAAAAAAAGTCTCAACAACTGTAGGCTGTAGCCACCAAGTCGGTATCATAGCGACAGTGATGAGAGGATGAGTGTGGGCTCATGGGCTTACGAGGCCATTATCTCATATGCAACTCTATCAATTGGTCCGACCTGCCAGAATCGAACCAGCGACCTAAAGATCACATTTTACATTTATATACAACATCTTTTTTTTTTTTTTTTTT
>NC_025695.1:29787050-29796300 GCF_000633955.1 Camelina sativa
AAAAAAAAAAAAAAAAAAAAAATCCAAAAAAACGCAGAAATCAAGAAAGCTAAAGAGCTGAGACAAAAACCCAGGTAGAGAAAAAGGGATTCAAACACAGGATACCAACGAAAGATCAGAGATTTAGAAACGGGAGAATAAGGAACTCACCGACGAGACTAGCGGCGGCGACGGAAGAGAGTATGTGTGTCTTCTTGGCTTTCGGGGATCCTCTCTGCTCGCTAAAACGTTTGCAATTTTTAGAATTACTAAATTACCCTTAATGTTTCTCAATACAGACAACCAGACAAAAAGGTTATTTACGGAAATGAACCGAATTGTTATCCTTTCTAAATTGATGTCGATGAACCGGAGGGATAATGGTGCGCAGCTTTAATTTTGGTTTGTGAATTTCAAAGACCGAGAAAATTTCGAAACCAAATAATTAAACCGAAATCGAATAGTAAACCGGATTGGAACGCTTCATATGACTTAAACCAAAGCCTTTTGACGACTACTAAAAAAAACTGGAGAAGGAAGAGAGGGAGAATCAGTTTTAAAGAAAAAAACGAAGAACTTGAGAGCATCCGTAGAGAGAGAGAGATTAGCTGAGAAAGATGGGAAGAAATATAACGAAGTTGGTGTTTCTGGTTTTATTGCTTCGTCTCTTTTTTTTTTTTGTATGAATGTTAAATTATATTCACCAAAAAAGACTGTTTTACAACTTAATGCATCATTGTAGCTGAATTTAGAAATAGAAATCTAAAATTGCTTAAAACAACTGATTAAAATGGGTGAGATTGGAACCAGAGCTGAAGACCATTCTCATAACCAGGAACCGTCGACAAGGTGAGCAGCCTGTTACGAATGCTTTTGTCGATGAAACGAAAGAGACTGGACGATGGAGTGGGAGCCTTATCATGCCGCCTAGCATTGCGTTCACGCCAAATACTGTGTATCGAAATTTGGAAAGCATAACGCAGAAGAAAACGTTGGAGCCGAGGGATGGAGTCGTCGAGTAGCAAACAAGCTAGCTGATCCCAAACTACAATGAACTTATTCCCCAACAGAGTAGAAGTCAGAGAAGACCAAACTTGAGAGGAGTAAGAATAGGAGAAGAAGAGGTGGTTTTGAGTTTCCTGTTGGCTGTTACAGAGGACACATGCACCATTTGCAGTAGCCGTCCATTGGACTAACTTATCACCCGTCGAAAGTCGGTTGTGAAAAGCTAGCCAAGTAACAAAGCAGTATTTCGGAGTAGAGTGAGTGAACCAAACTCCACTAGACCAAGCGCAATGAGGGTAGTGCTGACGAGTTAAATGCCAAGTATCAGATGTAGCAAAGGTGGATTTGTAAGAACCATTCCGGCATTGCCATAATGGCTGATCACGGCCAAGGACCTGCAACAAAGGATGAAGAGACTGAAGCTCGTCCTCTAACTGATTCAACAGTTCAGTACGATGTCGACGTCTACGATGCGGGGAAAGAGCCTCTGCCACCGTACTCTGCTTCGAGATCCCCACATCAATGCAACCCCGAGCCTCAAACAAAGCAAAAAGTTGACCGAGGGAGCTCCAGTTATCAAACCAAAAGGAGGTGTCAATCCCAGAGGAGACCTTCATTTTGTAAAACGACATGGCTAGGTTGCGATGCTTTAATATTTTCCTCCACATCCAGGAACCACTAACACTCGATGCACTAACAGACCAGAAGGAATCAGAGCGGAGCAGGTTGTAACGAATCCAACGAGCCCATAAGGAGGATCGAGCAGAGAGAAGGCGCCAAGTAAGCTTAAGGATACAAACCATGTTTGTCTCATGCAGTCGATGAAGCCCCAACCCCCCTTCAGCCACAAGCATACACACATCCAACCAGGAAACCTTTGCTTTTTTCGAGTTAAGATCCGGACCAGACCACAAGAAAGCCGAGAACAAACCGTCTATCTCCCGCAAACACTTCTTTGGCAAACAAAAAGCAGAGAGCCAAAAGTTGGTAAGACTAGCAAGCACAGATTTGATGAGCAAGAGCCTGCCTGCAAAGGAGAGGAAACGACCTGTCCAGGAGGTAATACGTTGACGGATACGTTTAAGAAGTGGCAGATAATCTGATCTCGTCATCGACCTAGTAAGGAGAGGAAGACCCAAATAACGAACAGGAAGAGAACCAGCCGCAAACGGGAAATGTTGTAGAATATCTTGCTATTGCTCAGGCGTGGAACCAGCCATTAAGAGAGTAGACTTCTCCAAGCTAATTTTAAGGCCAGAGGCTGCAGCAAACTGTGCGAAAACGCTCAAAGTTGCAGCAACAGAGCTAGAACGCCCATCCGTGAAGACAAGAATGTCATCCGCAAAATAGAGATGGGTGAGATTGAGAGACTTGCAACGAGGATGGTAACCTATACGGCGATCAACTGCAGCTTTGTCAAGCATAAGGGATAACACATTCATACAAATGACAAAGAGGTAAGGAGATAGAGAACATCCTTGACGTAAACCTCTTGTACTCTGAAAATAGCCGGCTAGCTCCCCATTTACTTGAACTGAGAAAGAAGCCGAACCAATACAGAGTTCAATCCAATGTATGAAAACACTGGGTAGATTGATAGCCTTGAGGATGTTGAGCAAGAAAGGCCACTGGACTGAATCGAAAGCCTTGGAGATGTCAATCTTCATCATGCAACGCGAGGAGATTGACTCTTTATGATAATCCTTCACCAGCTCAGACGCAAGCAACAAATTCTCCATCATAAGTCGATCTTTGATAAAAGCAGATTGGTTTGGAGCGATGAACGCTGGCAGGATAGACTTTAACCGATTGGCGATGATCTTTGAAACAACCTTATACAACACATTGCAACAGGAGATGGGGCGGTAGTCTTTCATTTCCTTAGAATCCAACTTCTTGGGGATAAGGGCTAAGATTGTCGAGTTTACTCCTTTAGGGAGAAACTCCTTCAAGAAAAAGGATTGAACAGCAACAATGAAGTCAGACCCCAAAACTGACCAGGTTTTCTTAAAGAAGTCGACCGTGTAACCGTAAGGCCCCGGAGCCTTGCTTCCTGCCATCTTAACAAGTGTGGTGCGTATTTCCTCTGCAGAGACCAACTTGAGAAGGCTGGCGTGATCTGAAGCAGAGCAACGAAAAGGAATCAACTGCTCCAGCTGATCAACACCAGAACCAACAAAGTCCGACGGAGTGTGTGTTAGAAAATCCTTAAAGAATCTCACAGCCTCCGTTTTAATCTCCAATTGAGTATTAAGAACAGCCCTATCAGGAGTAGATATGTCCCTAATAGCGTTAAGAGCTTGCCGGGAACGAACTGCAGAGTGAAAATACTTGTTGTTTTTATCTCCAACCAACATCCAATGCAACTTAGCACGTTGATGCAAAAAACTTTCTTCCAGATCAGAAACATGATCCCAACGTTGAAAAGCCTCGACCTCAGCTGCTATCGCAACCGGAGAAAGATGTGAGAGCGTGGAGGTTTGCCGATCACAGAGATCACGGTGAGCCTCGTCCACCTGCTCAGAGAGCTTGCTGAGTTTCTGTCGACTTAACATACGAAGTAGAGGCTTGAGAGCCTTAAGCTTATTAGAAAATCGAATTATAGCGGATGTGGAGTGGAAAAGACGCTCAGTGCTGTCCCAAAAAGATTCGACAGTCGAAAGAAACTCAGGGAAGGACATTAGCACATTAGAGAACTTAAAAGGCCTTCTTGGTGTAGAGACGTGTGTTCCCACAGTAAACCGGCAACGGAGGTGATCAGAAACTCCACCCGAATCAAACACACCATAAGTATCCGCAAAACTACGGCTCCAAGCCTCACTGACCAAAACTCGATCCAATTTTTTACAAACAGACCCTGCATCTCTCCTATACCCCAGGTAAACAGAGGACCATGGCAGTTCATATCTGGGAAAGCACAATGTCGAACCAAATCCTGAAAGTCCCTCATACCACTCGTAATAGAGGGAGAATCCTCATAATTTGAATGCTCATCATAAGAGAGAGTCTCATTAAAATCACCCACAACCAACCACAGTTTATTTAAGAAAAGAGGAGAATCATAGTGGTACTTGAGATCAGACCACAACTCTTTCCTTTCATCAGCAAAGTTCGACGCATACACAAACAAAACAAAAAACTCGTGAGTTGCCCCCGGCATAAGAACAGAACAAGTAATAACCTGACCACTCTTAAAAATAGGTGTAACACGCACTTCATCTTTCCAAACAACCCAAATCCTCCCAAGACGATTAAATTCATAATTTGTTATAGACAACCACCCTCGAAACACTGAAGAGATGATTCGAGAAGCATTGATTTTCTGGACACGCGTTTCAAGTAAGCATCCAAACTGTAAGGATTCAGCATGCACCCAATCGCGAACAACATAATGTTTTTTTTGATTTGTTAAAACTACACATGTTCCAGAAAAAACCTGACATTAATGACGTTTCCTGGAGTTCTTCTTGCTCGAGATGCCAAGGGGACCACCCTTAGGCTGCTGAGAAGAAGACTCCGAAGAAGACTTGGCTGAGAGTTTAGTCTGACGCGGCAAAAAGGCTCGAGAGGAAGCAACCTCGGTGCCCTGTTTCACGGTATCACGAGGACCCTGGGCGTTCTCCCCAGGGAGAGTTGAAGAAGTAGTGGGATTCTTGACCACGTCAGACTCTGTACAGTCAGCAGAGGGGTCCCCTGCTTCACCCAGAACAGAGAAGCGGGAAGAGGCCAACATGGTAGCTTGACTAGCAGCCTGCGGTTTAGATTTCTCATAACTCTTACAACCCTTGCCGGGAGAAACAACAGACCAACCTGCACAGTCCTCAACCACGGAGGAGGGGGAACCCCTTCTGCTGGAGACCGAGCTGAGGATGGAACAGCCGAAGTAGCACTAGCCGAAGACTGTTGAGCCGGAACTATCAGAGGAGGAGGAGCGGACTGTGAAGCCACAAGGGGAGGAACAATCTCACCCTCCTCAACTTCAGGAACAGGGGACTTAGCCGGAGACAGAGGAGCCGACACACAACCCTCACTAGTATGGCCCCACTTTTGACACTGGGAACACCTAGGAGGGAGCCACTGGTAGTGAAACTCAATAGTAACATCCTCGTCTTTACTCAATTTGAACCGAAACATACTGGGCAAAGATTGCGTAAGATTGACCTCTACAAAAACCTTAGCCACATCAAACTTATTGCAGAGTTCAGTGTCCGGATGAAGTCGAATAGGAATGCCAATGGGGCTAGATAAAAAAACCCAGGCCCTTCCAAGAGAACATAGAATGGGGAACATTCTTGAGAGTCACCCACAAGGGCATGGAAGTAATCACCCGCTGAGCATCCTCAGGCAAAGGAGACCACTTATATAGCATCATAGGAACACCCGCAATATTCCACATACCCCGCCTTAGCACGCGGAGACGTGTGGACTCATCACGAATACGAAACCGGACAGAGGTAGCAGAGTTTTCATAGACATCAACTCGAATATCCTTGTTACCAAGTGGCCAGATCTTGTTAACAATGACATGAACCTTCGCAACGTGTGGAACCATCGAGGCAAATCTACCAACCAAAAAATCGTCCCATAGAGGCACAAAGTCCTGGAGCACCACCTCAGGAACCTCGATCGTAGGAACGCCGTCAACCAAACTGATGTCGAAATCGTGTTTCTTAAGTAATGGACGTTTATCCACCACAGCAGCATAGGATTGTTGTTTACTTTGAGGAGAAGGAACATCCTCCGGAGAGGAGACAGATGCATCCGGCTCCGACATGGAGGCACACCGGCGGCGGCCATCACGCGAAACCTAGCGTGAGCAAGGAGCGCAATAACCCTAAAATCGCCCTAGAATCGCACTTTCCTAATATACAACATCACATTTTACTCTCTCACGTGTATTACTTCTACTCCACACGTGTTGTAGCTTCACTCCTCCTCTTCCTTGTTTATACTTGAAATGGCTTATCAATAGCCACCAAGTCGGTATCATAGCGACGGTGATGAGAGGATGAGTGTGAACGCAACAAGAGGTCTTCAAGAGTTGCCTCCTCGAGTTGCAGATACCAGCTTTTCTAATTAAGTTAGTCTTTGTTGTGAGAGATGCTCCCACATAACTCGCTATACTAACAAGTCTTAGCAAAAACCCCTCTGAAACCGACCCTATATCTGCTGGAATTATATTCACAACTGTGTTAACAACACGATTGTGATGGTATCAAATCTTTCGTTATTAAGGTGCCAATATCTTTACAGAGTCTATCAATTTTGGGATCTCTAACTGGAGTCAAAATGCTTTCTTTGCTCTTGTGGTCACCCTTGGAGGTAGCTCAGGTAGGTAACCATATATATATAGCTAATTAAAAAGGTCTGTATTTCAAAAAAGGAGTACTAATCACGTCTTCCCCGAAGTTTGTTTAAGTGAGACGACTTCTCTGAAAGTTTTTTCTTAATTTCAAAAATAAATAACATTTGACTATTTCAAATGGTTTTACTTATTTCATTTATTTATTTTTAATAACTATATAAACTAAAAAACTATATTATATATATATATTTGATAAATAATATAATTATTACAAGTTATTTAATATTTTATGTTCTTAAACAATTTGAATAGGTCAATATCTTGGACTAATAAAATTAGAGCAATTCTTTTTGACAGCCCAACCATTTTTACAAAAGAAAAATAGCACACAAGGGTGAAATTCAGAAAATATCATTCATTATAGTGGAAAATTATTAAATTAATCTTAATGAATAAAAAATTAATTATTTTTTATCTATAAATATTAAATTATTAATTATTTATATATATAAATATTAAATTATTCTTAAAAACCTAAAATTCAAAAGTGATTTTTGTTTCTTTTCAAAAATCGTTCTAGGAATCCTTTACTAAATATGTAATTCATTATTAAAAATTAGTTTACTGTTCCTAAGATTCTAAGAACATTTTTTTAGTCTTCCAAACATTTCATATTTATTTGGAGAAATTGTTGTTTAGACCTTCAGTTGGTAATGACCCTTCATTTGGAATTATGATTCTATTTGGTTATATATATAGTTCAAAATAAGCTAGTCAAAACTTTGTTATTACGTCGGATCTCACCAACATTGATTGGAAAAATGTATTTTAAACTTAATTCCAAGTTCATATGTATATTTGTGCTTTCTTTTGCATAAAATCTAACTAATCCTTTTGAATTTTTTTTTTTGCACATATATGAACTGATAGCATATGTATTTTAGTATCTCAATTTCTTGAGAGTCCAATGCATTCTCAACCACTCAACAGTGAGTATACTACTTCATTTTTTGATATTGGTGATCCATATTTCTTTGCTCAAGGTTTTGATCATCACTTTCAGTTAATATTTTGAATGGACTAACGACGCATGCACTTAATCTGGACTTTTCTATGGTTTTGGTGAACAAGCTGAAATGGGAGAATTCTGAAAATTTAATGCCACATAATATGAGAGTGGATTTCTTTTCTATGACATTCACGAATAAAAGTAAATGATTTATTCCAATTAGGTTTTCTTGAAACTTTTATTTGAAACAAAAAAAATGTTGCATTTGAAGCCAGTTTATCTTTCTCTTTGTATATGGTTTCAAATAAAACCCTACTCCAATGTCAAATACAAAGTAGAGAAAATTCCAGCTCATTATATCGACAAATGGCATAACGAAAATATTGATGGAGATTTTCTATTTTTACCATCCCTTACCAAGTTTATGCCTTTGAGGCTCTTTGAGGAGATTGTATTTGTTATTTCAACAGATGAAGTAGATGATAATCATTAATCACTATGAGATTTGCTTGAATGAAGTGTCTACCAAGCTTTTTCATAGAGAAATAAGTTGTGCGTTGTTGTCATATATGGTTCATTCAACATTTACACACATGTTGACGTTAATATTATATCCTAGATGAAAGCTCTCATTATCTTTTTGATGATAAAAGAAGACTTAAGTGCCATCTTATTGAAGATGAGTACACTTAAGTTTATTAATTTTTTTTTTTTTTTTATTTTTTTTATTTTTTTTTTTTAGGAAATTGTTAAATCTATCTTTGTATTTCATGTTGAACACACATATATCATTATACTTCTTTATCATTTAGGGATAACAATCATGTAAATTTACATCTATATATACATATATAATAATGTATACTTCTCTTAAAGCTCATATATGTAAAACAATTGTTATTTTGTGTTTTCAAACTATAATGATATAAAAGACTCTATAAACTATAACATGTCATATAAATAGCTAATTTTTTTTTGAAAAATATTCAGTTTCTAGATATGCATCATTTACATTTTTATAGTTTGATAGACTATTAAAATACAACAATTGATATTATTTCTTTCATAAATTTGAATGTATGTATGTGTATAAGTGAATTTGTCTATAATATTTGTAATTTATTGTCAATAATGTATTCTTAATATTAAAAATTCAATTCCAAAACTATAAAACAATCTGATCAAATACATGATAAAGATTTGGAAGTCAATAAAAATAAAACTTGGCAAGATATACGTAGAAACTTTGTACAACAACACATATTATACCTAGCTAGAAGAGTAATTAATTATAAAGGAAAAAAAAAGCCTAGAATGAAGATATGGGCTGGGCTATAAATTCATTTAAGCCCAATACATAAAATAAAAAGATAAGCGAGACTGCGAGAGAGAGAGAGAGATCACCACAGACCGTCTCTTTGTTATTTCTTCACAACGGTCATCAAAATCTCAATTCTTTCTCCTCCTTTTTTTTTGTTTTCTCTCTTCGGAGCGGAGGAGAAGATTCTTCGAGCACCTTCTTCAATTCTTCATCGTCTTCAAGGTTTTGTTTCTCTATCTTTGCTCTTCTGAAATTATTTGGGTTTGTTTTATGGCATATACATACAGATCCAGCCTTCTTTCGATTGTCTGATTGTGTGAATCTTAGAATTTCGAAATCTCTCTACAGCAACTTGGATTTTGACTTCTCTTATTCTTTATTTCTTTCTTTATTTTTTCAATCGATTCAGAAACCTATCATAAATTTGAATTTGAATTTGAATGTTGATTCTGCGATTTTGTGTTCCTGTCTTTAGGGTTTTGATTTTCGTGATTATGTTTTTTTTTTCTTATGTTTGTAAATCTTTCGTTTCAGGCATAGTTTCTACAAGTCTTCAAATTTCGCAATTCCAAAAGCCCTCTTTCTTTTTTTTTTTTTTTTTTTTTTTTTTTTTTTTTTTTTTTTTTTTTTT
>NC_025695.1:29796863-29817247 GCF_000633955.1 Camelina sativa
TTTTATCGTTATGGTTTCATCATGTTCTTGGGGACTCTTCTTTGCTTTTGCTTATAATGTGTCTGTGTTAAATTTATTTGCATTAATTTGGGTAGGTTATTTGCAGAGGCTAAAATTATATATGTGGTCGAGAACATGTCATTGATTGTCTGAGAGGATGTAATGTGAGTGACGTTATTGTGTATTTTACTCAATTTCTAGGTTTCAAGAATCACAATGGACGTAAGCGTTGGTGGTGACAGTGGTTCGATGGCATCATCACCTGTGCAAAAGAAGGCACATGAAGCATCGAGGGTTGTACCAATATTATCTGAACAATACTACACCTCATTCAACTTACAGAACACTTGTTCTCTTTCTCATCTACTGTGTTTGAGGGGTTTTCTCTATTCTATTCAGGGCCTTCTACATCATCTTCTATTGTCTTGGCATCTACCTCCTCAATCTGCTTATCCGATTCTTGTTTGTCGCCTCTTGTTGACCCTGAGCTCGAGGTCTCTGATGAGTTCCAAGCCATTTATCCGCCGTCTGCCTGAGTTCAAATTCTGGTATCTACTCTATTGCCTGTTAAAGAAAGAAATATATATTGAATACTGCAAATCTTGTGAACAGCTGATCGTTTCGTTCCTAGCTATCTTGGACGAACTTGAAGACATGTTTCAAGGTGTTAATTATGCACCAGTTGGTTCTGGACTCATCTTGTCTAGTGGATCCGAACTAACTGGTAATACTCCAATTTTTCAAAGTCTTTTGACTTCTTTTGTTTTTTAAATGGATACTATCTTTTCATCCCGTGGGGGAAATTTTGTTGTTGGCAGGGCCAGCCTGTTTCGTTTGCTATGCAGGTTGAGCAGTTTGTTTATACATTCCAGCATATAATACCGCTTCCACTCAAGGTTAGACCCTTTTACCTTTAATCAATCTTTAGATCTCTGATCTTGCTGAAGAGTCTATAGGGACAAACAAGTATGATTCTGAGTTAGGTGACCATATTAAGTTCGTAGTTTCTACAAGGTTTCAAATTTCGCAAAGCACTTTTTTTGACGTTTCAGGTTATTGAAAGATTGTACCTTTCTTTGTTTTTGTTACAAATTAGAGTTTTTTTTATCAAGAGCCTCTTTTTAGATCCGTGATTTCTTACTTAATTTTTGAAAGATTTTTGTTCATGTGTTGGTTTCTGATCAAAGATCACGTTTTAAAGATTTGTTTCCGTTTTTTAATGGATTAGAAGAAACCCTTTTTTTTATCAAAATTACTTTTCATCCGAACGGACAGACTCATGAATTGTGCTCTGTTCAATATTTCATCGATTTTCAAGACTAAAGTTTTCTGTTTTCCACAAACCCAAAAGAAAGGGATGACACATTATATGATTGTGTTCTGTCCGGTTTCTAATTTGGGAAAATTGTCCCCAAGTAAGGCAAGCATGTGTTTATCACTGTAAGACTTGTCATATAATTGTCCCGAAGTAAGGCAAGCATATGTTTAACACAGTAAGACTTGTAATATAACAGTAAGACTTGTCATATAATTGTCCGGAAGTAAGACAAGCATGTGTTTATCACAGTAAGACTTGTCATATAATTTTCCTGAAGTAAGACAAGCAAGTGTTTATCACAGTAAGACTTGTCATATAATTGTTCCCAAGTAAGACAAGCATGTGTACACAGTAAGACTTGTCATATAATGTTGCCTAAGAATGTGAATGAAACAGAGATATATGTCCCTAAGCATGTGTTTAACACAGTAAGATTTGTCACATGATCTCTGAGATTATCTTTTAATCATTGCTGGCTGGGCAGCATGATAGTAAGGATTCAATATTCTGCTGTAAAAGCTCTCAATGATCTGCTTATTGATGGAGATCTATTCAATGTTCTGCTTTTAAAACTCTTGAGTTTAAAAGCTCTCAATGATCTGCTTATTGATGGAGATTATACATTCAGTGATCTGCTTATTGATGGAGATTATACATTCAATGATCTGCTTATTGATGGAAATTATACATTCAATGATCTGCTTATTGATGGAGATTATATTCAATGCTCTTGCTTATTGTTGGAGATTATATTCAATGCTCTGCTATGAAAACTTTTGAGTTTAAAAACTCTCAATAATCTGCTTATTGATGGAGATTATACATTCAATGATCTGCTTATTGATGGAGATTATACATTCAATGATCTGCTTAATGATGGAGATTATATTCAATGCTCTTGCTTATTGTTGGAGATTATATTCAATGCTCTGCTATGAAAACTTTTGAGTTTAAAAAATCTCAATGATCTGCTTATTGATGGAGATTATATTCAATGCTCTGCTATGAAAACTTTTGAGTTTAAAAACTCTCAATGATCTGCTTTTAAATTTCTTGAGTTAAAAAACTCTCAATGATCTGCATTTTGATGAGGATAAAATATTTCAAGTAAGACTTGGCTAATGTTGTCCGATTGGGAAATGCTCTACGCCTATCTTGAAGCTCTTCTTGTTAGCGAAGGCACATTATTGTGCAACGCTTGATGGGTTGCGGCTTAATAAAGAGGTACGTATCTCAACTCCAACGCTTAATAAACCAGCTCAGTTCAGATGACAATCTCAGTTTTTTCTTTTAACTTAGTTCTGTATTTTTTTTTATCCAACAGGTTCATTGGCGTCTCTAGTCTACAAAGTTTTGCTGACACAAAAAAGGATTTGACTGTTCTACAGAATACCGTCTGGTTCAACAAAAATGTTGGATCCTGCATTTTAAGGAGCTGACCAGAAACTGTATCCTTTCAGCAAAATAACTACTTTTTGCATTAGTATTAGACATCTAAGGAGCAATTTGATTTTTTTTTCATGAGATTCTACCTGACAGCTTCTTCGATTATATATAATGTTAATATCTCTTACAAGACAGAGTAGCATATGTATGGGAAGTGTGCGTTCCTTTTATTATCATCATTCACATTGTGCTATGTTTATCTTCCATTTGTGCAGACAAGACAAAATAAAGGGGATGATGCTTATTGTTTGATATCCATTTGTGGATTGGTAAATGTACAAGTCAGGTACCTAGCACCAAGACTCTTTCATTTGGTAACGGCTGTTTTTGATAGAGAAACAGTGTTATATACTAACTTATGGTTTGATATTTTTAGGATGAAGCTGGAACTGCAGCTGCTAAAACAGTTGAACTCGATGCTGTTCTTGGAGGTCGTGCTGTCCAACACAGGGAAATTCACGGCCATGAATCTGACAAATTCTTGTCTGACTTCAAATCATGTATTATTCTGTTAGAGTGTGGTGTTGCGTCTAAATTTAAAATACATGAAGAAGAGGTGTTTGAGACCCGGTGATATACCTGTAATCCGTTTGAAGCATGTTTCAACTATTGTTCTCTCTTCGCATTAGAAGAATGATAACCAATGTGCATTAACTTATCTTCTCTTCCATTTTTTTGCGTAGGTTCCTTTTGCCCGCCCATCGCTGAATCATGATGAAGTATTTATCTTGGAACCAAGGAAAAGATTATCAGTTCAATGGTGCAAATTCGAACATTCAGGAGAGAGCCAAAGCTTTGGAAGTCGTTCAGTATTTGAAAGACAAGTATCACGAAGGAACTTGCGATTGTTGGTAAGCAAATTGCAGGCTCTTCCTCAGTTTCCCTCTAGTCAAGAAACAGTGTTTGAATGCTTAAAGAATAGATTTTGTGTGTGGCATAGTTTACAGAGATGGTGGAAACTAATCTATATTCATACTTTGCTGGTATAAGATGATAGAAAATTAGATACAGGATCAGATTCTGGTGCATTTTGGGTCCTCTTTGGTGGTTTTGCACCAATTGGAAGGAAAGTTGCCAATGATGATGACATTTCTCCAGAGTCATCTCCCCCTAAACTCTATTGGTACTCTCTTCCCTTTAATTAGAATCCGGTTTGTTAATTTCTCATTAATTATTTTCATATAATACAGTAATACACACCATTCTTCTACTTATATCTTCTGCAGTACTAATTTTTTTTTTTAACATCACTGATGGTAAGGTGGAACCTATATAGATGGTGATCTATCCAAATCTATGCTGGAAAACACAAAATGCTACCTCTTGGACTATGGATGAGAGGAAAGTTGCTAGTGATCATTGCTTCTCACTTTTTACCTTTCATCTTCAGGATTTCCTTGCTAGTGACAATAGGCCAAAGGCAACACGTGTTACCCATGTTATTCAAGATTATGAGTCCCATTCTTTCAAGTCTAACTTTGACTCTTGGCCATCAAGCTCGGCCACTCCTGGTAACGAGGAAGGACGAGGAAAACTTTCCGGTAAGATACCACTGTGAAATTTAAATCACTAAAAATAACATTAACAGTCTTTTTAGCCTTGATTTACTATTGGCGCTGCACTATTCTCTAGCTTTACTAAAGCAACAAGGTGTTGGGCTCAAGGGCATTGCGAAAAGTGCACCAGTGATTGAGGATTTTCCACCTCTGCTTCAAGGTGGTGGAAAGCTGAAGGTCTGTTAGTCTATTTGACTTGTTTATCCCTTTACTCTTCACCGTTAGGTTTGGGTATATCCATTTTGATATTTATTATGTCTATGTATTAGGTCTATTACCTAAAGAAGATGTTGGTGATAGAAAAGACGGAAAAGACGACCGTTTCTTGTGTTGTTGGTTGGGAAAGAAAAGCATTCAAGTAATTTTAATGTAATTTATAGAAAATGATTCCTTAGTTTACACCTATCGTATAATCCTCCATTTCAGTTTCTTTTTCTATTTATAACTTTTATATATTGGTTATCTTGGTTTTATCCTGGTCTTTCCTTGTACTACATTTATGACTAAGCTCGAAATTGGTTGTGATTGTATCTTCCATATGAATGTTAACAGTAGCCAGTAAATGTTTCCAAATTATATTGTAATTACCTGATTCATATTTGTTAGAGCGCTGCTGTTTTTAGCTTTAAATATTATTGGTTCCTGATGTTAGTATAGTTTGTTGTTTTGTAGCTTTATGAAAATAATGTATTAATGTTCTGGATCTCAGATATTAAACTTCACTTGAGTTTAACCATTTAAAGTTCTGATTTCTCCCTTATCCAGGAGGACCAAGATACGACGATTCGACTAGCGACTACAATTTTAAACTCGTTAAAAGGAAGACATGTGCAGGTACAATGTTTTCTTTATACTGAAAGCAATTATGAATAGTACTAAAAAAATTGAATAATTGGGTCTTCTTGCAGGGCCGTATATACGAAGGTAAAGAGCCTCCCCAATTTGTTGCCCTTTTTCAACCTACGGTGGTCCTAAAGGTATTTGTATGTATGTTGTTTACAAGATGAGGGTGAAGTTGACTTTAGTCGCCAGAGAAAATACAATGATTCATATGGTTTACATGGACATTAATTTTAGGGTGGTTTGAGCTCTGGGTACAGAAACAGTGTGGGAGAGACAGGGTCGACAGACGAAACTTACACGCCAGAATCAATTGCACTTATTCAAGTATCTAGAACTGGTTCACAATAATAATGGTATGCAATTTGAATTGGTACCTTAAATTTTAGTTTCTTATTTTTTGAAATATTGTTGTTTGAATAAGGGTGTGTAGTGTTATTATTCAGCTTTGTATAGAGGTGACTTAGGCTAACATAATATTCTTTGATTTGTTATATTGACTTGTAATTGTGTTGCAATACCTCCATCAGGTGGCAACATTTTTAAATTCTTATGAATGCTTCCTTCTGCAGTCTGGTACCTCCATGTTCCTATGGCATGGAATCAAAGTGTGCATGAACAGCTGACACTGGCTGCTAAAGTTGCTGAGTTCTTGAAGGTTAGTGAACTAGAGAACTAGAGTGTGTGCAATGATCTGTCTCAGGTTTGACTTTTTGTAACTATCTTTCCAATCAGTTTCTAATGTTATAGTGTTATTGGTTGTGTCTATCTATATTGTTGTAGTGAGAGGATTTGTGGGAGACTATGTGATTCTTTGATGGCATTTTGGTGACTTCTAGTGCACAACAGGATTAACTGAACGAGTAAGTATGTATTTGTATCATATGTTTTGAGTCAGAGACCAAATGATTGTTCTTTGTATATTGTAATGTTTTGACATGTAAATTCGTAGATAGTTCATGAAGTTCATATACTACAGTGGTAGTGATGAATGATACATCTCATAATTTTTCAACATCATATAGGCTTCTTTCTGACTTGATAATAAATTCGTTGTAGTTTATATTCATTAGTGTTTATAATATATTGTAAGAGTTAAGATAAAGAACAAGTAGGGTAGTTAACGCTGCACCGTTGTCTTTGATAACATTTGCAGAATCGATATTTAAAAATTTGTATGACAATTTCTTTGTGGATCTGCTACTTTATCTGCAGGAAACATGGGGGGAATTATCATGCATTTGGGAAGATGCTGGATGTATGGGACATTCAGCCTCTTTGCAAGCAGGTATGTATTGGTATTCTATTAATTTTTGTAACTTTTATACATGCTATGACTCGTGATCATAAATCTGATATGTTTCTCAAATCATGACATGACATCTTCTGTGGCAGTGGTCTCTGATCTTATCTTAAGTGCATGTTTTTTTTTCCTCTGCTTTCAATAATATTATAGTGTTGGTGCTTGCGTTATAATTAATCATAGTGTATCAAAGTGTTGTTTGCGTTTTAATTGTTGTAGTACTAGAACTAGTTGTGGTAGCTTGCGTTTTGATTGATCATTAATCTGATATACATGCCATGATCGCGATCATAAATCTGATATGTTTCTCAAATCATGGCATCTTCTGTGGCAGTGGTCTGTGAGTACATGCTTTTTCCTTTCCTCCGCTTTCAATAAATATCACAGTGTTGTTCTCGCGTTTTGATTAATCATAGTGTATCATTGTGTTGTTACTTGCGTTTTAATTATTGTAGTACTATGATATGTTTTAATTATTGTAGTGTTGTTCTCGCGTTTTGATTGATCATAAATCTGATATGTTTCTCAAATCATGATATCTTATGTGGCAGTGGTGTGTGATCTCAGCTTAAGTACATGTTTTATTTCCTCCGCTTTCAATAATATCATCCATCGTGTTGTTGCTTCCATTTTGATTAACCATAGTGTATCTTGTTAGTTGTGTTTTAATTGTTGTAGTACTAGAATTAGTTGTGGTTGCTTGGTTTTTGATTGATATAGTGTTGTTGCTTGCATTATGATTGATCATAATGCAAGCATTTTGTGGAAATTTTCAACATTAGAAAAGACAGGTCTGGTTTGCCCAAAAAGAAAAGACAGGTTTGGTTTCTTTCTCTTTGTAAGGTTTGTCTTACACATTTGTTTTTCTAAAAATGGAATTATTGTTTTAGGATTATAGAAAATCTCAATTAAGCTATAACACATACACGAAGAAAAGAACATATTCACTTAACCGAAACCATGGAAAGTTCTATATGGGAGATACTTACATTGCCTTGCAGGTTTGGAATTCTTTTCATTGCCCTTTTCTGTCTTCTGCATATACTCCTCTACTTGACAGCTTTTTCAATAATATATATGTATGATAATATATATAACTTATGGTTTGATACTTTTAGGATGAAGCTGGAACAGCAGCTGTTAAAATAGTTAAACTCGATGCTTTTCGTGGAAGCCGTGATGTCCAACACCGGGAAATTCAAGGCCATGAATCTGACAAATTCTTGTCTTTTCTTCACTTCTTCATCTACTTCTGATTTCTCTTCTTCTGATTCCTCCATCTTCTCATTACCAATTCAATCACTCTCTGCAGTAAGGCCTAATCTCTGCTGCTCCTCTCTAATCCCGAGTAACCAATGTTGCTTCCTCTGCTCGTCTCATCAACATCTCTGACCAAATTTCTCCAGGCCTAGCCATGTTCCTTCCCATTAATCCTGAAATGTCCCGACATACTCGTGGTGTAGTTACGACTCTCTATCTCTCATACCCTCCCTCTGAGAAATACTATCCTTCTGATACAAGCCAGTCTTCTATTCCTAACATCTACAGACCTCGATTTCAGCTCTTCTGAAGTCGGACTTAAATTCTTCTGCAAGTGTTTCAAGTGCCAATCAACCTTGTAGTCATGTTTTAAAGCATCAAACTCAGCCAATCATCTACACTCATCTCTGATCCATATCGCTTTGAAATCAAAGCAAACAACATCTAATGTTTCAGCTCCAAAATCGAAGTCCAGTAAGGTTTCAGTTTAAAATGAAAACGCACTACACAATACTTAGATAACTAAAGGAGCTAATCAGTCACACCTCTGCTTCCTGTAAAATGTTTACCTTCCTTCCCTTGGCCTTTGGGTATCAGTGTGACTTGCACCAGTGATTCATATATCCCAACGAGACTTCCTTCTTTGACATTTATAGGACCGGAATCTGTTTCCACGTCTGCTCCATCTGACATCCTAACAATCTCAGCCACCTCTCCACCTAGTTGATCACTGAAGCTCACTCTCACTTTCTTCATCCTCTTGCCGCACCTGCTTTTGATCTGGTATTCTCTAAGCTAGCAATGATCTAATGTATATGATCAAACATTGCATTGTTATCTACGTCGATCAGTCACACCTCCGGTTCCTGTAAAAGATTTATCTCCCTTCCCTTTGCCTTTGGTTATCAGTGGGATTTGCACCAGTGATTCATATTTCCCAACGAGACTTCCTTCTTTGACATTTATAGGACCAGGCTCTGTTTCCACGTTTGCTCTGTCTGACATCCTAATAACGTCAGCCAGCGCTCTCCTCCTAGTTACGGAAGCTCAGTCTCTCTTCCTTCATCCTCTTAGCCACACCTGCTTCAGATGCAGTCTTCTCTAAGCTAGTAATAGTCTCATGTATATGACCAAACATTGCATTGGTAACTATCTGTACGTTTAAATCTAAATAACAGTAGTCATCAACAAGAGAGAACCTGAAGGACACTAGAGATGTTTGATATCTAGTACATCCAGGGGAGAAATGGGAACAAAGATGGGAACATTGTACTACATATTATTCCATGGTTCATGGTAGTTGCATAATAATTGATTTCTTAAGATATAAGCTACACGAGAATGGTTGGGAAAAGGTTCCTAATATCCATATGGGAGCTGGGAGCTGGGAGAGGTTGAGAAAAGCAAGTGTTAAGTATTTTTTTTTCAAGTCATGATAAAACCCCCAACTAAATTTTGAAGTTAGTTGTTGTTCATTTAATACATATTCTTAGTCTCCTTGTGTTTTTTATCTGGCAGAAATATAAAAATGACCAAATATTTGACCAGCTGTTGTTATTATACGAAAGGAGACAAAGACATCCGACACATTTATCAGAAAAAAGATATTCGCAGAATAAAACACATTCCCATAATACGTAAGCATGATAAAGCATCTCTAAGTTTTTTAAGTTACAAAAACAGGGGTGATAAAAAGATAAGTGATTTGACAAAAATAAAAAAATAAAAAAATAAGCGAAAGAAAAGAGAGCGTAGTTTTATAGAGTGGTGGATATGGGAATTTGCGCTAGATTATAGCTGTTTGTACAATACTAATAAATAAGATTTTGCGGAGAAAGAAAGGAGCAAATCTTTTATTAACGAAATGAGGTCGTTAATTATAAAGCGGAAGAAAGTTTGTCAGCTTGCTCCAAAAAAATGACTAGCTTAAAAATGGAAACGAGTTACATAAAAGGCAATAGACTCCGTTTTCGATGCAAAGTATTGCTCTCTGGGTAAGGTCTGGGAGTTAGAATGAGGTTTCCAATAAATGTTTTGAGCTATTTATAGATGAGTGTGGAGTTAGGGCACTCTAGACTTTTTGCGCAAAATCCCGAGTTTGTCCTCCAAGGTTGGCTCATTTCGTGTTATCTCTAGTGAGTCTTTGTTGGGCCGAGTTGGTATATGGGGAAAAGTCCATATCCAACAATAGTTCCTCCTTAGTCCGGCGAGCAAGGTATTTCTATGATCGGCGGGCGTACTTCGAGTCTTCACATATACCTGCTCGGCGTTGGGCGTTCTGGACTACCTCGGGACGATCTACCTTTGTATGGTGATGTTTAAAACGATAGATTCTGCTGAGCTTGAAGATCGTTCAGATGTTGTATGCGTTAAACATGTTGTTGCGGAGCGCAGAGCATGTCTGAATGTTATGTGTCTTAAGCACGTCTTCGTGGAGCGTGGAGCTCGTCCGGATGTTCTTGTCGTGGGTTGGTGATGAGCTTGTCGACGGCGAACTGGTCGGTAGTCATCATGGTGGTTCATGTTTGAACAAATTCGGTCGGCATCACCGAATGGGATTAAGAGATACGGGAAGAGAGGTCAGCGGGGTTGACTCTCCTCCTCGCGAGATGGTTGATCGGCATTATCGAGCGACATAAAAAAACTTGGAGAGGGAGATCAGCGAAAGCAAGGTCGAGGTCGGCGAGCAAGGATCGATGAGAGTGGATTCTCACCCTCATGAGGGCGGCGAAGCTGAGGTTGGTAATTGCAAGACATCGAAAGATGTCGGCAGAGAGGGCGACATAAGTGAGGTCGACACACTCGATGGTTCAGGCAGAGCTTGGCGACCAGCCGGTGAGATCGAGATCAGTGTGGTGAGTGAGATCCGCGAAGTTGGATGATCAGCGCCTTCGAACGGGATCGAGAGGTAAGGAGAGATTGTAAGGTCGACGGTCGGCAGGTGCGTGTTACTAGCCTAGGAAAGGAGAAAGTCGACGAGGTCGGCTTGGTGAGAGAGGTTGAGATCGGCATAGTCAGCTCGTCTCTTCCTTGCGACATGGTTGGTTGGCGTAGATCTGGGCTAACATGATGCAAGATCGGTCATCTTGGTTCGACATTGAGAGCGGCTCATCACGAGGAGGTCATCGGAGCCCGTTAGGGCGGTTGGTGCTTGCGCGGGTTAAAGTGACTTCGAGACCAGCCTTGCGGGCAAGGGAGGATGTCGGCAAGAGGAGATCGGCGCTAACGGTGGGTCGCTTAAGGTCTGTCATTGTTAGATCGGCGTGATAAAATTAAGAGATTGGTTGAGCTTCCTCTTGATAGTTCCAAGGTTTCCACAAATCAGAGGTTCCATGGATGAGGTCGTCGTTGATTGCGAGGTCTCACCCCTAAGAGGCTTGCAAGATCGGCGTCTGTGAGGTCGGTTCTCGTGAAAATGGTAGAAAGAGAAGCTGGTCGGCGTACCAATTAAGTGAAGATGGAGTGAGGTTGGCACCATGTTAGATCCAGGAATCGAGAGGATGGAGTGAGGCTTTGTGAGAGCGGTTGAGGTGCCAAAGAGCTTGGTTCTCATGAGGGCGGACTACTTTGGTCCAACCTCATCAAGATATTAAGGTCGGCTTGCTTACTTCCAGCGAGGGTCGGTTTGCTTACTTCCAGCGAGGGCGGCAAGGAAAGGAGAACTGCTGATTGGCAAGACATGGTCGACTTGATGCTTCGGGATACAGCTCAGCAAGGTGAGGTCGCTCTTTGCAAGGCAACATGTCTACACTTCTCGAGGTCGGCACTTATGAAAGTGCGGGAGAAGGTTGTGAGGTCGACACCTAGAATGAGAGTAGAGGTCGGCCCTGAGAGGGAGAGTAGAGGTCTCCACCAAGCTTGAGAGCGGAGGTAGGCGCTAAGCTTGAAAGTGGAGGTAGGCGCCAAGCTTGAGGTAGGCGCCAAGCTTGAGGTAGACGCAAGCTTGAGTTAGGCACCATGCTTGAGGTAGGCGCCAACCTTAAGGTAGGCGTCATGCTGGAGGTAGGCACCAAGCTTGAGGTAGGCGCCAAGCTGGAGGTAGGCGCCAAGCTTGAGGTAGACGCCAAGCTTGAGGTAGACGCCAAGCTGGAGGTAGGCGCCAAGCTTGAGGTAGACGCAAAGCAGGAGGTAGGCGCCAAGCTTGAGGTAGATGCAAAGGTGGAGGTAGGCACCAAACTTGAGAGTACAGGTCGGCACCGAGAATGAGAATGCAAAGCATGAGGAAGGTAATCATGAGGGATGCGAGCAAATGTTCGATATGCAGCTCGGCTTTGTGCTTTACCAGAGTAAAGTGGTAAGCGAGACAGACTCGTCGTACCTTTTGGTGTGGCTTTCGTGTTCCGCTTATCCTGTGGGTGCTTGAGGTTGGCAAGAACTTGCAAGCCGGAGCTTGGCTTATTAGTTTAGGCGCCCTCAAGCTAACACGAGGCTTGCTCAGCTTTTTGCTTGTCGAGATGTATTTTACGAGGCGAGACGTCTCTCGGCTTACCCTGCTACGTGTTTCGAATACCATGTTTTAGGTTGGTAGTTGAGATGAGTTCGTCGTACCTTTTAGGTGCAGCTCTGATGTCCGGCTACCTTGTGGGTGCCCCGAGGTCGGCAAGAGTGTGCAAGTAAGAACTTGGCTTATTCAAACTTAACTGCCAGCTAGCTGAATGCGAGAGTGGGCTCAACTTTTTTGTGCGGATTATTTCACTGTTGCATCCATGTGGAACGCATTTAAAATTGTACATATGGCCAAGGCGACAATGTAGAAGCTGGACACTCGTTAAGATGGACTCGTTCGAGAGAGCTTATTTGTGATTAAATTATACTCTTGCGAGTGTTTTTTTGTGGTATAGTTGTGCCTTGTAGAAGGTTTCCTACGTACTTTTGAAAGGGGATCAAACCATTTGTAGTTCATTTAGCAAAAGGAGAGCTCGGCATGATGAACATTCTTTTTTTTTTTCAGCGGAGGGCGCCTAGCTATTATTTGATTTAGCTGAGTTCCACAGCCAATTATCTTGATGGATGTTTTGCCCTTGCCGCTTTCTCTTCTTCCACCTTGATGTACTTGTTGATCCGGTGCAGAGGCTCGTATGTATATGATAATATCGTCCCTGAATCGAGACCCATATGCGAGCGCATTTTGGAGAGCGGAGATCGCGGTATCATCTGCGATGGAGAGCTTCGAAACAACCTTCTTGAATCGCTCAATGAACTCTCTGAGCTATTCGTCGTCCTCTTGATACATTGTCCAGAGGTCGGCGTTAGATGCTCCTTTTATCATAAAGGCCGAGTGGTGTTGCAGAAAAGCAGCGGTGAGCTCTTAGTATCTATCTATGGAATTGGCTTCAAGACGAGAAAACCAACTTAGTGCGTCAAAGGATAAGTTTTCTACAAACATCTGACAGCAGCTGGCATCGTATTCTTCAGGACTAATGTGTGCTCGATTGATTGAAAAACTTATTGATGTTAGAAATGGTTTTGAGTTGGTTAACCCATTATACGGGATGAACTTAAACTTGTTGATGTAAAGAACGCGAACGCTAGAGATTCTTATCGTGAAGGGTGAGCGTTGAGCCTCTGCGAGCACCTTCTACAAGTTGGGGCAGCGCTTGTTTCTCGAATGCATCTTGGCCGAGATGTCCTTTACGATCGCTTCGAGTCGCTGGATTTTCAAATCCTTGTAATCTTTCAGGTCGTCTGGCGGATGGTTGTTCAACAGTGTTGGGGTTGGCTGGCTCCTACTATGCTTGCTACGACTGTGCGTCTGGTCTTGATCGGGGGGGCGCCCCTTCCCTGGTGTGGTCGTTGAAGGATCCTTTGATGATGGACGTTGGTCGGCGTCTGTGACTCTCTGAGCGTTCTTCGACTGGCGATGACATGGGCGGTAGTGCGTCCGGCTCGGATGACATGGGCAGTAGTGCGTCCGGCTTGGCTGGATAGCTTGCGTGTCGATGGTCGTGCATTCTTTGCTGGAGTCTACTGATTTGTTCCTGCAATGCTTCTTGTGCTGTAACGAGTGCATCTAGCTGCTCGACTATTCGTGTGTCATGGCTATTGAGCCTGTCGAGGATAGTCTACTTCAGATCGTCGAGGTTGTTCCTCTGTCTAGTAAGTAAGAGAGCTGGGAGGGCGGCACTGTCAGTGGTAACTGGAGCCACGGTTTGGAGATGCTTGGCAAGCGTGGCAGCAAGATGTTCCAAGGGCGTGTCGGGCCCTGGTGTAGAGGTTATGTTGTTCGGAGTAGCGCCCTCGACTATTGTCGTCGCGGAAGAGTGAGAGCTCTTGTGCGTTCCCATCGTTCTTCCGAAGGTGAGATCGTCAAGGTAGGCGCTGGTTGCTCGGATGTGGTATTGAATTCATCGCTGGAATTATCTGAGTTCACCATTTTTCTGAATTTGGAGTATTCGTGGAAATGCTGACCGTCAGTCTATCATTAAAAAGGAGCGCTCTAATCTAGCCCCACGGTGGGCGCCAATTTTTTGTATCGGGGATAGCACAATACTAATAAATAAGATTTTGCGGGGAAAGAAGAGAGCAAGTCCTTTATTAACGAAATGAGGTCGTCAATTACAAAGAGAAATAAAGTTCGTCAGCTTACAGGCAAGCCGACGACTAGAAAAATGACTAGCTTAAAGGTGGAAACGAGTTACACAAAAGGCAATAGAGTCAGAATGAGGTTTCCAATAAATGCCTTGAGCTATTTATAGGTGAGTGTGGAGTTTGGGCACTCTAGGGTTTCTGTGCGAAATCCCGAGATTGTCCTCCAAGGTTGGCCCATTTCCTGCTATCTGTGGTGAGTCTTTGTTGGGCCAAGTTGGCATATGGGGCAAAGCCCATATCCAACAATAGCGAGGTTCTTCTTGCTTTCAGAAGCTTTGCGTTTGTGGAGGTATCACATCTTTGAACTTGCTCGGAGCTGCTTAACGATGCTGAGTCTTGTTGATGGCAAATAATTAGGCTTGGCGATAGTAACGATATCAGACGGAAACCTTTCCTGTGAGGCCAATCTATATAAGACCAACTACAACCATCACTGTCCATATTGATCTATGGCTAGGTAATTGATATATATACACGAGAGAGAATAATCAAAATATATAAAATAAATTTCTCTGCTAACGTGGCAAGGGTGAGAAAGGGCAACTATGGTTTACTTGCTTCTCCAGGCTGTTATGGTGAGAATGGCGACTACTGTTGAAGGGGAACGGGAGGTTACAAAGAAGGGAGGTGCTGGAGCGAGTTTGTGGGTTGGTTTGTCGGGTGAAAGTCAAACTCAGGGGTAGTCAATGGATCTCTCCTCGTCGGTACCTGCTACGACGGTGAAGCGGTCGTTTCTCCAAGTTGCTCAGAAACGTGTTTTTACGCAACAAAAGTTCACAGTTTCAGAGGTAGATGGACAGGAGAAGGTGATTGTGCCAAAGGAGGTTTTTGAGGGTGCAAAACCTCTTTGGGAATATTTTGTGATATGGAAGTTCCTCAACTTAAAGGCTTCCCATGTTGGAAAAATTCACATGATTGTGAATAAAATCTGGCGTCTGGGGGATCGGTCTACCTTGATTGATGTTTTTGTTGTTAATGAATCAACAATCAAGTTCCGTATTATACATGAGGGTATGCAGCATAGGGTTCTCAATCGTGGGATGTGGAATATTATGGACATACCTATGATAGTTTCCAAATGGACTCCATTTGCAGAGGAGGCTCAACCAGCACTGAAAACGGTCCCCTTATGGGTGAAGATCACTAATATTCCTCCAACAATGTTCACGGATAAGGGTTTGAAGCTTTTGGCGAGTGCAATGGGTAAACCTATTCGGCTGCATCCAAAGACAGAGGCTTGTGTCAGTTTTGAGGAAGCTCAAGTGTTGATAGAAGTGGACTTGACAAAGGATCTACCTAAAGAGTTTAGTTTCACTAGTGAGGAAGAGGGGGAGTTGGATTCTGTAATCAAGTATAGTTATCCTTGGCTTCCACCGAAGTGTGGTAGTTGTAAGAACTGGGGTCATCTTAGTGTGACGTGTTTATCAGCTGTGGTGGTGGATGTTGTTGCGGAAAAGCAAGGCGATGCTACCTCTCCTGCGGTTCCTAATTCAGAATCCTCTGTTCTTGTTGTCGAGTTGGCATTGGCGGTTGTTGGTATGGTGGGACATTTATTAAAGGAACCGGTCTTGGGTGCTACGGAGGAGGGAGTTGTCTCTGAGGAGGGTGTGGAGGAGCAGGCGCAGGAGGTTTGGATCACGCCTAAGTCGACTCGAGGGAGTCCTGGTAAAATAAAAGAAGTTCAAACATCTGTTGGTGCTTCGCTGTTAAAAAAACTCTTTTTTGCTTTGGGGGCTGTTGAAGATGACATTTTTGAACAAACTGTAGTGTATGATGCTCTGCAGATGGTTTTGGCGGATCCACCTGTTATATTTTGATCTCGGGAGGTTGTCTCTAAACCGCAGGGTTCGCAGGGTGATGTCCCTTTGCGAACTTGTTTACCTAGAGGATCTAAAACGACAAATAAGACGGTATCTACTCTTCTTGCTCTGTCGACTAGGGACTAGCCTAGGAACCAAAGTAAGAAGGCTTCCTCAAAACATTAATTTCATGTTTCTCATGGAATGTTTGTGGTTTAAATAAGACGTTTAAACATTCCGTTATCAAAGAGTGGGTTGTGAAGGGAAATTTTCAGTTTGGTTGTTTGTTGGAGACCATGGTTCGTGAAGCAAAAGCGTCAAGGTTGGGGAGGAAGTTGTTCCCAAATTAGTCGGTTTTCATAAATTATGAGCATAGTAGTCGGGGCGCATTTGGGTGCTCTGGAGAGACAATGGGAGGGTTGATCCCCTTTTTTAAAGTGAGCAGATAATTACATGTTCGGTTAAGTTGGACAATCAAGAAGAGGGGTTTTTCTGCTCTTTTGTGTATGCTTTGAATACGGTGGAGGCGAGGAAAGTGTTGTGGCAGGAGATACGTGATCATTACGCTTCTCCCTTGTTTCGCAATAAGCCTTGGGTACTGTTGGGAGACTTTAATGAAACTCTAGATATGGTTGATCACTCTCGAGTTAATGATAGTCCAAATGATCACAGCAGGGATGCGGGACTTTCAAGGAGTGGTAAATTCTTGTTCTTTAGTAGACATGACTTCCCATGGTCCTCTGTTTACGTGGGGCAGTAAAAGGGAAAACGATTTGATCTTCAAGAAGTTGGATCGTGTGATGGTTAATTTAACTTGGGAAAATGTTTTCCCGCAGAGTTACAATGTTTTTCTGCAGGGGGCTGCTCTGATCATCTGCATTGTCGGCTCATGGTCAAGGGTGAAGCTGGTACTATTGATAAGCGTCGGCCTTTCAAATTTGTCAATCTATTGACAGAAATGGAGGATTTTATGCCCCTGGTAAGTGACTATTGGAACGAAACTGAAGCTTTGTTTATGTCTACCTCCACGCTTTTCCGATTCTCCAAGAAGTTAACAGGCTTAAAGCCCAGATTAAGGAGACTGGCAAAGATGCGTTTGGGGAGTCTTGTTCGGAAGACGAAGGATGCTTTTAATACTCTCTGCCAGAAGTAACAAGCTAACTTGCTGCAACCCTCTCCTCAGGCCATGGAGGAGGAGCATGAGGCTTATAGAAGGTGGGATTTCTTGGCTGGCTAGGTGGAAAAGTATCTCAAGCAGAAATCCAAGCTGCATTGGTTATAGCTGGAGGACAGGAATAATAAAACGTTTCACAGAACGGCTAAAGCGAGTGAAATGCAGAATAGTATACGTGAAATTCAGTGCATTGATGGCCATGTGGCAGTAACGGGGGATGAAATCAAAGTAGAGGCTAAACGACACTTCAGAGAATTATTGCAGGCCATTCCTAGTGATTTTGAGGGTGTCACGGTAGACGGGCTGGAGAGTTTGCTACCGTACCATTGTTCTGCTGTTGATCATCGAACTCCTACTAGGGAAGTCTCGGGTGAGGAAATTAAGAAGGTCTTGTTCTCTATGCCAAGAGATAAGTTTCCAGGTCCAGATGGATTCACGGTGGAGTTTTATAAGGCTGCCTGACCGCTTATTAGTAGGGAGTTTGTCTTAGCGGTTCAATCTTTTTTTGCTAAACGTTTTTTACCAAAGGGTATCAACGCAACCATTCTTGCTCTCATTCCCAAATATTTGGAAGCAAGGCAAATGAAGGACTATCGACCTATTTCTTGTTGTAATGTGCTGTACAAGGTGATCTCCAAAGTTCTAGCTAATAGATTGAAGAGACTGCTGCCAAAGTTTATCTCCAGTAACCAATCGGCGTTTGTTCAGGATAGGTTATTGATTGAGAATGTGTTGTTGGCTACTGAATTGGTCAAGGATTACCACAAGGAGTCCATTTCCAGTCGTTGTGCTATAAAGATTGACATCTCCAAAGCGTTTGACTCGGTTTAATGGTCGTTTTTGTCTAAAGCTCTCTCAGCTATGCAATTTCCACCATTATTTATTCACTGGCTAATGCTCTGTGTTTCTACCGCTTCTTTTTCGGTGCAAGTGAATGGTGAACTTGCTGGTTTCTTTCAAAGTTTTAGAGGTCTTCGTCAAGGCTGTTCTTTATCTCCGTATCTATTTGCCATTTGTATGGATGTCTTATCAAAAATGCTCGACAAGGCTGTTAAGGAGAGTTTATTTGGTTATCATCCGCGGTGTCAACATCTCGGTCTCACTCACTTAAGTTTTGCGGATGATCTCATGGTGCTTATTGATGGTAAGAGGCGTTCTATTGATGGAATTATTGTTGTTTTTACAGATTTTGCCAAAGTTTCAGGGCTAAATATTAGTATGGAGAAGTCTACCATTTATTTGGCTGGAGTTTTGGCTCCTCAAGCAGCTAATCTCCCGTTTACAGTTGGTCGCTTGCCGGTTCGTTATTTAGGATTACTGCTAGTCACTAAGCAACGTACACTTGCAGAATGTTCTCCGTTGATTGAGCAAATTCGTAAGCGTATAGAGTCTTGGACAGCACGTCATCTATCTTACGCATGCCGTTTCAGTCTGTTTTCCTATGTCCTTTGGAGTGTGTGTAACTTCTGGCTTGGTGCTTTTTGTCTTCCTAAAAAATGTATTGATGTTACTGACTCAATGTGTGTGGGTTTCCTCTGGTTGGGACGTGATATGAATCCACAAAAGGCAAAGATATCGTGGGAGGCTGTTTGTATAAGGCAGAAGGGGGTCTTGGTTTGAGATCTCTTAATGAAGCTAATATGGTTAGCTGTCTTAAGTTGATTTGAAGAGCAGTCTCGAAGGGTAACTCTTTGTGGGTACTTTGGGTTTAGACGAACTTGTTAAAGCAGGCCTCGTTTTGGTCGGTAAAGGATTCTACGAGTTTCGGTTCTTGGATATGGAAAAAGCTGCTGAAATACCGAGGATTGGCAAGTGATTTTTGTAAGGTAGAAGTGGGAAATGGGGAGTCCACATCTTTCTGGTATGATAGGTGGTCAGACATGGTTGGTTATTGGAGGTGGTGGGTGAAAGAGGAATTATAGATCTAGGGATAAGTAGGCAGTGTTCTTTGGCCGACGTGTGGGCTCGCCATCGTAGACGAAGGCACCAGAGTGACCAGCTCAACGCTGTAGAACACGTTTTGTACTCTTGGCGGGATACACGTATGGAGGTTGATGATAAAACACTATGGCGAGGGAAGAATGATGTTTTTAGACCAAAGTTTTCAACTAGGATACTTGGAACCATATACGAACAACAGTCAGTACTATAGCATGGCATAAGGGAGTTTGGTTTACTCATTGCACACCCAAATTCTCCTTTTGTGTGTGGATGGCTGCTCAGGGCCATCTTTCAACTAGTGCTCGCATGGTTACGTGGAATAGGGGGACTGCAGAAACTTGTAGTTTTTGCAGTTCTACATCAGAGACTCGTGATCATTTTTTTTTTCCCTGCACTTTTGTCTTTGGGATGTGGTTAGCTCTGGATAAGGGTTTTCTCAAGGCGAATTACACCATTGATTGGTCTACCTTAATTGCTCTTATCTCTCAAGCATCACTTCCACGAGTAGAAGGGTTTTCTCATCAGGTATGTTTTTCAGGCAGTGTATACGGTTTAGCGTGAGCGTAATGGAAGAAGGCACGAAAACTCACAGAATTCTGGTTGGATGGGTTGATCGGCAAGTTCGAGATCAGCTCTTGGCCGTTAGACGTTTGGGAGACAGGTAATTTGATGAGGCTTTCCAAATTTGGTTACAATCTCGTATCTAGTTCCATTTGAATTGGTCAATATCTTGGACTAATAAAATTAGAGAATTTCTTTTAGATAGTCCAAGAACAATTTTTACAAAAGAAAAATAGCACACACGGGTGAAATTCAGAAAAATAGCATTCATTGTATTGGAAAATTCTTAAATTAATTATTATTATTAAATTATTAAATAGCATTCATATTTAGTCTTCCAAAGATTTCATATTTATTTGGAGAAATTGTTGTTTAGAGCTTCCGTTGGTAATGACCCTTGATTTGGAAGTTATGATTCTATTTGGTCATATAGTTCAACATCAGCTAGTCAAGTCTTTGTTATTACGTCGGATCTCACCAACACTGGTTGGGAAAATGTATTTTAAACTTTATTCCAAGTTAATAAGTATATTTGTGTTTTCTTTTGCATAAAATGTAACTAATCCTTTTGATTTTTTTTTTTTTTTTTTTTTTTTTT
>NC_025695.1:29817643-29836646 GCF_000633955.1 Camelina sativa
TTTTTTTTTTTTTTTTTTTTTTGCAAAGATATGAACTGGTGGCATATGTATTTTAGTATCTCAATCTCTTGAGAGTCCAATATCCTTCTTAACCACCCATTCGTGAGTATACTAATTCATTAGAAATGAAGTATTATGGTTTAGAATATGATATTGGTGAACCAACGACGCATTCACTTAGTATGGACTTTTGTATGGTTTTGGTGAACAAGCTGAAATGGGAGAAATTCTAAAAAATTTAACGTCACATAATATGAGACTTCTATTCTAATACATTCTCTTTGGTGAATAAAGGTAAATGATTTATTCCAATTAGTTTTTCTTGAAAATTTTATTTGAAACAAAAAATGTTGCATCTGAAGCCAATTTATCGTTCTCTTTGTATATGGTTTCAAACAGAATCCTACTCCAATATCAAATACAAAATAGAGAAATTTCAGCTCACTATATACAAAGAAGAGGTATATATCATTATACTTCTTTAGCATTTGGGGATAATAACATTTTGGAGCTGAGTTTTGATGGCTTTAATGAAAATTCAAAGATTTTATTTCGTAAAATTTGGAATATAATCAAATCTATTCCCAAGGAAGAATTTTTTTAAGGTATGTCAATATGCTTTTTTTTAGTTTTCCAATTCACATCTATATATACATTTTTGGAGACATTTAGCAAATAAATCATAGATTTGGAACCTATTTACAACTATGCCATTAACATTTAATATTTAGTTAATTTTTTTTCTAATAGAAAATAATTGTTATACATAAATTTGTTTTAATTGTTAGAAGAGCATATGCCATATATTTCGGTTTAATTTTTATACATAAATTCGAAATGTTTTTATAGAAACTAATTAGTTTTACCAAAATTATTAAATAAAATATCCTAAAATATAGCTATAAAATCGCAAAATTGAAACCGAAACATAAATTATATAGTTATAAAATCAATGATTCCTAAAATATCTCTACTAAATTAATTTCTAATTTCCAAAATCATTTTTGGTTTATACTTATATAATCTTTACATTTAAAATCATATTCCTAAAATATATCTACAGAAATTTTTAAGATTTCTTGCTTGCTCACCAATTTATTATGAGTTTCATATCACACTTAATTATATCATCTTTAAAGCATCTATCTTAACATTTTTAGAGTACATTTTTGTGTCATCCTTTCTTATCTCTGTATCCAAACAAGTCCCAACTAAATTCTCTACAATTTTTACAACCAAACACAATGATTTCCTTATTTGATAATATTAATTTCCTAAAATATATCTACCTAATTTAAAGCAATATGTTAGATTAAAATATAATTCTCGTTTCACTTTTATTTAATCGTATATTTAATTATTTAAATTACTATTTAATACATTAAGTTAATAAAATTTTAGATTTTTTTAGCATATGATGTGATTTGAATTTTTATAAACGGATATATATTTTAAAAATTGTTTTAGAATTTTTGTAACCAAACAAATATATTCGGATATAGATTATTTCACATTTGAGTTATTTTAATATATAAAAAATATCTATCTTAACCTTATTATTAATTACTATGAGAACACACACATATATAACAATGTAACATTTATATTAAAACTTAAAGAAACTTGATCTATTCAAAATTTTTTTTTTTAAATTGCTCGTGGTGTACCACGAGGTCAAATCTAGTAGTTTACAAACGAGATATGTTTAATTTATATATGTTTGTATTATGGATTATCATGGATAAAATGTAGAGAGAGTTCACATAACGAGATATTATTGAACAAAATTCTCAGTTGTTATCTAATATCCTTATAACATGACTCGACTCATTTAACAAATTAAGTTGGATCAACTCATGAACCCATTTAATTAAATGTGTTAGATGACTAATTGAGTTGACCCACTAAAATAGAAATAAATATATAATTAACATAGAAACAGTAATAATTGATTTTCATCATCATTATCATCATTATCATCAATATCACATAATTTTTAGCGAAAAATTGTGGTTTTATGTATTCGCTGGAAAATTATGGATTTGTGGTTTGGTGGAAAAATTACGGTTTGCATTAGTGGTGGTGATGATGATGAGAGGCCCGACTCTACACATGTGCATGGAGTGCAAATGCATAGGGTCCATTTATGTTGGGTTTTTTTCTTTTGATTTTATGGTCCAATTTTTTTTTTTTTTAGCATGAGGAAATAGTGTTTAAAATATTTTTTAGTTCATGGTCCAAAAAATAATTGAGCCGGACTTGGATGATGATGATGATGGTGATAGTAATGGTAGTATGATGATGATGACAATATGATGATGGTAGTATGAAGATGATGGTAGTATGATGATGATAATATGATTATGATGGTAGTGTGACGATAGTGATGATGATATTTAATTGATAATGAAGAAATCCCTTATATAATAAAACGGAAGTATACGACATTTTTTTGTAAACTATATAATTGATATATTTATGATTTTTTGGTTATAAACTTGTGAAATAGGTGTATCATAATATACGGGTTAGTATGATTTTTGGTAAGTAAGGATAGTATGGATTTAGTTAATTATAGTAACATATAAATCAATTATAGGTAACATTAAAAAGATAAGGAAATCTCTCAACCTAATTAAAACAAAAATATGTGATTCTTCTTTCACATTTATTTTATTTTATATTTAAATTATTTTATTTTTTTATCTAATATATTTAGTTAATAAAAGTTATGATTTTTTCTGCATATGATGTAATTTAAATTTTATAAAACAGACATATATTGTTCAACTGATGAATAAAAAAATATACAAAATGCCCTACATCACCTAAGAAAACTAGGCAAAGATTCAAATTCATATTAATAAAAAAGAGACCAAAATAATTCTGAATACGAATGAGCAGAAACCTTGATTTATCAGGCATTGAAATTAAAAAATTTATGCATTTTATTATGTTTTTTTATTTTAAAGAATTTCAACTTTTAGTAACTTTAAAAATTCAAATGTATAACTTTTTTAAAAGTTTAAAGATTATTAATATTTCAATCATTAAAACATTTATCTTTTTATAAAATGTTTAAAATATGCATAATATTTAAACTTTATAAGAAGTTCAAATATTATAAGTATTTCAATTTCTAAAATAATAAAATTTATTCAAACATTTTATTTTTTAATAATATATACGAATTAAAATATCACATGACGGGTTATAAGGCAGGACATGTCTGAGTTGATATTAATAGAAAATTAAAATGTCATTAATTCGGTGCTACACGGGTAAAACATCATCTCATTATTTTGTGAACTTTTTAAAAACTTTTTTAGATTATTAATATTTCAATTATTAAAACATTTAATTTTTATAACTGTTTAAAATATTAATAATATTTAAACTTTATAAGAAGTTCAAATATTATAAATAGTTCAATTTCTAAAAAAAACTTTATTAAAACATTTTAAATTTTAAAAATATATTTAGATTTTTATGAAGTTTTTTCTATGGTGTACAACGAATTAAAATATCACACGATGGGTTATATGGCTAGACATGTTTGAGTAGATATTAATAGAAACTTAAAATGTCATTGATTCGGTGCTACATGGATAAAATATCATCTCATTATTTTGTTAACAATATGAATATTAGATTAATAGTCGTATCTAATTAAATTGATTAATTAATACTGTAGCAAAATAATTAATATGAGGTATAGAGTAGGTTAAGTCATATAATTAAAAATCAAAATACAATATAGAATTTTAAAAACTAAACAAATAAAATAAAATTAACAAACATAAATTAATATTTTTATCAAAAAATCAAAATTGCAGTGTACCGCGGGTCAAAATCTAGATCTACTAGAATATATTACAAAATAGATGTTATTTTCATAAGTTATATTCAACATATGATTTTATGGCATAGTGTTTGAGCAAAAAAGAAATTAAAACAAATAAAACAATCATATATATAACACTTTAAATAAAAATTACAAAATAAATAAAATAAAGAGCACGGGTCCAATTTTAGTTAATATTTATTGGGTTAACTTATGAACTAATTATAATCAAACTCATTTGAGTCACATTTGATTCATTAATTCATTTAACTATCAACTCATTTAATCCATCAACCCATTAGAGTTAAAATTTTCGAGTCATTAGAGTTAAAATTTTTGACTCATTAGAATTCGTAAGTTAGATTAATTCGTAAATCTATTTTTTTTTAAAAAATTTTGCTCTATGTCTCTTATCCCTAGGAGGTCTTTTAATTGCTAGTGTTGCTTGTTCCTTGTTCTAGCTCTATTTTCCGATAAAAAAGAGTGTCGCGGCTATTGAATCAAACACAAGAATAACGAATAACTCTCGTTTATTACTTTAGAAACTTCTCAAAACTAAAGCAATCTTAATCTCTCTAATCTCTCTTATAAGCTATGCAACACCCTGCATCTTCTTATATAGAGAGAAGAATAAATATTCATCCTAACAACTATAGGAAACATTACATAATTTAGATATCTCCTAAATCTTTAGATATGTATATTTAGATATCTCCTAAATATACTTAGCTTGATCCTCAAGCTATTTCAAGCTTACACTAACATTGTCCCCCTTAAGCTTGAAACCATCTTGCTCACTCAAATCTTGAACTCCAATGAAGCTCCTCTGTTCTTTGAACTTGATTCTCCCAAGTGCCTTAGTCAAGATATCAGCTTTCTGCTCAATGCCAGGAACATACTCAACCTCTACCAGCTCATTTTCTACGCATTCACGAACAAAATGAAACTTCCTATGAATGTGTTTGCTGCGGCCGTGGAAGACAGGATTTTTGGTAAGTGCTATAGCAGATTTGTTGTCTATACGAACCGTTACTCTCTTGAGCTCTTCACCTGTAACTTCAGAGAGCAAATCTTGCAACCAAATAGCCTGCTTAGCTGCTTCTGTAGCCGCCATAAACTCTGCCTCACAAGAAGATAAAGCTACCGTCTCCTGCTTCTGTGAGCACCATGTAATAGGACAGTTGTTGAGATAGAAAATGTGACCACTTGTGCTTTTACCATCATCTTCATCTATATTGAGACTGCTGTCACAATAGCCTACTAACCCGGAGCTGCTTCCTTTCTTAAATGTGAGACCATAACCTGAGGTTCCTTGTAAGTACCTCAAAACATGCTTCAAAGCCACACCATGACTTCTCTTCGGGTTATGCATATAGCGGCTCAAAATGCCAACAGCAAAGGAGAGATCAGGTCGGGTGTGAATCAAGTATCTCAGACAGCCAATATTCCTTCTATACTCACTTTCATCAATAGGCTGATCATCTAAAGCCTTTGAAAGCTTCGAACCTGAGTCCATCGGAACCTGAACAGCATTGCAATTACTCATACCAGTCTCTTCAAGAATTTTTCCTGCATACCTGCTCTGTTTCAAGGTGATTCCACCATCTTCTTGTAAGACTTCAATGCCAAGATAATATGTCAGTCTACCAAGGTCACTCATCTCAAACTTAGATGACATCCCCTGCTTGAACTCTTGAACTAGACTCAGGCTGCTACCAGTGACAAGAAGATCGTCCACATAAACCGCTACAATCAACAAGTGTTCCTTTTCTTGTCTTCGGTACAAGGCAGGCTCCTTAGCACATCTCACAAAGTTTAACTCCTTTAGAATCTGATTGAGCTTATGATTCCAGGCCCGTGGTGCTTGACGCAGTCCATAAAGCGCTTTGTTCAGCTTGTACACCATTCCTTCGCTTCCCTCCTTCATAAAACCTTCCGGTTGAGAAACAAAGACCTCCTCTCGAAGTTCTCCGTGCAAGAAGGCAGTTTTTACATCTAAATGGTGTACTTCCCATCCTTTAGAAGCGGCTAAGGCAATGATAAACCGTATTGTTTCAATACGTGCCACTGGAGCAAACACCTCGTCGAAATCAATCCCATGTCTCTGCACATACCCTTTAGCAACGAGTCTTGCTTTATATTTATTTATGCTCCCATTTGCATTACGTTTGATCTTAAATACCCATTTTAAGCCAATTGGCTTAACACTACTCGGTAATTCCACCAAGTTCCACGTTTTGTTCCTTTCGATCGACCTTAGTTCCTCCATACAAGCTTCTCTCCACACTTGTAGTTCCTTTGCTTCCTCAAAGAATCTTGGTTCATCATCTAAGCTTAACAGAAGGCGTTCTACTTCGTCCTCTGCTAACAACACGTAATCATTGAGATAACTTGGTTTCACACTTGGTCGTGTTGAGCGTCGTAGTACAGGCTGAGCTTCCTCTGTCTCTTGCTCCTGTTGAGTTTCTGCTATCACCTCGACTCCAACCTCAGAATCATAATTCTCGCAGTCTGCTGCTTCTTCGTGTAGACCATTATTCCCAAAATCTCCAGATCTTACGATAAATGACCCTGGAGCCTCTGTTTCTTCACTTGCAACATTCCAATTCCATCTTTTAGCTTCGTCGAAGATGACATCTCTGCTTACTGTTATCCTCCTTGTTGAGGGATTTAACAAACGATAAGCTTTACTACCAGGTTCTGTTCCGAGATGCACCAAAGCACGAGATCTATCATCCAATTTCTTGAGATGTTGTGTTTCCACTCTAGCATAACCGATACAACCAAAAACTCGCAAGTGCTCCAAGTTTGGTTTCTTGCCTTTGAACATGTCGTACGGCGTCTTGTCACTCAATGTTCTCGTAGCTACTCTGTTGATCAAATAAGTGGAATGTCTCACAGCCTCTCCCCAAAGATAATTCGGAACATCCATGTGTTTTAAAATGCTTCTCGTCATTTCAAGCAGGGTTCTGTTTCTTCTCTCTACTACACCGTTCTGTTGTGGCGAGTATGGAGCCGTCAAGTGTCGTTGGATCCCAGATTGTTCACAAAATCGCATGAACTCAGACGATACAAATTCACCTCCTCTGTCTGTTCGAAACATCTTGATTGTTGCTCCAATTTCTTGCTCAGCTCGGGCTTTAAAACGTTTGAAAGCATCATATGCATCACTCTTATCTTTCAAAAGCAGTGACCACATGTATCGAGAGTGATCGTCAATGAGCACAAATATATACTTGTTCTGTGCAGCTGTGGCAGGTGTAATCGGACCGCAGAGATCTCCATGGATTAAATCCAGAGATTTTTCAGCTCTAAAACTGGTTGCCTTGGGAAACGTCTTTCTTGTTTGCTTCCCAAGCAAACAAGATGCACACGTCTCCTTAACAAAAGTCAAGTTTGGCATTCCAAAGACTAGCTCTCTCTTCACCATCGATTCTAAGGTCCTGAGATTGACATGACCTAGTCTCTCATGCCACCGTGTAGAGGTATCAGCGACCTTCATTTGCAGACAGTTACTTTCAGCATCCATATGGACCTTATAGAGTCTGTTCTGTGATCTATTTGCTTTTACAAGGAGCTTCCCATCGCGATCGTGTAGTGTTAGGTAATCCTCCTTCATCCTAACTTCAAATCCTATCTCCGTAGCTTGTCCAAGACTGAGAATATTACTCTTGAGATCAGGTATCCAGTAAACTTGAGTCAGAATCTTTCTATCACCCGACTTGGTGATAAAGAAAACAGAACCTCTTCCCTTTATGTCGACTCTTGAGTCGTCACCAAACCTCACCTTCCCCGTGACTGTTTCATCAAGTTTGGTAAAGTAGTTCCGATTTCCAGTCATGTGATTACTGGCTCCGTTATCAAGATACCACACATTATCTCCCTCCGGTTTAACTTCGTAATCACATGGCTTGATTTTCTTCTCATTGAGAAGCACAGCCTCGTGCATTAGTAGCTCCTCTGCGTCTTGAGTATCAGATTCTGCACCATCTTGAATTTCTTGAAGTTTAAGTAACCGGTCTGGACAATTTGAGGCATAGTGACCATTCTTGTCACATCGGTAACAAACAATCTGTGACTTGTCTCTGTTTTGGTAATTGTTTCGACCTCGTCCTCTTCCTCGACCCGAGAACCGACCACCTCTAGCACCCTTTCCACGTCCTTGGTCATAACCCTCTTGATAATTGTTAGCATACATAAGTTTTGTTTGATCATCTTCTTGATCTTCCTCATCACGAATCCTCTCCTCATATGTTTTTAGTCGACCAACTATGTCCACAAAACTTGTCTTGTTAAGATCAAGAACTTGTTCCAAGGCTGCTATGATATGAATGTACTTCTTCCTCGGCAAACTATTGAGGAATTTTTTGACCATCTTAGACTCTTCAATGGATACGCCCAAAGCACCCGCTTTTGATGCAAGCTCCGACAACCTTCCCACAAAATCATCGATCGTATCTGTAGTCTTCATCTTCATCCTCTCGAAATCCGACATTAGTGTTTGCAGTCTCGCCTCTTTTACTCTCTCAGCTCCAATGTATCGTGACTTGATTGCATCCCAAACCTCCTTAGGAGTAGCAAGGTTTCCCACTTGTAAAATCAGATTCTCCGGAATCGATTGGAACATAAGAGCTTTGGCTAGGTCAGTCTTATCGGCCTCTGCTTCCCCTGTTTCGATCGTTTCCCAGACTTTGTTCACTCGCAGTACTACCGTCATCTTCATGGCCCACACCGTATAGTTGGTTGCGGTAAGCATTGGACATTGAAGAGATGAAGTACCGGTCTCCTTTGGTATGGACGTCATAGCAACGATTTCACTCATATCTCTTACACCGATTTTGTTTTTTTTTTAGTCACGAACAAGAAAGAAAAGTTGTGTTTAGAGATTCAATATAAGCTCTGATACCAAATATTGAATCAAACACAAGAATAACGAATAACTCTCGTTTATTACTTTAGAAACTTCTCAAAACTAAAGCAATCTTAATCTCTCTAATCTCTCTTATAAGCTATGCAACACCCTGCATCTTCTTATATAGAGAGAAGAATAAATATTCATCCTAACAACTATAGGAAACATTACATAATTTAGATATCTCCTAAATATACTTAGCTTGATCCTCAAACTATTTCAAGCTTGCACTAACAGCGGCTGCTCCACTCCGCCGCGGTCTCATGAACTTCACTTCATTGCCTTCCCACGCGCAAAGAGAATGGGCGCTGTACTGTGGGTCAGTTTCGGGGCGGGGGCAATGCTAAATGCAGAGGCGCATAATAAATCGATATAAACATCATGATGTCCTGCAATAAGACTCATAAATCGTGACCCACTTTAACACCCTTTATAGAAGGTAACATTACGCTGGATGAGAAATCCAAGGTGAAGAATATCACTGAATATGTCATGCACTTCAAGTTCCTCTCTATGATAAATTATTTTTTACTAGTGGTTGTCTTTTTAAATTGTTTATGAACCATCTCTTCGGTTCCATTCAAATTTTAAATTCCACTTTGTAGATATGTAATATATTTGGGCGTATGTTTTGGAAATTTGTCAAGAAAAAAGTCAGAAGAAATACTCAATGGTAAGACCCTAATTTTTAACTGTTTTGTTGTATAATTGAATTAAAATTAAAATTTGTTATTTATTTGATCATGAATGCATGTGTTTTTCCAAATGTCTTGCAAAGAAGAAGATTCGGACAGAGAGATAGCTTTCTTAGGTCTTTTAGAGGAGTATGTGTACCAGCTAAGGTTATCAAAATCTTCCTAAATGATTTTATTTTTGTTCTGCTTTGCTTGTGAGCCGCTTTGATGATTTGTTAATTTGTTTTATTTTGCTCTCAAAACACAATTAAATTCTAACTCTGATTTCTTCTGTTTTTTGATAGGCAAAAGGAACGACTTAGTTATGAAGTTACAGACCAATGATGCTCCTGGAAATGAGAATGGATATTCTAGAGGATATATACCTTCTGAAGATGCTGATGGAGCAAGGCGAGGTGGTATTGTTGGTAGATCCGAGGTGGTATTGTTGGTAGATTCCGTGGTCGTGGAGGTCGCCGTAGCGGGACAGGTCATGGGTAAGCTTTCTAGCATCCTGGTCTCTGACAACCAAATGTTTTAAGCTTTTATGGTAAGGATTCTCAAGATTTCCTTATTACCGTTCGAGAATAACCATATGTTTCAATGCTGGCATAAAGGGACTTTACTAAAATAATATATGGGATTAAAGCATTCGAAATACATCAGAAAAAGAATCTGAAAAGAAAATAAATGAAAACCAAAGAAGAAAAAGAGGGGGGAGTTGTTAATTTGGAGAAGTCATACATGCAATGCAAACAAATGATTATAAAGGAGTGATGATGATCCAAAGAGGATTGGTGACTAATCAAATCAAGATGAGCAGCAGCCTGATTGCTGGTTCACTGGTTGCCCGCGAATCTGGACCGTAGGTGGCTTGGCACCTCCAGCTGGTTGGCTCGCCATTCTGCAAAAGAACATCACCAAAACCAGTTTAAGCAAACGGTTAAGGAGTTCTTCACAAGTAAAATTAAGATGTAACTTCTAACCTTGTCTTAATTGCGGAAGTCATGGCCATGAAAGCATCTTCCACATTGGTTGCAGTTTTAGCACTTGTTTCCAAGAATGGGATCCCAAGTTCATCTGCAAAAGCCTGTGCAACAAGGAGAAGAGACAACAACAACAACAATGTTATTTATCTTTCAGACAAGGTTTACGTGGATAGAGAGGCCACTTGGGTTGGTTATAGTATTACCTTGGCAGTCTCAGTGGATACAACTTTCTGTGATGTGAGATCGTTCTTGTTCCCAACCAGTAGCTTGTTCACATTTTCGCTAGCGTAACGGTCAATTTCATTCAGCCATTGTTTGACATTGTTGAAGCTCTCTTGGTCAGTGACATCATATGTGACCTGTAAGATTAGTAAACTGTGAGGGAGCAGAAGCAAAGGATGTATAAAGTAACAAGAAGGTGAGTGGCTAATTAGAGTTGAGAATATTATACAATGATTCCATGAGCTCCTCTGTAGTAGCTGCTAGTGATTGTCCTGAAACGTTCTTGGCCTGCTGTATCCCACTGCATACACAGGCGATTACCAACAACAAGACTGTTATATGTTCCATCCAAAGTTTAACCGAATATGATCGATTGTATATCTAGCTCAAGAACACTTACGATCTGAAGCTTGATGGTCTTTCCGTCTTGTTCGACTGTGCGGATTTTCTGCAACACATCACAAGTAAAGATTAAGAGACTTGTAAATGATGTTTTCGTTTCCTGTAATAAAAACGAGTGATGTACAACAATAGAAATTATGCTTACAAAGTCAACACCGATGGTGCTTATGTAGCTATCCAGGTAAGAATCGTCCTGTACACATAAAATTTCAACATATCAGGAAGTAAACAACACAAAGTGAGAACTGTAAGCCAAACAATCCAATGGAGTAATGAATTTAGAGCCAACTGCTATTGAACACTCCAAGATGTGATCTTCAAAGACCCATAAATTGTTAAATGTGAGAAAGCAACAACCAAACCATAGATGATAAAAAATCTTGAAGAGTTGTGTGGCAAAATTACTTACAGCAAATCTAAGAAGCAAGCAGGATTTCCCGACACCAGAATCACCGATAAGCAAAAGCTTGAAGAGATAGTCACTGCAACGAAAAGAGAATAAAAACATGAATATCTCAGTGAAGCTCCTAAACTCAGAAAATATGCTCTTTTGCCATGTTTCACTCTGAATGTCACAAATTACAAACGCAAGAAAGATATGTAAATGGATCCTGTATGCGAAATACACGAATTAAAAGGCAGAACTGTGTCACAACCGAAGATAATCAAAAGAGAAATTGCAGATCTCGATAGTGTATCACTGGATCTAACTAACCTAGATAAAAAGATCCATGGACCCGAGAATTCCAAAAACCTAGAATTGATCAGACAAACAAAAAAACCTAAAACGAGCAGAATTCGGCAGATTCAATCTACCCAAACAAACAAAGATCCAAAGCAAAATCGAACAAAAATCACCAAAACACATGTAAAAGCGAGTCGATCCAAAAGTAACAACAGATACATAAACAAAAAAAACAAAAGAGAGAAGAGAAAGGTTCTTACTATTCAGGATTCATTATAAAGATCGATCTTCCAACGAGAGAATCTCCGGCGATTAGTTTTCAGCAATCGTCGTTCGTCGTGTACAAAACAAATCACGCGAGAGAGAGACGTGAATATTTGTTTTGTAAATTTTTTTTTCTTTATTGGCTTTGGGTTAATATATACTTTATTTATTTATTTAGTGCTCTTTTTTTTTTCTTTTCTTTTTTTTTGTTAAGAAAATAATAGACGAACCCACCCTTTTGAACATTATAAATACGTTTTTTTTTAATACTAATAATGTTCGAATGCTGGGTGACGTGGCATACCCAAACTCAGAGAGATACGTGGAACTAGACAAAATAACCAATCTGTATTTTCTTTCTTTCCTTTTTGATTCTATACAGTCGGAGAATAAACTACATTTAGGACACATTAAATTTCGAATCTAATTAACTTTTAGGTTATTATTATATGCTAATTAGTTTTTTTGTTAAGCTTTTTTTTTTTTTGTTTTTGAAAAGCACCTTTAAGAAAAATAGATTCGTTTCACATAATTCACAAACAAAGGAAGATGAGACCTTTGATTATATTTTTTTGGTATTATGATAGATAAATTTAAATATAATACTAGCTTGACATCGCCTTGCGGTGTAAGTAAGTCAATGATAACGTGAACATGTAGTAGACGACTTGTAAGTTGTAAATAATATACAACAAACATAAACATTATAGTTTTCAACTCCCAACAAAAAAATTATTTTCCACTTATAGTAATAATAAAATAAATAATGATATATACCTCTAAAATATTCTTTGTATTATATATATCGTTTTATGGTAAAAAAAAATTACTAATTATTGGCAATGACCCTAATGAGAAATGGTGCACAGTGTAATTGTATCGTCGTCATCATTTCGTACCACTAATTTTGTTTTATTTTTATTCTTAATGATACCATCATCTCTTACTGTTCTCTACAGTTCGTAGTTAGGGAAGGACTAAATCAAATGATTGGAAATTGGGAGCTAAGCTAAGCATTATTATAAGAGCAGGCATTGGTTGGTACTTGTTACTTTGTTTATGGAATTTAGCTATGGTAATCGTCGGTTATATGTATCGCATTTCAGTTGAATATGGGCCTCATTGTATAGGCCCATAAAATTAGTAATAGAGTCACACGCGCGGATAAGAGACTTTTTGATTCACATTGCCACGATAAGGCTCACACCACTCTGCTTTTGAGTTTGGGTTTGTGCAAACATGGCGACGAGCTCTCATCTTCTTCCTCAGGTATCTCTTTCCTCTCTCCCACGCAAAAAATCACAGTTTCATATATATATATATATATTATATGCTTCTTTTGAGTCCTCTGTATTTATCTAACCCTTTTTTATGGATGCAGGCATTGCATATGATACCGAGAATCCCTAGCTCCTCGTCGAAGAATTTTGGGGTTTCTTCATTTCTACCACGAGCTTCATCGGTCAGCTCAAAGCTTTCAGTTTCTCGGGTTTTTCTCAGTCACTCCGGTTCAAATTTTGGTTTCCCCATCGATTCCAAGAAGAAAAGGGAGTTTATTGCTAAAGCTGAAGAGGGTACTGAAGGCGAAACGGATCCAGTTGTGGAGAATGCTGTTGTTGAAACTGTAGCGGAAGGAGAAGGAGAAGCCACTGTGGTGGAGGAAGCTAAACCACCGAGGAAGACTAGAGTCAAGCTCGGAGATGTCATGGGGGTAAGTTCATTTTTCACTCTGCAAGATTATTTAGGGTTTTGTGTTTTGGTTCTGATTTTGGAAAATTTCGAAGCTCCGGTAGCAATAGTGCTGAGTTTGTTAATCTGATAGGTTTTTATAAAAATATGTGCTGATTTTTTTAATCTGATTATACATTACTGAGCCTGTAGTAAAGAGTTTGTTTTGGCTCTTTGTTCTCTATTAGCTATAGGGTTTTGTTTTGTTGCTGAAATTAGATAATCTGAACTTCCTTTCACTAGTATCAATAGTAATTATCAATTGTGTTTCTGTAAGAATATGTGTGGTGTTTGTATTAGTATAGATAGTGATGACCTTCAATTTGTGTATATCTATAGGTAGTCATTATCATGTAAAGATCTAATCTTATCTGATTCAGCATTTCTGATACTGTAGTTGAGAGTAATGTGTTTGTTTTGACTCTTGTTCTTTAATCATCAGTTATCTTTCAGGCATTGGAGAAATGAAATGTTGATTTGCTTTTCGTTTCTGCAGATACTAAACAAGAAAGCTATTGAGGTTTCAGAGAAAGTAAGACCGGTTCCTGAGCTTAGGACTGGGGACATTGTAGAAATCAAACTGGTAAAAATCCTTGTCTCTGTATGATCTGATTCAAATATGCATTTTAACCGTAAGATTTGAGTGGTTGACATGGTAGGTTTGATTGTACAGGAGGTTCCTGAGAACAGACGTAGGCTATCTATCTACAAAGGTATAATAATGTCTAGACAAAATGCAGGCATCCACACTACTATTCGTATCAGGAGGATAATTGCTGGCATTGGTGTTGAAATCGTCTTTCCTATGTAAGTTTCTTCTTCCTAACCTCGTGAATTATTTACACACTTGCAAAAATGGTGTATATTGTTAAGCAGATATGCAATTAGTAGTATATAGGAGTAGATGGGACTTTGGCCAGTTGGTTGTTCACCTTTTTAATAAAGGAGAGATTAGAGAATCCAACACTTACCTTAACGGTCAGTTGGTCTTTGATAGTCGACCATACTCTTAACAGAGTTACTTGAATGTGGTCATAGTGCTCTGGTGTTCGTTTCTTGAGAAATAAAGTGTGTTTTGGATTATGAATCTCATCATAAATGCACCAGCGTTATTCATATATGCTGGAAGTTTTAGCATTTTAGATCAATAAAATGTGTTGACCTGTAGTCTAAATCAATCCAATAGTAGTGATCCTAACATACTAGTCTACATGAACTTTGCAATTACGTATATAGAGTGAAGTTGCTTTTAGTATACGTATCTGATGTGATTGGTTTCAATGTAAAACAGATACTCTCCAAACATAAAGGAGATAAAAGTGGTAAGCCACAGGAAAGTGAGAAGAGCAAGACTCTACTATCTGAGGGACAAACTTCCTCGTCTCTCAACTTTTAAATGATCACCAAAAAACCCAACACCAGTCTCCTCTTGTCTCTAAAGGTAGTTAATCTCCTCCTTTTTCACATAATACTCTCTTTCTTTTGTAATAATTATATGTTGGATTTTCAGTTATTTTCATGTAATTTACAGTGACAGTGGTTTAAGAAAAAGTAAATCAATGTTGATTGTTTTGATTCGTAAGTAAGAATTTAGTATTTTCTTTCAGAGTAATATGACTGATTTTAATCAATTTCAGAAAACCTTTCAAATCATCTAAAATTACTGTATTCACTTTTTCAAACGGTAATTACTTAAAAACTCTTTTTGGATTTAGTATTGTTCTTGTTTGAATATTAATGATCTATCCAGCTACAAAAACAGGGAAAAAAAAAAGACCAAGAATATTCGTGTAAGTTGATGATTGAGTATTTTAATTTCGTGTATGTTTCCTATTGTATTGGATTGACTTTAAAACAACTTTCTTCGTCGTGATTCTTCTTCTACTATCTCCCCATTTAATTAGTATGACGTGTCTTGATATTAATTACTCCTCGACAAATTTAAATCATTAATGGGGAGACACGGCAAGGAAATACACACACTAAAAATGAATCTCATCAAAATGAAAATGGCCTACCACCTCTGAAAGCTCTCATTCATTATTATAGCATTCTTTTAACCTACTAGTATATTCAAACTAAGCAAACCAATCATAATATCCCACGTCATCCTTCCTTTTTTAATTTCCAGCCTGTCGCTTTAAATTTTTTTTTGTTTTTTTCTCTTTCTTTGACAATGCACAATGCACAACTGTTATCACACGTGTCACATTTTGCCTCTCTTTCTCTCTTTTCTTTCTTTCTTTCTCTCTGCTTGCCCGCACTTCCCGGAGACGACGCCGGAGGGAAATCGTACGGAAACTTTGCTTCGACTTCACGTGTGGCTGGTTGGCCGCTCCACGAAGCGCTCTCTTTTTTCTCTCTCTAGAAAACTTCGTTATACCACCCAATCGATCGAAACTAGAGGAGAGAGAGAGAGAGAAGGTGAATTCTGGTTTTGGTGGAGAGAGAGCGATTCTCGGAAGAGGCAGATAAAGAAATAAGCGCAGCTTCTTCCTCCTCCTCCTCACGCGGTTGGACCTGTGACTTTTTTTTTTTTTTTTTTTTTCTTGGGGGTCTTCTTCAGGTTTGATCCGTCTTTTTTTGCTCTCTTCCTTTTCTCCTTTTCTTCTTTTTACCTTTTTTTTTGGTTCTTTTTCCTGGGGAAAAAAAAAGAAAGAGAAAATTCTGAAATTAGGGGAGCTTTGATTTTGATGTGTATAGGTTTTTTCAAAAAAAAAAAAAAAAAGAGAGATTTGATTGTGGAACCTTTGCTTAAAAAGCAACAATAACAACAAAGATGTCTGGTGTTGGCGAGAATCAGCTTATCTCCATTCAACCTGATGAACTCAAATTTCTCTGTAAGCATTCTCTCACTCAGCTAATCCGTTAATTTTTATCTATACCCTAATTTGTGAAATGAGATAAAGAGCTCTCTCCTTCTCTTTGAGATTTCGATATTGTGAACTATCAAAGTTTTGTTTCACTTCTTTGAGCTTTGAGGTTTCTGACTTTTAGATAACGTTCATTGTTCAAGGTTGATGATTGATTCTCTTGGGTTATTTCTAAGAATATATTCTTGTTCTGTGACATTTGAAATGGGGAATATTTTTATATTGTTGTTACAGTTGAACTCGAGAAGCAAAGCTACTGTGATCTTAAAGTTGCCAATAAAACTGAGCACTATGTTGCTTTCAAGGTAATATACACCAACCTTCACATCCTTGCTTTCTTTTTTTATGATCAAGTTGTTTTCCTCCTGTGGTACAATACAATTGACATCTTTTTCATTTTCTTCAACAAAATCAGGTCAAAACAACATCTCCAAAGAAGTATTTTGTAAGACCCAACACTGGTGTCATTCAGCCTTGGGACTCTTGCATCATTAGAGGTACTTTCATTCTCTCTCTCTCTCTCTCTCTCTCTCTCTCTTTATTCATCCGCAGTTTATGACTTGATGATACATGGAGATAATAATTATTAAGAGATCTTTCGAAATTTTTTAGTTACTCTACAAGCGCAACGAGAGTATCCTCCAGATATGCAGTGCAAAGACAAATTTCTCCTCCAAAGTACCATTGTACCTCCACACACTGATGTCGATGAACTTCCACAAGACACAGTAAGACATCCCAGTTTACACGACCTTTTTGATTATAGAATCTTGTTTCAACATTTCAGGGGAAGAAAGTTTGATATTAAATTTTTGACATGCTTGTGTCTAGTTCACCAAGGACAGTGGAAAGACATTAACAGAGTGTAAGCTCAAAGTCTCTTATATCTCCCCGTCTACTACCCAAAGATCCTCTGAATCCGGAGCAACAAATGGTGATGGACAGGGCTCAGAAACCATCTCTGTGAGTAACACCTACACCCACCCCACACTATATAGTTTAATCTGCCTATGGTGATATGACTTTCTGAGAATCTGTTTGAATCGTTATCATTTTGCTAACCTGTTAAAATTGTAGCAAAAAAACCCTTCTCGTAAGATATACTATGAACCTATTGCATAGACAGAGACACCTTATGAAAATTGAAAAGTCCCTTTTTTGTGATACCTGTGTGCAAGAATTGTTATCCAGATCCCATTTCTAGTATTCACACTTGTGGATATCAAGCAATAGTAAGTTAGAAACTGTAGTGAGGGACTGAGTTGATTGGTTAGGAGCTAGGACAGTGAAACACACGCTGCTTTTTGAAGCCTTCTTTTTTTTTCTCCATAAATATACCTTTCTTCATCGTGTGGTTAACAAATGTACCTCACAGAATCTCACAAGTAGTGACCACATTCCTTGCTTAAAGAGAGATTTATTTGTGTCTTGTTTAATCATCACTCTCACAATTATACCCATCAATATGTATGAACAGACTATACAGCGGCTGAAGGAAGAGCGTGATGCAGCCGTTAAGCAAACACAACAGCTGCAACATGAACTGGTACGCCTTCCATGAACCTTTCTCTGATATCATTGGTTTATGCTTGCTCTCATTGCCATTCAGGCAAAATCATGTGAACATAACAATGAATAATAACAAAGGATAACTGCCTAACAATGTTGTTAATAAAATCGCAGGAGATGGTGAAGAGACGGAGAAACCAGAGGAACGGCGGAAATGGGCTATCCTTAAAGTTTGCAGCTATGGTTGGACTCATCGGACTCATCATCGGTTTCATCCTAAAACTCACTTTAGCTTCTCCCACATAACAACCCTCAGCTTATCCACGTCGCCTACCATCTCAGCATATGTAACTGCGGAATCAAAAACAATTTCACACATTTTCGGGTATCTTACTCTGTCCATCCCTCTTCTTAATCTTCTAAATTTGCGTTATTTCTATTCATCCCTCTTCTTAATGTTCTTCTTCCATCAAAATTTTTCCCTTTTCAGTTTATATTGTATGTACATTTTTGACCCAACAGACCCTTTCAATCCTAATCCTTTGCATTGTTTGAATGTTGACCGCTTTGCGGAGAAGGAAACCTGTTGCAATTATTTTGTTATCAGTGAAAAAATAATTACCTGTCCTCGAAAACGAAGTATTGTCTTTAAAATTAATTAGCCCTCAGGTCTTTAAAATGAAAACTTGATCAGATGAACTTTTGTTTGCACACAGAAATACGAATATACGTACGAATACTTGTGATCCATTATAAATACCGGATGTTAGTGATCAAACTTGAAGAAAAATAAAGGGGATGTTGCAGTTTAAGTACGTTTTCATAAAGTTATTAAGACGTTTACTGTTTAAAATGAGTAAACATCTCAAAACTCCCTCTTAGAGTAAAACAAATCTCTTAT
>NC_025695.1:29836706-29837244 GCF_000633955.1 Camelina sativa
CAATCCATCATCCTGCAAAATATATCAACGAACATACATCATACTCATGTCTCTCAATTGTATTTGATTTAATTTAATCTACCTTATACTTAACGCAAGTAAACCATCTCTTTTTCTCTGTTTCTGTTGGAGAGATCTCATTGACGATTCATTCGCCACATGGGCAAATTCGAGGCATGCCCAAATCACCATCGGCTATGGCTTGTCGCCACGCTTCTAACTTCCTCGCCCTCTTCTGATCAGCATAGTATGGGTCGGCCTCAAATTGTTCCATAGTTTGAGAAGGAGAGAAATAGATCTAGAATTCGACTTTGAAGATGAGAGAAGGAGAGAAGGTGTACTTTAGGTTTCGAAGAAAATGAATGAACGGATATGAGGAAAGAAAGAAAGAAAAAATGATATTCTGGCCACGTGTAAAAGATGTGTGCGTTCACACTGCGTGTTCACACACAGTTTTACCGATTAATGCAGTTGCACTAAACTTCCAAATAGTTGTACTTTAGAGGTTTCTCAGTTTAATTAGTTATACTAAACCTTA
>NC_025695.1:29841484-29845016 GCF_000633955.1 Camelina sativa
CGGGTCGAAAGAGAGATGGGTTCGTTTTTTTTTCAAAAAAATTTAATCTAAATCAATTAAATTGTAAGGCTAAAATCGTCTCACCACCTCTTATTAGAAAATGTGAGGGTATGAAGAATAGAGAGGGAGATAAGAGATTTGTTTTACTCTAAGAGGGAGTTTTGAGATGTTTACTCCGAGAGAGAGCGGTTTTAAACATAAATTTTACAGTTTTTTTTTAAAAGATACCGATTTAGTTTTTCGGGTATTAGATCCGATTTCTTTTGGTTAGACCCAGGTATTCTTTGTAATTATCTTAGTTTTCTTTGGACAATAATGTAAAACACTGATTTCTTGATTTAAAAAAAAAATAAAAAAATAGACAAAAAAAGAGAGGGATTTTTGAGATTGTCAGAAATGTTTTAGGTAGTTCTGAGACGAAAACTCATTTAAAATAAGAAAAATGGGTGGTGAGAGAGTGAGAGAGAGAGAGAGGGAGAGAGAGCGTGTGTGAGGGTGTTGGTGAGACCGTGAGAGACACACAGATGGTGTGAGTGCGTTTGTAGTGGAGAGAGGGGTAGGTGGAAATTACGTTTAGGGGTTTCTATTAGAGTGTATGAGGGAAATGTCTCGAGTAATGAAAATTGTAGAAGCGAGCGTTAATATGGGCTTGAAACAAGGAAGGCCCATGAAAATATAGAGGCCCATAGCGAAAATGTGAAATGTTGCATCGCCGGAAGCTGCGTGAACAGATGAACAGAGAGTTTGACTTGTTAGAAATCGAGGAGATGGAAGACGAATTTGAAGTTGGTGGTTTTGGGGGGAAATTTTGGTGGAATCGAGGGTGATTTTTTGAAAATAATGCTACAGTTTCCAAATTAATGATGGAAAACTTTATAGGGATGAAAGAGGGGACAAGAAAAAGCATAGGTTACAGACGGAAAAGTTGGCAGACGGAGAGGAGAGTAATCAAGATTAATCAAGAATGGAAGGTAAGTGAAATTGATTAAGGAGATTATATGTTTCATTTGTTGCGTTTGTGGTATTACGCACTTACACGAAATAGTGTACTCTCCTTTCAATTGTTGGTGATTGTAGTTGATGATACTGTTATCGTTCAACCTGGAAAGTGGATACTGCACAACAAACGTGGATGGGAATTCAAGATGGACACCAACTTACGGGGACGGTGTGCAAGATTGTCGTCGTTAAGATGTTTGAAGGATCTCGTTGAAAGGATTCGTGAGATGTACGGAGGTGTTAGCTCATCATGTGGTGTAGGCTTAAGCTATATGTTTGAAGACAGACTAGCTCAGCTGAATGGTTTTGCTACTGCACCAATAGTAATCAGGGACGACAGAGAGTTTAGGTGTTTCAAATCGCTTAGTCTGGCAGATAAAACCATAAATCTATTTGTTTGTTTCAGAGAAATGGGTGGACAGATTAGTGGTTCGGTTGTTGAGAATGTTGTGGGTGGTGAGGTTTCAGGGCTACTTCAACCTTCAAAATCAAGTGCTGCTGTACGGACCATCAACCTCTGGATGATACTATTCAAAATCAAGTGCTGCTTTAATTCCTGCAAGGGGTAGCCCTGTGCTTGCTTTGCTAGAGTTTATAAGGAAAATGCTAGCTAGGTGGTTTGAGGCGAGGAGGAAAAAAATAGCAAGAGCGGTTGGTGATATTCCAATAGCAGTTGAAAGGGAGCTATTAAAGCGTTTCAAAGGAGGATAAGGTATGACCGTGTTGGCTGTAGGAATGTGGGAATTTGAGGTGATTACAAAGGAAGGGGGTCAGTTCGTTGTATCATTGAAAGACAAAACCTGCACCTGTTTGGAATTTCAAAAAATAAAACTACCCTGCACTCACGCTATGGCTGCAGCTCATGATAGGGGTTTGGAGTACAGGACTCTTGTGGGAGAGATGCACAAGATATCAATATGGTCTCCAACAGTGGACGCAGCTATACTACCTGTGCAAGATCCAGCAGAAGTGAAGTGATGGTCCCTGACGAAATAAGGGCTTTGTGTTTGATCCCACCAAAATCGAAAAGACCTGCTGGTAGGCCACCTAAGCTGCGTATACATTCTGCAGGGGAGTATGAGGTACGCCACATATGCGTACTCTATGTAACAACTAATTGGGAAGATATGAACATGTCTAACCTGAGTAATTGTAGGGTAATAACAAGTCGAAGCAACCAAATAAATGTGGACGGTGTGGCGGGTTTGGGCACAACCGGGTTACATGTTCAAACCCACTTGGTTGAGGAAAGTATTGTCTTTTTGGATTATTAATGGTATATAGCCGTGTGTATGAGAAGTTTGTTGTAGAAGGTACAATTATTTTGGCGTAGACATCATTGTGAAATCGGGAGAGCTCCAGATTTCAGAGTAATGTGTACTTCCGTATGAGTGTTGTAATTTTCTAGTTGGAATTGTACGGATCCTGTACTAATATGTGAATCTTTTGTAATCAAACTAAATATGTGAAATATTGTTGTTTTTTTTCAATCAAAAGCGATGCTTGTGAGTACCTTCCAGGGGTGTTAGTGTTAAGCAATATAACTTATGTTGTCTGTACAGATATGAAGACCATCCAGCATTTAGATGTGATTAAGTTGAGCTGATAACAATGTGCATCTTGTTTTAATTTCAGTTCACTAGTTTTGACATTGTGGAAATATTCCTCTGGATGATACTATGCATAGTAGGCTATGTGGTATGAACAGCTAATATTCTGGATGGATCTAATGCATGAAAACGCCTGGATGAATAAATGAAGACCATCAAGATATAATACTTGGTGTACACTGATAGAAAAGAGGACCATCCAGATATAATGTGCATCTTGTTTTAATTACAGTTTACTAGTTTTGACACTGTGGAAATAAATCTGTGGATGATACTCAGATATAAATACAATTTACAATGCATAGAACACATTGTAGGCGATGTGGTATGAACAGCTAATATTCTGGATGGATTTATAGATCAGTTATCCATATATAATACTTCTGGACGGATTAGTAGATCACCATCAAGATATCAGTCTGGCGATTGGTTTAGAACAATCCAGATTAATATCTGATAACAATGTGAATCTTGTTTTAATTTCAGTTCACTAGTTTTCACACTGTCGAAATAAATCCGTGGATGATACTCAGATATAAGTACAACTTACAATGCATAGAACACATTGTAGGCTATGTGGTATGAACATCTAATATTCTGGATGGATTTATAGATCCACCATCCAGATATAATACTTGGTGTACACTGATAGAGATGAGGATACTACCTACCTAATGGCTCTTACTATGTGAACTTCTATGTTAAGTCTGGATCATAAATTAACATGATGAAGCTGATCATAAAAACAAAGAGTCTTCGAAACTTTTATATTTTTATGAACCAACATTAAAGTTATAAAGCTGAAAATACATAATTGAACATAATTTCATATGTTTTTAAATGCCGAGATACACAAAATAAGGGGAATGGAGGACCAACCACTGGTAAGATTACATAATAACCGGAAAAAAAAAAAAAAAAAA
>NC_025695.1:29845528-29855618 GCF_000633955.1 Camelina sativa
AATAACCAAAAAAAAAAAAAAAAAACGAAATAGCATAACAAAGCATTACAAACCATGAGAAGGAGTTATATATTTCAGACAGATACTCTACTCGAAAGGGGCAGCATACAAACTAAATCAGCTCTGAAACCTTATTCGCCAACCACCAAATGTAGCAATTCAGGCACATAATATCATAGTCACGATACAGCATCCCATGGTGGCCGATCACAATCAGTGTTTGGGATAGTTGGGCCATCGGGATATTTGAATGTTTTCCCGAATGAGTGACTGTACGGTGTATCAAATTTTAGTAATTCCCGGATCAATCCCTGCCGGCAAGTCCGTACATCGGCAGACAATAGCGGATGGTGGTTAGAGTCAAACAGATGAAGGTAATGGACGGCCATGTCCTCGTCCCTGGCGCAAATTGAGAGCATAGCATAAGCAAGTGTTGCATCTTCGGCTTCAGGAACGTGTTGGCTAAGTAGGGCGATCCCACGTTTATGTCCCTTTCTACAGCGGTAACCCTTAACCCTTCGTGGTAGATTGCTATCTTGTTCCCGGCTTTGAGACATCTCTCGAAGAAGGGACGGTATCTTCCTGGTCCAGCGAGACGACCAGATGTGTGATAGGATGTATAGATGAAAGGAGGAAATTTACATAATGAGTATATAAACGCCTCCTTTAGGACATTGGCTCTGTAGACGATTTTCTTACCTCTTTAGCCAGACTTCAATATTGGACCGAGCAACTTGATGTCATCATTGGCAATCCTTTTTGCAATATCGGCGAAAAAATCGTCGGGCAGATCTCACAACGGTAAAGATGAAATATAGTGAGCCATTGGGTGAGCAGATATAAATTAATGTGATGTTCAATGGTGCAACAGTACTGAATAATCCCTGCACTTTTAGGCTACTCTGTCGAGACTTTTGGAATATTATGTTTATCGTATATTGTTTTTTCTCGTTATTTTATTGGAACTTAATATCTGTACGGATTTTCTAATGTTTCTAAGTACTTGCCATAATGCTGTAGTTAAAATATTATTGGTTTCTATATATTAAAATATAACAGAAGTATTTCTGTCCAGCGTACAACAGTCCCCCCCTTAAATGTTTTTTGCTTGTGACTATTGACCGTAACTCTCTATATCTCGTGTAAATAACACATAAAAATGTTAATTATTTATGATCTCACTTGAATTAGCCCAACCAATTTAAATAGAACTATTATTGCTATCTGTATATATAATAGGTGTGCGTTTTCTGTAAACTACATTCCTCACAATAATAAGCTTCATCGTGCGCAGCTGAACAGTAACAGTATTGTAGGGCTTATATCAGCTGCAGATTTCCCTTGCGGCCCCTTAATTTGTCTTTATTTCTTTTCCCTGTATTGTAAGCTGTTTTCCACATGTATGATAGACTTGTTGCAATTTGGTATTGTCCATTTAATGGAAATATTAATAACTAATCTCTCTTCCTGTAGTGAGTGTATATTTTTTGCATTTTTTAACATCCCTTTAAGATATGTACACAATCTCACCCTTATCTTTACGTAACTAAATATGTTTAGTTTCATGTTTTAACACGTCTTTACTTATAACCAAACAAGGGACATCAAATTTCAAACCTATCGACGTCCAACTACTAAAGATATCTCTGAACCATGATTAGACTGATAGAGATTGTTGGAGATTGCTTTTTAGATATTTTGCTAGGCTCTATAAGGCTTTTAAACACTTTATTGATTCACCCTTTTATTACCGTATCTCACGTGTTGGGCTCTGTTCCACAAACAGATCCTTTTTATATATAATAACATAAATGACAATGAAACCAGCAGTTTGATTTCGTGTCATTAGTCTACGAAAGAGGTCATTTTGATGCCACACCCACTTGCTGTAACTCTATTCCAAGAATCCCAATTTGACATGACAATGGAAATTAGACATATCAAATATTGTATTGTTAAAGAAATTTTCACCCATTTACACATCTAAAGTAACTCGCAAACACGTAGAGAAGCACCATAAATATAACAATCCTCACAGTAATAAGCTTCATCGTGCGAAGCTGAACAGTCTGGAATGCTTAGTATATTTGTTGAAGGAAATTGCCACAACGGACCAAATGTTTCTTGTATAGGTGGATCAAAACAAATCAAATTATCAATAAGTTTTTCACACATCTCCTCTAAAACAATAGAGTAAATTTAATGAGAACGGATACCAGCAAATCTTTCAAATATTTCTTGAAAAACAGCTCCAGCTACATCCCCCCTACCGGCGCACATTTGAAACATTGCATATGCTATAGTTGCATCAGCATTAGTTGGGACAAGTTGATCTAGCAATGACAAGGCTCCAAATACATCTTGGGATCGTGTTATCAGCCGAAGTGACTCAATATACATAGCATCTTCATTCTCAAAATGCACACAACGAATGAAAAAATTTCTCCATATCTTACCTTCAAAAATGTTTGTCATCGGGTTAAGAGACACGGGGGAGATGTTTGCTGTTTGTAATACTTCCCTCGACAAAGCAATATCCCTCCCACGTTTGTTACTCCTAATGATGGGACCTAGGTAATTGCAATCTTCATCCCCAAGCTTCTTCAATATTATAAGGAATAGATCATCCGGTAAATCTTCTATTGACATTTTCCTCCAATTTTTTTTAATAAAAGTTTTTACTAATATGGACATCTACTCTTCTGTTTGGGTCATATTTATAGACAACACTCTCCCATTAAGTTTTTCATTAAATTATTGTTGTATACACCACCTCTGTCCCAGCAACTATCGTTCCTTTTTAAAATATTTTAATAAACATTTAATTTTATTCATGTTTTATTCTATGGGTTGTTGTAAAATAACAGTCAGATTGATCTCTGGATGGTTATCTATTAATCTGTACAGATATATATATCTGTACACATTCATAAATGTTGGGAAAAAATTGTATACACGTTACCAAAGTTCACTATTTTTTTAGGAGACTACTTCACTTAACAAACATAATGCTGGATAAATGTACAGATTTCTCCTATTTCATCTATCTCCCAGCAACTATCGTTCCATTTTAATATACATTTCATTTGATTCATAGTTTTCTCTCTGGATTGTTGTAAAATAACAATCAGACTGATCTCTGGATGATTATCTATTAATCCGTACAGATGTATATCTTTACACTTTCATAAGTGGTGTTACAAAATTGTATACATGTAAGTTCACTATTTTTTGTAGGAGACTACTTGACTTAACAAACATTTTGGTGCAGAAATGTACAGCTTTCTTTCTGGAGTATTCTAAAACAAACGCCAGATTGATATCTAGAAGGTCATTTACTAGTCTGTACAGGACCTCGTTGTACAGGAAAAGCCTGTACAGACCAATATCTGTAGAGATCCTACTTAAGAAGACATACTACGTTGTACAGAGAGAAAACTGAACCAAATTAACATTATAATTTACAAAAAATTAGCACAACCACTGCTAATACCGTACATAAGTCCAAAAGATGTTACACAAAGTAGCTAGAAATAGATAAGTTGAAAATATCATTATGGTACATAAGTGAGAACATTAGTTTTGGTCACCCTAATACATGAGCTAGGCCGCATAATCGTCTTCGCCTTCAACAAATGTGACATAGGAGTCTATTGCGTATGAGATCCTAATCCGTACAACATCATCGTCAGTGAGAGCTGCCATATCTGACATATCCATCCCGAATGAATGCATTTCCAGGAATTTAACGGAAACAAGACCACAGTCGCCATCTCCCTTGTTGTCCTATAACCCACGGGAACGAGACCAGGTAAAAGGGTCAGTAGTCAGATTTGCAGTCAATTCCGGTTTGTTCCATCTTTTCAACAGCCAAGGGATACATTCTACAACCGACCGCATCTGGAAAGCGACGACGTCATCACCAAAAGGTTCAATGAACGGATCAAGGATCTCCACAGTTCGATGCTTCAAATTAATGACCAATCCTACCCAATGAGTAAATCCCCAGTTCATGGGGACGTAAATAACATCAACATTAGTGAGAAATCCAGACTTCATTAGTTTGCTAGTAGACCTGCCTGTGACATAAGCCTTGATGGTTGGCCCCCAGTTGTAATTGTCTTTGTCTTCACAGTTGCAAAAGTCCTGATGATGGGTGACTAGTAAGTCCAGAAACCATGTTTCTAGGAAAACAACCCGCTTTGCTGCAAAAGCTTGCGTTCTGCGTCGTAGAATCATCGACGTGAGGACATGCATATGCTGTAATACAAAACAGTTAAAGTTAACAGAGAAGGCCACGGAAAATTGATAGCAAATAAAAAAACTAATATTATAAAATGGTCACCTCTGTGGTGATCCATTTGTCCTTCGTTGCAATGTCAAGGAAGTGGCTGTTGGATAGTTTATGACCTGTGCAAACGGTGTAGGACCTAGGAAGTTTGAAACGTATTAGTATGGATATTTATGAAAGAGTCAACAACATTGAGGTTTCATTCAAAATGTGAGTATCCAAAAACTTACTGATCCTTAGCCTCTTCTAGCAGTTCCTTCCATCTCTGAAACTCAGATTCGTCAACAACAGCATGTGGTGTGTAGGCTGGTTTCTTCTTGCGGCTACTAAATAGAGCCTTGATTCTAGGGTCTGTCGTGAATTCTTCATCATCCAGGAATCGAGATCGTCTTGGAATTCGCTTTGGTGGAATAGGCTGGCGAGGTTTTGTTGTTTCATGAACGAAATAAGCCGGACTAATAGCGACCATAGCTGAGAGGTTCCGGTTATTGGGCACCTCTTCAGAAGTAGCTCCGTCGTTGGAATCGACCGCAACCTGTATTAACAGAGAGCTGTCATAAATAAATATTTACAGAGAGAATATTTACCTATAATTGATGTATTAAAAAAAAAAATAAACCTGTACAGGGGTTGAGGGGGAGGTTGGCTTTAATCCTGTGGAAGCATCCATGCTGTCTTCAACAAATTGATCCATAAACTTATTAGTCTCATCGTCCTCATCATGGGACTAAGGGTTTGGTTCAGCTTCCTAAACATAGTTAGTAAGAATGTCAGCAAAATGAGAGCAACTTAAAGAATCAAAATAGTACAAAGAACCTACCTGATCGCCAGTAGTAAATACGTTGGTTGGATGTTGTTTAGTTCCATCTGTGCCCTGTGGAATCGAGTATTAAGGTCTCCATGAAATTTGGAATGCGAGGAAAAAGAATAAATTTAAAACTAACCTGAGAAGTTTGCTCCCCCATCTGTACACTGATTTCTTGGGCAATACCATACATTTCCCAACTTTCATCACATACAAACCGTCCAGGGGGAGGCTGAGGTTCACCAAGTAGAGAAGATGTTCCAGATTCTTGTCTACCACTGGGAGGTTGTTTGGGTGTTCCCCTACCATCAGGGTTTGTTTCCAATCCCTTACAGTCATTCCCGAGAGGATCATGGATAGAGGCTGGAGATTTGCCCACTAAACCTATAAGCACCTTCATGTCAGCGTATATATTCTTGCGTTGGGTCTCTAGCTGGGTAACAACCCAGTTCTTTAAGAGGTTGATATCAGAGAGGGTGACATAGTGTTGCAGTGACAATGGCCTACAATTATCACCGGAAGAGGAAGCACGTTTCTGAGGGGGTTTGGCTGCATTTTTTTTTTCCAAAGGAGGTTTAGTAACTTCCTTTGCTTTGCTAGCAGACCGCGTAAAAGGTTTCCGCCCAACAGGTACATGTTCTATTTTTTGCTTTTTTATGGGAGGATCAAACGGTGTAACATCTTCAACATCAGAGTCTACATCATCAGGTTCTTTACTCAGCAGATCCCAAACAGGCCACTGAGAAGGAATGAACTTATGGTTTTGGGATATCAAAGACATGATCATGTTCACCTGAGGATCACTCTCCTCGTCATCCCAAGATATATCGGCTTCGTTAATGGCTCTTGCATGGAATAAGGTGTATTGCACAGACAACTAGCAAAAGTTGAAAAGGTATGGTTAATAATTGATTTAAAACATTATGAATCTGAAGAATATCAGTATTACAAACTCACCGTTTCAGATAATTCAGCATCGTTTACATCAGACTTGCGGAGAAGGATAGTGTTGAATATTGAGCCTGAAGACCTTTGCATGAAGTTTCTAAAATCCATTGGTTCCTTCAACTTACAACATATGGCAGGAATAGAATTAAGCACTTGCAGTTGGAGAGCAAGTGGGAACCCATAGCAGAGAGATGTTTGTTGGGAGAGCCTTCTCTTGAGTTCACCAAAAGGGTCATCCTTCCCAAAGTCTGGACCAAACCGGGACAAAGCCTCCTTGAAAGACAGGCGACCCCACAGGTAAGATAGGAAGAATTTCGTGTCATCCAACATCTCTACACAATCTTCAGAGATACGACCAGCGTATGCTTATGACATTTGAAATTCTTCAATTCATTCTGTGACTTATCGTGTTTTGGTTCAGTTGGCTTGGATAGAGGTAGAACCACGAGACTAGCGTTGATTTTTTAATTGGATCTCCCTGGTTAACTCATCTTACATCCGTAAATTAATAATCCTTTTGTTATTTATTTTTATAGATTTGATGTAAATACTCATTATATTTGTGAAAGCTTGAATCTGAATTTTTTGTAAGCAACATTTATATATATATATTAATGTAAGAAACACACACACACACACACATATATATATATATATATCCCTCTTGAAAATCCTAAATTGGCATTTTCTACATTAATATATAAGATCATGCTTTAAACAAAGTTTTTTTTCGATAAAAATTGGTTTAAATCATACTTATAAATTAGTTTTAAAAAAATATACTTAACTTTTAAAGCATAAATTAGTATCCCATAATTAAAATACTTTTCAACAAGAATTTTAAATATTCTAAAATAATTTAAGTTCCTAACAGAAAATGTAAATGCTCGATGGGTATGTGATAGAGCGGGTTTGAGTTTACATAAATATGATTATATTTTTTGTAAACAAGTTGTCTACACACATAAATTACGATTATGTACCAAAAAATAAATTGTCGTGCGATATTATGCGGGTTAAATCCTACAATTATCAATCAAAATACAATTTTATAATTTAAACACTAAACAAAATTAATAAACAAATACAACTTAAATTTAAATCTTTTGGTTATCTAGCGGTGTGTTACAGGTTAAGTCCTAAACTTAATAATAAAAATACAATTATATTTTTTTAAACACTAAACTTTTTTTAACATATAGACTTAATTTTAAAATTTCGCTTACAAAGAAATCGTCCCACGATGTACCGCGGATTAAAACCTAGTATATATATATTTGAAGTACATTTTGGATTCTACCATTTTATTTGTACTTATTTACAAAGTTAATCCCTAATAAATTTCCAAAAATATCATTACTTTAGATTTTGTTTTCTAAATATTTTACATTTCATTCCAAAAAAAAAATATAGCAAAATCAATATGGAAACAGAAACTGTCATATATTTAACCACATCTTCTATTGTGTTTTGAAGATATTCTACCTCTTAGTCCTTTGCAAATAATGAAAACAACAATTTGATTTCCATTTTGTTTTTTAAAACATATGAGCTTTGATTTTTAATGTAAGAAGAACTTTGATTCAAATTTATATAAATATTATATTTTTTTTATTTTTTTTAAATATTATTTAAATTTATTTAAATATTATAATTAATATATATAAACTTAATAAAATTTTAAAATATTATGAATATGTAAAATTAAAAAAGTTTAAAATACATGTTGGTTATATAGTAAATGAGTTATAAAAAGGACATGTTGGAATTAAAAAAAATATCATTAAATTCGTGTTAACACGGATTAAATCCTCATTTTATTATTTGTAAACACTATTAATATTAAAATACTTGACATATAAAATTAAGTTGATTTAACTAAAATTGTGTAATAATTAAATCATTAAGAAAAATGTGACTTAATCATATCGTATAAATGACTTATTATGTATTTAGATCCTTTATTTTTGTTATAATACTTAAAAATCAAAATAGAATCTCAAACACTAAACAAAACAAACTAAATATAACAAAAAATGATCATGTCGTATATTACGGGTAAAAAAAATTAATATAAATATTTAGCCGCACAAACGGCCAGAAAATATAGTTATTCCTCTATTTACAAAACATCCAATATTTAAATTAAAAATACAATATAAAATATAAATAATAATAAAAATTATATGCATGTGGTGTATAACGGGTTAAAATCTAGTTAGTATAATAACAATAGATTTCATGAGTTTTTTTTTTAAATTATAATTGAATAACATAGGATTTGTAAATTTTACGCAAATCATTTAAAATATCAAGTTAAATACACCCATACCCCAAAATTCAAAATCTTTTAAATCTTTTACATGTTGTATGTTTTGCGGGAAACAACATTGGTCAGATCTTTTTTGAAATAAAATATTTTTTTTTTTTGAAAATGCTATGTAAAAATATGGTCAATCAATATCATAAATTAATAATCAAATAAACTAATATATATATATAACTAAAAAAATATAGTGAAATATGACTCTATTATTGTTTGTCTATTCTTGAATTTGTATTCTTGTTGGAGTTCATTTGTAATCTTTTTCATTGTTGTATTTTCAAATCACATAAAAAAATATGAAGAGTCCTAGATATGATAATTGCTTTTTATTAATTGGTTTTAAAGGTAATGCAATATCTTTTTTGACTTCATCATTATCATGAAGGATAGTAGTAGCAATTTCTTCTAAACTCTAAACTTCTAACATTTATCATTTTTATCTAGATAATCTAATAAACAATTGACATTCATCCTATTAAGATAACCAAGATTATAAATTAAGAAAATTCTTTAAAAATGTGAATGATAACAAAAATATCTTATTTTGTGATAGAACATTTTCAATATGAAAATGAGAAAATCTATTCATAAATTAATATTTTATTAATTTAACGATAAATTAAAGCTTCTATAAATTAATAAAATTTTACGGTCCCGAATTTATTAATTTATAGAGGTTTTTACTGTATCAAACTAGATTACCTCATTTTCTTTTACTTTGGAAAGGGATTACCTCTTTCTTTTTGGTCAACGACTATATTGTAAGAAAATATGAATTATAAATTGGTTAGGAAATTTGGATACAGTTTCCTTTTTCTTTTGGACAAATGATACAGTTTCTTTAAGTGAGATATAATCGTGATTATATATACTCTATGAGCTAATCTATTGTTGTCAAAATATATACTCTAAATGAAAAGATTTTTAAAAATTTCTTACCAAAAATTCATCAATAAAATTTTCAAAAATCCGTATTCATTTATTTTCTGATATCATATATATACGTTCCGGTGATATTTATTTGTGCACTACCACCCACAACCACTATTGCCATTATATTTGTAATTCAAAAACTCTAAATTATCACACAAAAATGACCAAATCCATCGTTTGTGCTTTGTTCATCATTTTTATTCTAGGTTTCTTTTTTAATATATTGTATCATATCATTTCTAAATCTCATTTAAAAATCATGTGTTTTATATTTTTCGAAAACAAAAAAGAAACTGATAATTTTTATGTTATTATGATTATATTTGTGTAGGGATGATGGTGAATGAGATTGAAGGACAAAAACAAGGACGATGCAACGAGGTTTTAAAAGAAATAGATTGTGGTGCTGGCAACTGTAGCGCTCTGTGCCTACAGAAACGGAAGGGCTTGGGTCGATGCGTCACACCAGAAGGCCAGGACACCCTCAAATGCTATTGTTATTATCCTTGCGTTTAAAGTCTTTTATTTTATTTTATATATCATCTGATCTATATCTTTCAATTATAATAAATTAAAACTAATTAATAAATCATGTTTACTTGCTATCCATTTTAGATAGATGAAATATGACTAACTGTTCTCGACCTTCTCAAACTAATCTAGAAACTGAAAATGTGAACCCTAAATCAACTAAAAAAACATTTTACAAGAAGATAAAAATAAACAAAAAATCATCATATAAAAATTAACAAAACTTTTGGTATCATATTTCAAATAATATATATAT
>NC_025695.1:29855666-29878497 GCF_000633955.1 Camelina sativa
TATATATATATATATATATATTTTAAATCCCCAAACCTATGGAGGGGTTCGAGACTAATCTCGCTGGGAGAGGGTATCCTACGGGTAGGATCCCCCATGTATGCAAATAGACCGTACGCAATGGGTTCATACCCATGTGGCCAAATAGATAAAGCTGAATAATTCTGCGCTTGGGGAGAATCGATCCCTGGTCTACCCCAACAAAGCGACTCTTCCACCAAGGCTACCACTAGCCCGCCCACCACCACGTGGTTAATATTTTTTTTTTTTTTTTTTTTAACTTCATATTTCAAATAATTGAAAATAGTCTAACAAGAAATTTATGTGTTGTACATTGGATATGAAGACTAAACAATTTTGGAGCTCCATCTGATAGATGATAGCTATAAGAACGACAACCTCAATAAATTGACAAATATCAACTAAATTAATCCCCGATACAGGAGGTTCTCGTTCCTTAAACATATATAGTGTAAATCTGTTTTTCATCATTGTTGTATTTGTTTGTGTATGAATGATATTGTTATTAGAGGTTTAAATTTGTAATTTAATTAAAAATATCAAGAAAAATAAATAACTAAGTTCAAATTGAGTATAATTTTAAAAATAAAGTGGATTTTAAATTAGTTAATTGCATTTTATGTAAATCATCATATAAAAAAAATTTCAGTTAAGATCATATACTAAGATTCAAAGAAACATGATTTAAATCTTGACCATTGGAGGAGAAGGAAATGAAACGGTTGTGACTGGTTGCAGATTACAAAGTAAATACAGTAAAACCTCTATAAATTAATAAGGTCGAGACCATGAAGTTTTATTAATTTATAGAGGTTGAAATTTATTGATTAATTTTTCGATAAATTAATAAAATGTTAATCTATGAAGAGATTTTTTAATTTTCACAGTTTAAAAAAATTTCTATCACAACAAAAGATACTTTTGTCATAATTCATATTTTTATAGAATTTTTTAATTTATAGTTTTCGCTATCGTGATAGGATTGATAACAATAATTAACTAGATTATCCAGGTGAAAATGATAAATGTTCAGAAGTTCAGAGTTCATATGAAATTGATGCTACTATCTTTGATGGTGATGATGAATTTGAAGAAGATCTTGCGGAAACAATTATCTAGGACTCTCCATAACTTTTGGATGCAATTTGAGAAGACAACACCAAAAGTTTTTTAATGCAATGAGAAAATTTTTAGAGATAAACTCCAACAAGAATACAAATTCACAAAATAGGCAAACAATAATAGAGTCGTATTTCACTAAATTTTCTTAGATATATATATATAATTTATATCATTATTGATTTATAATATCGGTGAGACCATATTCTTACATAGGATTTCCAAAAAAAATATTATCTTATTATTTTATCGAATTGTGCCATTTTTTACACCAGCCCAACTTGGAACAAAAAAAATTATTAATTTAGTGCGAGTATTAATTTAAAGAGTATTAATTTGTAGAGGTTTTATTGTATAGTTTCTTTTGTGTTTTGTTTGTTTGTTTTATGTATTATGAAAAACATCAAACAATTTATTTATGTATACAATAACTTATAATCATATTTTTTGATACATTTTATGATCTGTTTTGATATTTTTAAAGAGTTACATAAGAAAAAACTTGAAAAATTAGAGATACCAATAAATCCTAAAATTAGTTTAATTTGGTAAAGTAAATGAGTTGTGAACATTTGTCACAAACATTAATTTTGTAGATAGAGAGAAATGAAAAAAAGGTTTAGGTATCGTAAAGGCATTTGGTTGAATTCAGACAGATTGAGATTATGTACGGTTACCTAACCTGACCCGACTAATTGATCGGTTATCAAATTAACTCGATTAAACAAAAATTATAACGAAAGTATAGCAAAATACCAAAATTAATTCGGTTTTAACTGATTTAACCAGTTTTAACCGATATTAACAGGAGAAACCCAACAACTTGTTTCAATACGAAAGAAATTCATTAACCAAGAAAACCTGAAACCCAACCCAACCTAACCCGAAGATCTGAACTCGCAGGTTTGTGATACACAGTAGGAATCACTCAGTAAATTTCTCAACAACATTAAAAAAATAAAGGAGAGAAGAATATTGGTTCTCCTTTCACACATATCATGATCTGATTGGTTTCTTTTTTTTTTCTTAAAATTTGAATTAAATAATAGTTAAATTATATTAAAAATATTAAAATAATATATTTGAGAGACTTGTAGAGTTTCTACCAATGTTGATGTTTAAAGAAGTACTATCCTACCGAAAACTAAAAGACACAAAGTTTCATATCAAACTAACATTTCAAAAGTCTATATTGAATTAAGGTTGACCAACTATTCTGCTAAGCTTAAACTTGAAAATAGTGTTACCTTGAGGCTTTTTCTCTTCCCAGTACTTGTCAACCATATATAACCCACCATACATATAATCCTTTCCTCTATGATCCAATCTCTTTTTGCCTAGGATCACTCGCACCAGAGTATTTTCCTTAATGTTATTAGCTAAAGCCAAATTTCCTCCAACAAGCTTTTGATCTTTGATTGCTTTCTGATCCCTGCTCTTCACGTTACCTCCTTGACCACAATAGATCATCACACCATTAACGAATCTATCGTCGTAATCATTACCTTCAGATGAAACAATGCTAGTAGCTAGTTCCATGGTTCCTTTCTTCATGTAATCAATCCCACCCATGATGTTGAAGTGAAGACTGATTACATTGAGTTCTGTTGAGTTCTGCTTTGAATTGAAATTTGTCTCCAACCTCGACTCCAGGGATTGGTCCAATCATCTTTTGACAGTTCACTTGCATCCCCATTTCACTGAGAATAGTTGAGTTTGGTAATGTATCCTACTTTTGGCAGTCTTGGATTCACCTCTTCGTATTGCATTGTCACAATCGAGCTCATCAAACACAGGTTTGAAATGACGTAACACCTTGAGAACTTTCTCATGTGGGCTAAGATCTTTGAATATCCGGTTTAGTTGTATAGTCGGAATGACTCTAAGTTGATTCAACTGTCTTACGTCTTTGTGTTGAGATGGTTTATAAGCATCAACTCTTAGTCTAACCGCAACAACATTACTCAACTTCTTGTTCGCTGGTGAGTATCCATCATTAGCTCTTGGTCTTAATGTAGTTTCATTACACAAATTCTTCTTCGCCGGGGAATATTTATATTTTGGCACAATTCTGGCTACAAAAGGATCCTTGTGAAAGTTACCAAAATGAAGTCTTCTTTTGCTTTGAGAAGCCATTACCTTAATACTTTCGTCAGCTCTTAGAGGTATCTGCAAACCTTTGGATAACTGATAGGATCGAGTTTACTCTTTTAGTTATCTCCTTAGTAATAGGAGAAGTAGTGTCTCCACTTCCCACTTTCTTATTTCCTTGTTTGTAGGATCGTGAGCGATCAATGCTATTTGTATTTAAAGACATGTACTTCAACAGAGAAGTTATGAAGAGAAAATTGCAGTAACTTGTTCTAAAGTCTTTGAGAACCAAAGTGTTCTTGTCCTGTGTTCTTGATAACATTGATTGTCCTAAATTGGGACCTATCAATAACTTCTGAAAGTTAACATGGGAATCCATTAGCCTAATACCTTCCTCTTAGCTTAGAGGTTTCAATTTACTTTCAGAAAGTAAAGGAACCTTCCTCTTAACTGGAGGAAATTTCCCATTGCCAACATTACCATTGCCTCCTACATGGAAGCCAGCTTTCTTCATAATCAAATCAAACGATTCCGCTTCCTTAGGGCTATGGTAATTTTGATGACTAACACCAACACGATTGCTATCTTCATGACCATTTAAATATCCTCTTTTGTCTCACTTATAAGAGCAACTCCATCACTACCAATCTCACTTCTCTCATTTTTAACAATAAATTGTGGAAAATCTCTAACCGAAGAGACCTTTCGTTACTTATAAGAAGATGAGATCCTTTGAATCATCATCATCCTACAATGTGCACAAAATCAATTGTTTGGTAAAAAAAGATGAAACCCTTATAACAAATCTCTACCCCCACACATAAACCATAAGAAATCAAGAAAATATGAAATTTTTAACTCATGTTCAAACATATATAATTCCAAAAAAATGACATGTGTAACAAGGATCATATAAATATTGAAATCTAACAATAATTTCAAGAAAGTGACATGTGTAACAATGCAAACACAATAAATATTGAACTCTTACAATAACACTAAGGGAACAACTGTAACACTCTACCCTGCTACTCCACCGGATGAGCATAACTTGTCTCTGATATTTTTAAATGCTTACCACAATGGAAGCTTGTCTAGACTTTTGGGATGCATGAGTAAACATGTTTATTCAGTAAAAATGATCACATTTACTTACATGAACCTAAACATTCGTCTAGTCCCAATGAACATAAATCGCAATGAAAGATAGATAAACCACTTACACCACATAATCTAGCAATTTAACAAATCACAAAATCTAGCATGCAAAGTTCCTTGCAATTATTGTCAAACACGTATTAAGTAGCATCAGTCAATCTAGCTACCTAACTCGACCTTAGTGTTCCTAGAACAACATAATTAGAAGCATATGCAAGGGTCTACAATCCTACCTCGACATTGGTGTGGCAGGCATTCTAGGGTTAGCAACAACATGAGGGGGATCTTTCCTCCTTCCATCACCCGATCCAATATTAACTTCCACACACTCAATCATCCTTTGTAGATCTAAGGTTTTACAGAGAGATTAAGCTAAGATCTAGGGTTTTAAGGAATTAGCGATTTCAAATAGGTTTAACTTACAATTTAGGTTTAGGATATCCTCTCTCTAACTCTTATTGCCTTTCTATCTCCTTATGGCAGAGACAACATATTGACGACGGTGGCTAGGGCTCGGGCGTGGGTGGTAGGGTTTTGGATACAGGTCTTTCTTTATAGTTTTTAGCTTGTGACTAAAGTTAAAACTAAGGAGATAATCTATCTATTTATAAAGATACTAATAGATTAGGTTTCCTTTTTTAACGGGTTTAAAGTTTTATTTTAACTAAAGGCTTTGTTAAACAATTATTGATTTTCACTAAGGGGTCTTAATGGGCTGGCAAAGATTTTTTTTTTAAAACTGAGCCTTTTTTTTCAGAAACAAAGTCACGGAGGAATGTCTCAGACTAGAAGAGGAACTAATGCAAAGTCAGTAAGAAAATTTCGAGATCGTGTTGGTGTAGAAGACTGGCACAAGTGGGGATACAAGTGAGCGACGTAATCAGGCTTTACAGACTTCTGAATACTCATTCTCACCTTGGTCATCAAGACTAAACTCCGTAATCCCCAATCGCCCAAAGTTTCTGTGTCTTACCGAGAGATTCTCCAGTTCGGCAGACTTTTCACTTTCTGTTTGTTTACAAGGGATCCTAAAACACATGAAGAACACGAACTACTAGTGGAAGGAGAGAGACATTACGCTTTCTGTTTGTTTTCAAAACATAATCTTCCTTAAATGCATATGATCTAATAATATTTGTATTACATTTTTAAAATTTTTTGTTTGATTCATCGTTCTAGCGCAGTCTGTGCATGGCCATCTTTTTTTAGCTCGGCTAGCTCCTCTTCGATGAAAATCTCATCAATCATCATCCAAGGAGAGGTTATTCTTCCTGCACTGCCACATGAACAAGTCTCCTTTGCAGACAACTTGGGATGCGCAAATGTGAAATCATTGATCAATTCTTTCACCGCAGTGAATTGCTTCATTAGCAGACGTATCAGATAAAGTTTCCTTTGCCGAGTACTCTTAAACGATCTCTCAAAGGAACCACCACCGTAGTAGACCTGTCATTTTTAGAACAAATAAGAGAGGAATCATTTAAAATATTCATCAGAGTACTGATTACTGCAAGTGGAAGAAGAGCATCCTATTCCTCCTCCTACAAGAAAGAAAAATTTACAAAACAAAAGCGAGGAAGTCAATGCAATGCAAGTCAAGAAGGATAAACAAGAGTCAGTCAGTCAGTCAGGTTGAAAGGCTCAAAAGCTTTTGAAGACAAACGAATGACAAGACAATTCAACAAGGGTATTGTTAATTTGTTTTAGATCCATCGTTAAAACAAGTGTTGACTGATGCACATTTTGGTGTCAAACCCAACTAAATGAACTCTTAATTAGTAGTAGCAAGCAAAAGAAGAGATCGAACAAGGAAGTTAGTAGTTTACTTCCATCTATTATGCTCTGTGTCTAAACAAACACTCTCGATATCAAAGTTCTTCTAAATTGATAATATAGCTAATCAAAGAAACAGAGAGAAGAATTAAGGAAGAAACTCAGATTCAATTCTTTTTTTTTTGTCTCTGTTTAAGATTTTAACACAAAAAGAGTCTAAGATTTCAAGGGTAGGAACAAAAGTGAAACAAAACTCGTTCAGTTCAGTTTCGTGTGTTTTCGTTTTTTGGCGGCTTTGTTGTATCAGTTAAAGTTCTATGTACCGTCAATACAATTATGAAATTCAGAAACATTTCAGAAACAAAGAACTATCATTCATTATGTAAAAAACATCAGAAGCATCATTGTATTTGTACAATACAAGATCCTGAACCTACTGCAAAAAGAAAGAAAAGAAAATTCCCAAACCACACTACGGTCTGATATTACAGGTCCCTGACCTACTACATAAAGTAATCTTCACACTAATCGTTTGAACAAGTCACAAGAAGGTTGACCAGCTATTCTACTAAGCTCAAACTTGTACATGATGTTACCGTGAGGTCCTTTCTCTGTCCAGTACTTGTCAACCATGTATAGACCATCATACACATAATCCTTTCCTCTATGGTCCGATCTCTCTTTGCCAAGTATCACTCGCACTGGAGTCTTTCTCTCCATGCTATTAGCTAAAGCCAAGTTTCCCGCAACAAGCTTCTGATCTTTGATTACTTTGTGACCTCCTTCACCACAGTAAAACATCACATCAGAACCACAACTATCGGTGTAACCACTACCTTCCGATGAAACAATGCTCGTAGCTACTTTCATGTTCCCATCCTCCATGTAATCAATCCCACCCCTCATGTTAAAGTGAAGACCTATTATGTTGAGCTCTGCTTTGAATTGATACTCATCTCCAACCTCGATTCCAGGGACTGGTCCAATCATCTTTTCCTCGTTCAGTTGCATCCCTCTTTCCATGAGAACCTTCCGAGTCCTGAGATGTGCCCTGCTCGCTGCAGTCTTTGATTCACCTCGTCGTGGTACCTTGTCACGATCGAACTCATCATGCACAAGCTTGAAAATACGCAACACCTTGAGAACTTTCTCGCGTGGGCTAAGATCTTTGGTAATCCGGTTTTGTTGTATAGCCCGGGGGATGAATCCAAGTTCATTTGACCGTCTTTCATGTCTGTGTTGAGTTGGTTTATGAGCATTGGTCATTGGTCTTAACACAGCTGCATTACTCAACTTCTTCTTAGCCAATGGTGAGTGTCTATGTTTCTGCACAGCATTGGCTCTTAATCTTGAAGCAGTTGCATTACTCAACGTCTTATTCACCGGTGAGTGTCTAGGTATCTGTAAACCTTTGGATAACTTGTGAAAGTTACCATGGGAAGCCATTAGCCTAATACCTTCCTCTTCGCTTAGAGGTTTCACTTTATTTTCAGAAAGTAAAGGAACCTTCCTCTTAGCTGGAGGAAATTTCCCATTGCCAACATTACCAATGAAGCCAGCTTTCTTCATAATCGAATAAAACGATTCGACTTCCTTATTAGGCCTATGGTAATCGCGACGAGCAACACCGCCAACACATTTGCTATCTTCATAACCATTCTTCAGATCACTTTCGACAGCAACATCATCACTTCCAATCTCACTTGTCTCATTCTTAACAGTAAAGTGTGCAAAATCTCTAACAGCAGAGACCTTTTGTCGCTTAAAAGAAGGGGAGGTCCTGTGATGAGCAACACATTTGGTATCATCTCCATATCCATGGAAATCCTCCTCTTTGGTCTCACGTATGACTGCGACATGAGCACCACCAAACTCATCTTTTGCAGTAAAAGGAGGAAAATCTTTAACAGCAGCGACCTTTCGTCGCTTTAAAGCAGGGGAGGTCCTTTGAATCATCATCATCATCATCCTACAATATGTGCACAAAATCAACTGTTCTTGGTAAACAACTAAAGCACTATGTGATTCCACAAACTCTAAAAGACACTTTAAAAAGAAACAATCGAAGGAGAACCATCAAAATCTTTCTCTCATCCCCACACATAAGGATTCAAGAGAAAGATGAAGTTTTTTAACTCAGAATCAAGCATAAAATCCCAAGAAAACGACGACATGGGTAACAACAAGAATCGTATATTCTAAAGTAGGATATAGAAGAGGCAAGTAGTGTGAACACAATAAGTATTGTGTGATCTCTAACAACAAGACAAAGGGTAAATACGAAGATGACGGAAAGTGAAAAAAAAAATTTGAAATTCGAACCGTTATCAAGTGTAAAAATCATCAAAATTGTAAAAAATTACGAACCTTGATCTTAACAAAGTCAAAGACTTGATTTTTATAGCAAACCCTAACAAAACAAAAATTGAAGAAAATGGCAGAACAAGGAACGCCTAAAGGGTTCGAAAAGTCTAAAACTTGCATTGAATTTTACAGGAAACAAAAAATGTGAAATTAAAACCAAAGACCACCATGCGAGTAGAAGAAACAAGGTTGAAGAACAAATAAAGCAAAATTATAGAGCGTCTAACACAATTAGGACAAAAAAAGCAGGAAAACAAAAAAGATTCACCGAACCAGAGAAGCAGAGAATCTTGCGAGGAAGACGACGAAGACGAGTAACAACAATTGATTTCGTCTTCTTCTTATCTTGATTCTGGATTCTTCTAGATGATAATCTCTGAGGCTCGGAAAATGAGAGAGACGAAGTGACTAAACAGAGTGCTTAGGAGAGGCGGTTTCAACTAATCATGTGTTTTGGATTTTAAATCTCTTTTTTTTTTTGTTTTTTAACGGAGCCACTAAAGTCACTCACTAACAAGTAACAACGCCATTAATTTTCAGTTATAAGTTTTAAAGCGAATTATAAGCAACTAATTACTCCGTCATGATTAGAATTTTTTTTTAATGTTTACGTTATATACCAAATGAGTAGTGGTGTTTTAAGTTCTCTCTATAGCATTTAATTTTTGTTTCTCATCTACTTTATTACTAGTACTAGTTTCAAAAACTCCTAACTCTTAGGCTGCAAATGCTCCAAATGGTACTCAAAATTGAAAAAATAGATTGAACAAAATTGGGTTGAATATTCATCTCCAAAATACTGGTTGAACAAGTTAAACATTTTTGATTTAGAATTAATTTATTTTTTCAACTTTTTAAGTTGAACAGGCTGAATAAGTTTTTCCAATCTCTTCAACTTTTTCAATGTAAATCGTGAAAATTGGTTGAATAATTTTTTTCAACCTGTTCAATCTCTTCAACCATGCAACCATTTGCACCCTTAGAGTACTCCCATATATTTTCTTTTACTATATATTTCTGTTTTACTTGGGTTTTAATGTTTTTTTGTACTATAATAAAATGGAATATTGGAATAAAGAAAATAGACATTTGCAAAAATAACCTTTTTAATATATGTCCAAAGGGACGTGGTGGGAAAATTGACGTGGTTTTATAGAGGTGTAGAGGTGTCGGCTAACACAAGCTAGGGTTTCGGAGATGTCGAGCGAAATGTCGTTCGACACTAGTTGTGGTGTCGGTCGACACCATTCTTCAGTAGGGGCTGATAATGCAAATGTTTTGTTTATTGTCTAGTTTGTTTTATTGTTTGTTATTTGTGGCATGAAAAGATCTTATTGCTTGTGTGTATAAGCCAGTAGATGGGAGGATTGTCTCACTGAGTGTTTATAAAATACTCATGCATCTCAATTTGTGTTTGTGGTGCACGTAAAGGCAAAGTGTGATCATGGAATCAAGGCAATGAAGAAGAGAATGTTCTAGTGGTTCAATTGGTTGTTGTCTGGGTTCTGTATGTTGCTAGAGTGGAGTCCTTAGAATGTTGTCTAGGATTGTTGGTTCTTTGATTTATGCTGGTTTGGATTATTGGGTATTTGATATAGAGTTATTATTGGTTATTTGATTATTGGTTAATTCTTGGTTTAATGGTATCGTTCATGTTTTCCGTTGTTGTGTGATGGTGATTAGGGTGCTAGTAGATACTAATTAATTAATATTTTTTTAGAAAAACGGATCAGATCATCTCAGTATTCAAACTAGTATTTTAAATGATTTCTGTAAAATTTACAAATTATAAGTTATTCAATTATTGATTTTAAAAACTCAATGAAATCTACCTTAAAATCTATTGCTATTAAAATCTCCCCCCCCCTGTGTTTGAAATAGTTCGAGATCGATTTCACCAACCATTACCAAACACATAACTTAGCCGTTCTCAATAGCAATTATAGAACAACTAGAAAATTGCTAACCACTATGAAACAAAAATGACGTAAGATTTCATCAATTTATTGACCTCTAAAATATTTAATCTAAAATATTTATACAGCCACAAGGGCTACCATGTGTTCATGATCAACTTTCACTATGAACTTAGGCTGATGTAAAGTTATTAGGTTTTTCTAGATGAACACAAGATCATGAAACAAAAAGAAAATTGAAAGATAAAGAGGTAGGCATTACCTTATGTAAACGAGTAGAAGTTTTGGTTGGTTTTGAGCTTGTACTTGTAAGTTGGGATGTTTGAGATTCGAAACGTGCATATACCATTGTTGATCTTCTTCAATTGTCGAAAAATCGTCTCTTGCTTTGCATAAAGCATGATATGTTTTTCCTACGTAGAAATAAAAATATATATCAAAATTTTGTGGAAAATAAGAAATATTTAAAAACACAAAGACCATAAGTTTTTTAAATCAATTAACAAACATAGAAATAACTAGAGTAGAACTAGGTCTGGGCAAAAAAAATAAAACCCAAATGGAACCGACCCGAAAATATAGATCTGAATCTAAACCTGGAACCAGTAGAATACTTTATAGATCTGAATCCTAATCCCAAAAAACCAAAACCAAACTCGGAATCAAAAACCGAATGGGTACCTGACATACCTGAAATAAAATAATATACAGAAAATACTAATTATTAATATATATTTTTATTGGATAACTGACCCAAACTTAGTAAAACCGGATATTTTCTGTTTACCCTATTGGGTCATAAATGATTGGTTCCTACCTAAATCCGACCCGAGTACTTGAATGCCTAGGACTAAGTAGAATTTTTAACTATAAGATCCAAATCCATATCCATTTGGATCCCAAATATAATTATCCGGATCTATGGTCCGGATACGTGATCCTTTATAATGTTTTGATCAAAATTTTAATATAAATCTCAATCTAATTTTGTAAAACCATTACTATAATATAGGTTTAATATAACTAAACGAACTAAATATTTGGTGCAAGACTAAGATTTAGAGGTTAATGATGCAAAGCCTAGCGAAAGTTCTAGAATATTGCAATCAAAACCGTCTGTCTTGGATCCGAATATTAAAGGGAGAGCTGCATCGTTGAATTGTTGTTTGCAGGAACTGCTCACTATAATCGCATATGTTGCATGGAATTGAAAATCGTTTAGATCAAATATATGTTATGTTATAAACGTTAAAAAAAAAAATTTTAAAAACGAGATCTCTTCGGATCCAACCCATCTGAATGTCCAAATTTTCAGAACGAATCAAAACATATCCCGAATCGAACCTCCGATCCGGAATAATAACTTTCACCCCTAGTTTTAAACCCTTTTAACACACTACCATATCACAGAGGTCGATAAACAGACTGTGCTTTGGCATCTCAACTTTTAGTTGAGATGAGAACAAAAAAACAAAAGCAACTTACCCGACTCGTTAGAAGAAAATATTTATCAACCTATTTCGATTGATTGGCTCCAAAGATACAACAACCTCCTGTTAAGAAGCAACTAAGCAACTATAACCGTACGTATCTCAAACCTTTTGAGGATTAAACTCCAGCCAAACTAGATTTGATACCGTAAAGAAGAACAAGAGATCGTGTAAGAGAGATTTCGAATTCTCTGTGCTTAATTTACTGCTTTCTCAAAATTTTGTGAGGTGAATGATTTATAGAGTTCATGCAAAACCTCTTTTTATAGTGGGGAAAACCAAATCTCGATATATAACACTAAATATTCGTAGTTATTATCAATTTACCTTTTCCTAGGGTTTTCTCAACTTAATGCGATATTATTTCCCTTTTTTTTTTGTAAAGGATATTGGTTTTCCATTAAACTATAGAAACTATTTTACATATTTAAATCTAATAAAGTATATAATTTATTCTCCAAGCAAATCATGCTTTTGTATTCAAATTTGGAAGTTTACTCAATCGATAAGGAAATTATTTTATATATATTTTTTAGTTCCATTTATTTATACTGTATATATCAGCATATATATGGGGAAAGGAATATATGTATGACTTTTTTTCTTGTAATTAAGTAAACAACTTCCAAAACGGGTATAAGTTTGTCTGTTAAGAAATGTAAATTTACCTTTTCCAACTCCCTTTCTTTATTATTTTACGATACTAATATATCAAGTCTAAGTCAAGTCAATGGAGGTTGACCAGGAATCCTACAAAGCTTGAACTTGGAGACAAGCTTACCTCTAGCCTCTCTCTCCTCGCCAAACTGTTCAACCAAATACAAACCATCGTACACGTATCGCTTCCCTTTACGATCCCACCTCTCTTCTCCACGGATCACTCTGACTTCAGTTTTATGCGTCATACTGTTAGCCAACGCCAAGTTCCCTTTGATCCGTTTTTGGTCTTCAGTCTTCTTTTCCTTGCTGATTACGTTACCTCCTTCACCTGTGTAAAACATCACACCAGAGTTGAACGTATCGTTGTAGCCGTACCCTTCTGATGCTACGATGCTTGTGGCGAGCCTAAGGTCTCCTCTTTTCAAGTAATCGATCCCATGCATGGTCTTGGAGTGAAGCCCGACGACACGGAGTTCGGTTTTGTACTGAAACTCATCCCCGACGTTGATTCCTGGAACTGATCCGATTATCTTCTCAGTGTTTAATTGCTTCCCCATATTCTCCAGGACATTGAGCGTCTTGATGTCGATTCTGCTTGTTGCTTCCAACTGATCACCACCGCGCCTGGCCTTCTTTTGTTGATCCAACTCTTTGTACACTCTTTTGAAGAGAGTTAATACCTCAAGCACTCTCTCACGAGGAGTAGGATCAGAATCAGATGATCTTCTAGTCTCCATCTCTCGTCTGTGAGATGAACTCGAAGCTGCGACATGATGACCATCTGGTTGTTGTTTTGATTTGACACAAGTTGGAGCTGCAACCCTCGGATGATGGTCAGAAACATCATCATCATCAATCTTACAGGGATCAATGTGAGTTCCACAGCCCGATGGGAAATCTCTATTGGCGAAGACAACAGATCGCTTCTGAAAACTACTAGACATATTCCTGTAGAAAACACAACAATCACAAAGTGCAAATCAAGATTTGGAGTAATCTACGATCTCTTAAGAAGTCTAAAACTATATATCAAACACACAACCATGAAGCGAAATGCATAAACTTTTCGTAGATTTCAAGTTTGCCATACAAAAGTTAAAGAACTTTATAACACAGAGATTGAACCCAAATCTCGATTTTGACGGATCTATCAAACAGAGATGGTATCATACAGAGAAGTGTAGTCACTGAGTTTAGATATTACCAAACGATCTTCATGTGTGGTCATGAGATCAATATTGAGAGTCTTGAAGAAAATTGAAAAAAAAAACACTAACCTCGCTGGTGATGATCTCTCTCTCTCCATGAGCTTCAAGATGCGATTTTTACAACTGATTTCAAATCAAAATTACCATAAGATTGTTCTCAGAAACCCAAAAGATGAGATTTTCACCTAAAATCAAAGCAAAATCAGAGCATGGAGTTTTGAAAAGCATAAAGATCTCATTTTTTTTCTCAGGGAACAAACAAAAGCGTTTGGTTGAAATCGAAAGCGACAAACTCAGACAAGATCGTACGTAAAATCGCTGAACGAAACAACAACGCACCAGAGAGAGAGAGAGAAGGAAATGAGTTTATGAGTAATCGAGATGAGTTGTACCTTGTCTGCGTTTTCCGACGAATCGAGTAGTGTAGTAAGTTACTACACCTCATCATCTCATATCTTCTCTCCGGCTCCGGCGAAACGAAGATTTTAGAGAGAGACTTCTTTTTTGTTTGTGTTGAGTTTATTTGACTAAGAAAGAGAGTTCAGTTTTTATATAGAAATGGAAATGTATGAATACAGAGTTGTTCTCTTATTATGGTCATAAATGGGCCATTGCCATTATTAATTTCATGGGATCATTTTTAGACAATAATCCAAAACTTATCAATGTGAGTTTTTTTTTCTAAAGTTATGATTACTTTTTAATTAGTAAAATATATATAATGCATGCCAGTAGTAATACACTGCTGCAGCTTTGCATTTATTTGAAGATTAAAAAAAAAGAAAAAGAAAAGGAGTAGTGTATTACATTACCACAAAAAACGTATACGTGTAGAAAAGAGTGTTCTACTAATATTAGAAGTTGAAAACATCTTACATTTAAAAAAAAAAAAATGCAATAGTCTAAAAGATACTTTCACACTGGAAAGGAAAAAAACAGAAGCAAATCCTCTTATGTAATATTATTGTGATTTTTTTCTATCAAACAAGTCTCCACTGAATTTAGAAACTGTAAAAAGCCTATCCAAAGATAAGTTCTGAAAACTTAAGAATGTTTTTTTAATAAAATAAAAAAATAGAAATGCAATAGTATAAAAGATGCTTTCACACTTATATTCAAAATAAAAGGAAAGGGAAAAAGAAGAAGCAAATCCTCTTATGTAATATTATTGTGATTTTTTTCCTATCAAACAAGTCTCCACAGAATTTAGAAAGTGTAATAAGCCTATCCAAAGATAAGTTCTGAAAACTTAAGAATGTTTTTTTAATAAAATAAAAAATAAAAATGCAATAGTATAAAATATGCTTTCACACTTACATTCAAAATAAATGGAAAGGGAAAAAAAACAGAAGCAAATCCTCTTATGTAATATTATTGTGATTTTTTTCTATCAAACAAGTCTCCACAGAATTTAGAAACTGTAATAAGCCTATCCAAAATAAGTTCTGAAAACTTAAGAATGTTTTTTTTTTAAACTCATAGACATTAGTCATCAATGCAACGCAAGTCTAAAGTTTGTCAATTGTCATCTCCAGGTTTCTTTAACCATTTTCCATATTCTCAATTTTTTTCTTCTTTGACTTGGTTTGACTTGTAGTACATTACATTGTGTTCTGCTTTTGCTATCTTGTAGATCATCTTCATGTATAGATTTTTCAAAAATTCGTTTCCCTTTTGAGCTTTCTTCTCGTCATTTAGCAGCAATTTTTTCAAGTTTTTAAACCCAATTGCTATCACAACAATTTCAACCATGAACTTCCAGAGGGCATTGTTAATTTGTTAAATCTCCTACTTCTTTAAAGAAATGTCTTTCGTGTGTTATTAGTTAATAATATCGTTCACCTATTAACAGTAAACACAATATCAATTGCTTTAGCTAGGTTTTTGTGTCACAATAGCCACAATGTTACATCCCTCTAGGACTTCACCGGTTTCAGTTTTTAGTTATATACCGACTATTTCTTTTCTTCATTGACTTCTCTTGATCCTTTAAAATTTTTTTTTGATTCTTGCTCAAGAAACGAGAAAGAGTAGTGGAAGTTGAAACCATATTTTACTTTGGTTCTGGTTTACTTTGTAATTTATCTATATGTATAAGAAAAAAAATTAAATTAATATGAATTATGGTTTTGGAATTGCTGACCATAATTTTTTTTAACTAACTTAGATTAAAAAAAGGTAAAATTTTGGAAAAAAACAAAAGCATGAACTATTTATAAATGGCACTGTTCAAGAAAGCGTTAGACGGTATGTGGGCGGTGACCTAGCGCCTAGTGCCTAAAACGCCTAGTCGGAGTTTAGGTGTTTACAATACAAAACATTATATATGTGATAATATATATAAAATTGTGTTAAAATATATGTTAAAAGAAATAAATCATAAACTAAAATTAGTAAAAATACATTTATTTAATTTAGATTAATAATATATGACCATTTATAAATATGGATATGAATATAAAATTTAAAAATTTGAATATATGTAGTTAAAAATAAATATATATATATTAAAATAATATTATGTGATTTTAGGCGGTCTAAGCGGTCGTCCAAGTGTAAATTGTCTAATCGTTATTGATTTTCCAAATAATTCATGAATTTTTGTTGACTTTACCAAATAATACACGATGTTAATGGATTTTGTTATTAAGTCCTTAAATTGATTTTTCAAGTAAATCACCAAATTTATTTCTACTATTAAAAGAAAAGTCATTTATAAAACTATATTTAGTTTTGTAAAGACGTACATCCAAATGCCATTGAAGTTATGACAAATTTTTTTAAAAGGATAAAAACGAAATTTATATAAAAAATATATGATCCTGATCAAAGGAATAAAATCGTGAATATTTAATGTTTTAAATGGAGAGAATATCGGCATAAATCTGTTTTTCTTTTTAGAAACAGTAATCCATTTAATATTTTCTATGTTTTCTACATATACGCCAAAATATTGACAAAACACCGTAAAAGAGTTGTCAACTAACTTTTATGGAAAAAAACTAATATTATATAATTAAAATTTTCCAACCGAAAAGGGTTTATTGTTTGACTAAATATATGTTTTACCAGTGTTTTTTTAAGTAATTTAATTTACTAATTAAGTATATATACTTTAAAAACAATAATTATATTTTGTGAAAATTCCAGTATATGTAAAATAGAACGTGTAAATTCGAATAATGAAAACAATATATTGAATAGTTTTTTTTAAAAAAAGAGGATATAAATTTTAGATTAAAGTACAAAAATAAAAAAAATATAGGTAGATAAATTTAAGTATCAAGCTTTCACTAATTTGGATAAGAATTGACTATGCGACAGGTAATTAACCACTTTACAAAAGACACTTTGAGATTTTTGGTTTTTTTGAAAACAATTATATAATTTAAAAAAATTATAATTTTTAGGATAATTTCAACTAACTAAATAAAAAAATATTCAATATAGAACTCTGGTAACCCGTCTAAATTTTTTACCCAATCTTTTTTAGTAAATATTGTCTAACAAGTAATTATTTAAAAGGAAACGAATATAAGATAAAATAAATTCTGATGGATATGGAACGAGACGGGACGAGACCATAATGGATAAGACGATACAAGATGAGACAGAATGAGATATGACAAGAGGAGATGGGTTAGAACGTGAGGGGAAGGGATGAGACAGTGACGTGTTTCCCGTTCCAAAGTAAACACGTCTAAGTTTATTCTTTTTTAAATTTACATAAAAATAACGCAAAAATAATATAGCACTAGGTTAATATAATTCTTAGTCATTTTACGAATTTAAAATTTATATGAAAATATTTTGTCTCATAGCACGGATTACTACCTAGTTCTTACTATTTAACTAAATCTATTAACATGTAATCAGGTCATCGAATTGTTGCGTTATAGAATTCAAATTCGTGATTTTTAAAAAAGTCAACAGAAAATTCAAGGTTTATTTGGAAAGTCAATATAAGTTAAATATTATATCCACCACAAGTAAAGTTCATATTTATTTCACCATATTTGGTATGCTTTGTTTGTTAACAAAAGATTAATAAGAATTTCACACATAGAAACATTGATCCTCATCAGAATAACACACATATATATATATATATATATATAATCATTGAAGAAAATAACCAGAATTTATTGAAGAAACAGATATATATATATATATATATATATATATATATATATGTGTGTGTGTGTGATATGTGATAATTATATATTTATTGAAGAAATGGTGGTGTTTTTGACAAAATTATTTTGGTTTAATGAGAGAAAATGACACATTTTATTTGTTTTATATCAAGGTGAATATTTATAATCTTTTTTTCTTTTAGGATTAATAACTGATTGTATAATTTCCATAATTTTGGTATTATATTAATTACGTGAGTATGTTTATTGTACTTATCTTTTAATAATTTTTACTTTAATATTAAGATTTGAATTATCCTTTCACAGTTTTAAAAGTTAACAAAATTACAGAATTTTTGTTCATATACGTAGATTGTGTTATATTTTTCTTATTATCTATTTATACATTTTGGAGACAATTATAAAATAAATCATGAAGTTCAAACCTATTTACAAGTATGTCATTGATATTAATTATTAATTTAATAAATAAATTAACTCTATCTCTATTCATTTTTTTTATAGAAACTAAGTGTTTTAAAAGGTAACAAACATAATTGCAAATGTATGCAGATTTTGTTTTCTTATTTTATAAAAAGGTGAATGAAGAAGTTCACCCCTAAGGATTAACCCAAGTATTGTTGTTTACTTGATAAAAAAATTTAAAATTGATTAGATAAAAAGTGTCTTTTAGCCTCAAATACTATATTTTACTTTCATGGTTTCGTATGATGAGTTTTTGCGATTAAAGATGTTTTAACATGTTGCGTGATCCACCTTGCATGGCGGGTTTGTACTATAGAACTAACATTAAAACTTTCATATAATATAGATTTGTAGTCATAGTTTGGAAAATTAACTTATAAATTACTTAGTATATAAACTACAAAATATTACACATAGTACAACACAATCTTAATATTCCAAAAAAAAAAGTGTATACACATAAAAATATACACTAACAAACCATATAGGCATATACCTCTCTTTAATACTGGAAAACAAAAGTAAGTGTTTTAAATTTTTTATATTATATCTAATAACAAATTTAATGTAATTAAGTTCTAAACTGTATAAAACGTAAGAAGAAAAAAAACATTCTAAACAAAATTATAAATTAATTAGATAAAAATTAATTAATTAGAAATTTGAAAACTAAATAAATTAAAAATTATTATATAAAATACAATAATTTATAATTTAGTCCCGCGTTGTATCGCGGATGAAAACCTAGTCTTTTACATTTTTAATTGCTTAAAACAAATTTTATGTATATATACGTATTAGATAGAGAAATTTACATTTTAAACTTTCAAAGTGTCATTTAGTAACACTTTAAACCTTGAGATATTTTCACTAACTATAAACCTTTAAAATGATTTCACTAACACTTTAAACCTTAAAACTAACTTTCATATTTGTACCACTACGAAAGATGACAAAACAGTGATATCTGTCAACGTGAAATAGTTAAACTATGCTGGTTTGATTTAAATACTTATTTAATTAATTTAATTTAATTTAATTATTTATGACGATTGAAAAAAAAATAAAAAATACATTTAAGCACAAAAATGAAGAATCAGAGGTAAGATTAAAACATTTGACAAAATGTAAAATTGAAGACGACAATATATTTAGAAGATTCATTGATTTCTAACGAAAAGTCAATCGATTTGAATCATAATCCAGTGGAAATGCATTTATTAAAAGGATTAATAATGTGAAGAGTAGCGTCGTAAAAGTTTTGTTTACAATGAAGATGAGCACAAATTCATTTTTTATCTTTTTATTTCTTTATAAAACTAAAACTAATTAAAATTTAAATTAAATCAACATAGTTTAACTATTTCGCGTTGACGAATATTATTATTCTGTTATTTTTTATGGCGATCAAAAATGAAAGTTAGTTTTAAGGTTTAAATTGTTAGTAAAATCATTTTTAAAGGTTCAAAGTGTTAGTAAAATTATTTTAAAGGTTTATAGTATTAGTGAAATTCTCTAGAGATTTAAATTGCTACCGAATGACACTTTGAAGGTTGATATATAGAAATTATGTACTTAGATAGAGAATTCATTGCTTTATTTCTGTATTTGGGTATCATATTACTACTAAATATTTTCTCTTCCTACACGAAATAAAAGCACAAATTTAAACTTTAAAGAAAAAAGATAAAAGAAATCGAAACTTTCTTGTTCTTGGAGTTTAGTAAGAACAATAAGACATATGTATCAACATATACATATAAGACCATCAGACAGAGCCCTTACATAAAAATCCTTCCTTTTCTATCAGCAAATTGCAATTTCTAGTGCAGAAAAATCTCATTTTGCCAAAGAGCTTAAAGAGCAAAAGTGTTTTCCCTTCAAGAGAGAGAGAGATCATGTAAAGTCTTAGTCTTTGTTCTGAGAAACACCAATGAGTTTGAGAAACTTTTATCTTCTTTCATATCATGTGAAGAAGCTCTGCTTGAGGGAATGATCCATTCGACGGCACATCAAGAAGAAGATCTTGATCAGAAATATCATTATCTTCATAGCTAAACACTAGAGATCCACCACAGCTCATAGGGTTAAAGGAAGATACACTATTCTCTAAAATCTCTTCAGTTTTGATGTGGTTTGATCTAATCTTCATCACTTCTTTGGGGCTTCTCATCACAACCCTTGTCTCTGAAGGATACAAAACCTCAATATAATCAGAAACAGACAGATTTTATCGCAGAAACTTATGGATTGACTCAAGAATCTTAATTGACCTGAGAAGTTTTGGTTTAAGCTTTCACAAGGTCTTTCAATGGTTACAAGACTATTATTATTTGATGGACTCAGGTTTGAGACCCTTGATGGTGTAGTAACAGAGTCTTCAATCTCTTTTCTCTGTTCCTGAAGCAAATAGATTAAGTGAACAAAGTCCAAAAGTATAGAAACTATTTGTTTCAAGAAAAGAGTATATGTTGAAAACCTTGAGCATGTAATAGCTTTCCAACAAATGGGATTTGTTAGGATCGGATAAAGCAAGCTTTGCAAGAGTCTTGATGTCTTCAAGTTTTGATCCAGATGAAGAAGATGTCTCAAAAACACCATCTGCTACAAGTTGTTGAAACAAGGAGAAGTTCTCTTTGAATTGAGAACTCTCAAACATGCTTCTGAGGCTGGTAAAGGAGAAAACAGGAAGCATAAGAAGAACTCGAGTAAGCCACTGAAATCTGTAAAATACTGAAGTTTCATTGAGTTAAATTACCTATCAGGACGATCAACAGAGTCAACTTGAGGAAGTAATTTCATTAGTTTTTTCTGTTCTTCCTCAGTGAATTTTTCTATGAACTCATCGAAGTTGAAAACAGCCTGCAGAGATATTGTTCCCAAGTCAACTTAAGGCAATCAATTGATTTTTGAAGAAACACAGTTGTTGGTATGCAAATGAAGTTACCTTTAAATCTATGCTACAGAGTAGTAAACTATGTCTTCCTAAGACTTGAGATTTGCTCCTGCAACAAAAAATACTTCATTAATGCTTTACTGAAATCAGAATCTCCAAAAGCAATCTTCGATCTTTATTGTCTTCCACAAGTTATTTACCTCTTCAGTAACTCCTGCTTTATAGCTTTGCCACCAAACTTAGCAGAATGAACTGATGAGGACTTGCTGCTCTCAACTAAGAATGAGCTAGCTTCAGATTCCTCTTCTCGAGCACCCGAGCTGTGAGGATCTCTCATAAGAACACTCCCATGTCCTAACAACATTGGTGTTTCATTCTCAAAAAGTAAATCACATTCTGAAGAACCAGAGAGACAAGAAGACTGCTGTTCTTGTAGAATGGTATAAAGATCCTTTGTGAGTTTTTCAACAGAAGAAGCAGCCTTTGGACGGCCCACACCTGTCCTCCTCTTACAAGGAAAAGTCGTTTCCCACGCATTAGATTGTGCACAGCTCTCAGAGTTTGATACAACCGATCCTGAACTCGATCTATTGCTAGCATCTTCGTCCAGAGCCTTCCTCTTGAAACCAGTACTGAATTCCAAGTTTGCTCTTTTAACTGTGAAGTTTTCTTGATATGTCTTCCTCTTTGGAATCTTTTTGTTCAAAGACATTCCTTTAATCATCACCCTTTGATGAGCTCTACGATCATCAATCTCTATCTCATCACCTTCAGCACGAGAATGAAGCGGTGTGTAGTTCACTAATGTTCCCTTAGTTCTCCACCTAGAACCACACGCATTGCACAACACCGGCTTCTCTGGTGGCCCGTTTCGCCATAGAGGTGTGCCTGTTTACAAAAATGTTCCCAATGATCAAACACTCAATAGCAACAACAAGAACAATGAATCATACTTTGAAGACCAAACAATCCTAATAAGTCTTTACATCATAATATATTGAGTCTCAGACAAAAAACTATGAGTTCAGTATTCATTTGGTAAACAATTCAAAGCTCAATAAGAGTGATCAAAAGCAACAAAGGACACCTACATACAACGTGGTCTTGTGATCATAATAAACACAGACACAAACCAAACCAAATCATTTTCAAATGCTCAATCTTGTTCATGTCTCCAAAGAAACGTTTGCATTATCACACAGTTCTTGAATAGTCAAAGAAATCAAATCGAGAATTGAAGAAACAAGAACTCACTTGTAACTCCACAGTGATAGCAAGGCCCTTGCTTACCCATCCCCTTTTACTCTTTTTTTTTTTCAAAAATTATACAATTTCACAAGAGTCAGAGAATTTGTGAAATTGAGTTTTAAGGTTGTTTACTAATTTCAGCTATACAAAGACTGGGTTTTGGGAAGCTTCTCTACGAAGAAAAAAAAAACCCAGAAGAAAAAAAAAAAAAGAGTTTTATGTTTGCAGAAGAAAGCCAAATAAAAACCCAGAAAACAAAAACACA
>NC_025695.1:29878929-29896124 GCF_000633955.1 Camelina sativa
AAAAAAAAAAAAAAAAAAAACTCTACCAAGAAAATTAAAAACAAGAACAGCCCAGAAAATATTCAAATATCCGAAATCAAGAAGAAGGTTTTTTATTTATGGGTTTTTTTTTTTGCTTTGAGCTTAATCAGTCTAATGCAAGAAAAACAAAAAAAAGTTCCAATAGAAAAGAGAAGAGACTTATTGAGAGAGGAATCTAACAAATGGCTGTGAAAAAGGGAAAGAGAGAGAAAGTGTGGTGTGAAGGTTTATAGAGAGGGTGTGATTGTTTTTTTGCATTTTTTTGTGTTAAATGTGAAAAAATGGCTTTTTTAATTATTTAATTTGGTCTGTAATTTGTATATAATGAAAGGTAATGTTTAAGCTTCTTCTCCTGACTTAGCTTTTTTTCATCTAATGTTTTACAGATTTTTTTCTAATTACTTTGTTACCTATATATATATATATATAAAGTTAACTAATATTAGCTGATTTATATTAATTGTGTTTCTTCCATGTGTCCAAAAACCTCTGTGAAAATGCTATGAAAGTAATATATATATTTCCATATTGTTATTTTAATTAAATATTAAGTGAGATATAAATCTTTCAATAATTTAAGAGAGAAACATCTCTAATGGTTAGAAAGTGAGGGGCTGGAGGGATATCATTTGCTTGTGCCTTATGGTTCCTTCCTGTTGTTGACTATAGACTTTTTCCCTTCTTGTTTTTTTTTTTTTTTTTTTAATTATTTCTTTCTTTCCATATATATATATATTCCAAAAGAAGTTAAACTCATTTTTTAATTCTTACAATAACAACCATGAGAAAACAAATGTAGATTAACAAAAAATAGAAATTTTTACCTTTCTCTAAAAATATTCGTATTGTATTACAGGTGTATATTTTGCAACAATATATTAAAAGTAAACTTGGAGTTTTCTGTTAATTTCCAATCACAGGACAATCTCATTTATTTGTTTTACATTAGGTAAGTGTATGTTTATGTGTATGACATGGATTTTTTTTTAATAAATAGGCCAAGATGGAAAAGAAAGTATCATAATTAGTTTTTTGTCCACTTTTTAAAGTTTCAAGATTAAATAGTTGATGTAGTGAATAATTGATATTGTCTTTTTAATAAAGATAAGACTAGGTTAATAAGATTAGGTTTAACTTGTTCTAAAGTATGCGATGGCATGACGTTTGGTAAAATTAAATTATTAATAATTTCAAAGAAAAGAAAAACAAAATTAAATGGTTTGTGAAGTCACCGGCCGTAATGACGACGACGACGATGATCATGGACACAACTCTTTTTTCTCTTCTGCACCGTTTGTTTTGTGTTAAAGTATTTTGTAATGATGGGTCCCACCATTTGTGGTTTTGTGAATGTGATTAGTGAACTAATTTTTTTTTTTTGGGTACATTTCTCGGTGTCTACGCGTATTTTAATATTCCAAATCTCTCTTTTTTTAACTATATGATTTTTTTCTTTCTTATTAAAATACAATGCAATCATCAATGACCAAGATCCACATAATTTTGAGGTTTGGTGAAATTGTAGCATGTTACTCACGATCGATGAGATATCTAACAAAAAAAAATTAGGTTTTTTTTTTTTTTTTATTATTTCCAGGAAAAAAAAGCAAATTGTAGGAAACTCTGATTATTGTTACGTAACTCCAAATATAATGTAGAGTCTCAATCAAATAATAGTACTTTTTGGCAAGAGACATATGAAAACAATATGTAATTACAATGTTAAATAGTTTTTAAAATCGTAGAATTAAATGTTAGACGTCAATACATAGGATTATCTTATTAATGATAAAAAAAAAAGTGTTACAAGTTAAAATTTTGTTAGAAAAGTTGTTATCAGCAAATGATAAAAGAAATACCAAATAACTGGGGGAAAATATTAACATGTAATTTGATTGATTTCACATTTAGATTATTTTTTATATCAAGGATTTATTTAGATAGATATATATACTAATATATAACACATCATTTCATATATATATAAAATCTATATTGAAAAGATAAATATATATTTTAAAAACCAAATGCTTACAGAAATAACGTATATATACAAACAAAACAACGTTATACATAATATACAAATCACATGATTAAATTGTCCAAAACGTATTGTAAATTTGTAATTTGCTATGCTCATCTGAAGAAAAAAAATAGTCACACTTCAGTCATACAATTACTATCTAATGCAATGTTGTAATTACAGGGCAAAAAGGAATATAAAATGGTGTAAACCTCGTGAGAGTAAATTGGACTGCCTGCTAATTCTTTTACGCATATTTTGGTGAAATAATGTGATGATGATAGAATCGGACGGTGGATATGAGGCGATGTGACTAATGGTAATGGATGGGATAAGGTTAACAATAACAAAAGGTAATGCACGAGTAGTAGTAGTGCTTAAATAAAAACAAAGTACACTATATCATATGTATGAGAGATGATCTGCTTATAATTTGTACAATCATGCTAATAAAACACACAACCACTACATCACAAAATGACAACTATTAGATAAAATGTTCATCTTAAAATAATAGTTACCAAATTCTTTCTTCTTTCTACAAACAATTGTTTACCAAGAAAAAGAAAACTCTCCAACTAGAGTGTTTTGGTGTATCACTTGTTTATCTATTATTGGTGATTAGACTCGTTCCATTCATCTTGTGTAACCCTCTAACTGAAAAATAGATTCTCGTTTGAACCATACCTTGATACTGGCCACCATAAACATACGAAGAATCAGGTTCCATAAAATTGTCACTTTTCCTACTTGTGATTCTTAGCTTACTGCGGATTAAGAAGCCAAAATAAAGGTGCAATACGCCTAAATATCTTAAGACTAAGCAAAAGCTTGAGAGATGAAAAGAACAAAACCAAGTTTAGGCCATCTACAGTATGAGGGTAGTATTTATGCAAATTCTTTAAGCGGAGAAATATGTGTTGTCACCAAAAGAGAGTCCTGACTAGTGAAAACACGAGAGTGACATAACAACTCGACCATGTAATTAAGTCGCCATAATGCTTTCAGGTATTGAACATTCACTCTAGTTGCTTTCATTGCCACGACTTTCAGTTTCACTATGATCTTCGTCTGCCAAGTTGTCCAACCACACAGACGATGCTCGTATCACATTTCTTAACCTATCGAGAAAATACCAACGTGACATAACAGCTCGACCATGTAATTAAAGCCCCGATTGATAACAACTGTTACTTATGGCTTTTTTTTTTCGTCGAAAAAAAATTATGTTGATGAATTCTGATAGTCCAAATACAATTGTTTGTGGAGAAGATTGAAACATTCAAAATAGAAATTACACTGAAGACACCCATGCTGTGCAAGAAGATGTGCAACATGATTACCATCTCTTTTGGTAAAACTAAAAACAAATGTATTGAAGTATGATGCCCATAGTCTAATGTCCTGAATAACCCCATCAATTGAGATCTTTGAAATGTTGAGTGTTAAGTATCTTATAAAGTAATTGATAGTCTCCTTCAAAACAAACGGATGTGAAACCTTTGATCCATGTATGTTGCATAGCTGACAATAGAGCTTGTTGTTCCTAGCCTTACGGATCCCCATCCTTTTGATATGCCATCACCATTTCTTATAATCCAGCCTCCTGTGGCTTGGTTTGATTGTCGATCGAAGGCCGCATCATAGTTGCACTTATATAGTGTATCCAAGGGTCTTCTCCATTTGATATCCTCCTGCAATTGGTTTGTGGATGATGATGTATTTTGCGTGTTGTTTAGAAGCCAATCCTAGACGTCATTTTGAGCTCTCTGAACTAGTATCCTTGGTTGATCAGTAATACTTTCAAAAATAAACTTGTTCCTTGATTTCCATAAATGTCGTAGTAACCACAAAGGTAGGAACTGAGTTGTTGCATTGACATCATCTGTATAATCCATGTCTAAAAAAAGCAGTAAGAATGGATTCACAATCGTGAGTCGTATCCAAAAGAATCTCTATTGGAATATTAGCCAGTTCCCATGTTAGTCTCGCATGCCTGAAATAGAAGAAGATGTGTGCAATTGTTTCATCAGATTGGAAGCATCATGGACATACAAGGTCAAGACTTTTCCTCTTGTATTCAGTTGTTACTTATGACTATAAAGACTTTAACTTTAAAGACTTTAACAAATCGTAGAGCCTCCTTTGCCAGGAAATCTGCATGATGATTCTGAGTACGAGGGATGAAATTGAAAGAGCAACAATTGAAATTAGAGGATAGAGAGAGGACATCGTGGAGAGTCCCATGAAGTTCCTTCTGATGGAGCTTCTGATTAAGCGCTTGGACCAGCATAAGCGAGTCGGATGCGAAAGATATGTCCCTGATGTTCGATTCGAGTGCAACTCCCACTGCTGTGAGAGTTGCCAACGCTTCGGCCATCAATGGGGAGTTGACATGAGTCATCGTGGTAGAGCCTTCAAGGGGGAAACAAATTCAATAAAGCTTTCTCTCTAAGAAATCAGATTTTAGCTAAGGACAAAGAACAATTGAGATTTCTTGAGGAAGAAGTTAGGGTTTCGCTCAAGAACAATGAAAAACTCAGAATATTGTATTAATTGTTGGATCGTTTACAATGAAGGGGGTATCCCCCTTTTATATGCTTTCATAGATTACAATTTATGTTCACTTTCCTAATCAATCGAACTGTAATTAGGAAAGTTCCTTCTTTTCTTCAGGTCGGTCTGGAGGCGATTCGGGAGGTCGGCTATTCGATCTCGGGCTGGGCCTATCTGTCCTTTTGGACATTTGCTCAAAGGCCGAGTCCAATCCCAAGATGAATTCCCGGTTAGGCAACCGATTTTCTTATGGGTTTAGACCGGTATGTCGGGGGTGCCAATTCCCGCACCAACAATTAGTCCCCCCACCAGTTCGGTATATTCAGAAGTTAATTCGAATGTTCGAACTATAGGAAGAGAATATTCGATCTAAACTATAAGGAAAACATATTTATTTACCCGGATCTTTGCACCGCTGCGCCATCCAATGTTAGCATGACACGTGTCTCAGACGTCGCTTCTATCAGATCGGAAGTCGAGACATCGCATAGGTCATAATGACTCACCGTAGGGTTGCCGCCTACTCGTTCCTATAAATACCTCGCTCGCGTCCTCATTTTTTACTTTTCGCCAAACACATCAAGGTATTTGCTCTGTTCTCTCTCCTCTCTGTTTAACTAATTTGCGCTTATAGCCGAATTCTCCGTTCTTCTTCCACACTCTCCGACGATCTATCATGGCAAGCTCATCAAAAATCATTTCTTCTTCTAATACCGAAAGCGACCAATCGACTCGTCGCAATTCCAGGAATAGGGTGCCCAGATCGGCAAGCATTGGTCAGATCGGAAGATCCGTCCGGTCGACTGTGGGGCTCAGCTTGACCTAGCAGAAATTCCTGCCGCGCAAGCCCAATCGGTTGGTAATGAGCCAAACCGCGAGAGCGGTGGGAACGTCAAACTCCCTTATGTTGATTTTCATTGCGAAGAAGATCGATTCATACCTCATGGGATTATGATTGCGGACCTTCCACCGGTGCTAGAACATCAAGGTAAAATTGGTGGAAAAAAAACTTCGAGTTCCATCAAGTCAGTGAATACGATGTTAAATTCTTGCGACCTGGGTGGTAGAGGCGTCACCATCATAATTCCTCGGGACGACCAGCATCCCTGGAATCCTCCTGAAGGATATATTTGCCTCTACGAGGACTATTTTACCGATTGTCGCCTCTTCTTTTCGCTTTTGAAGCTGCTAACATTATATGCTCATCGACATAAACTAGCGATTTGTCAGCTCACCCCTGGTAGTATTTGTAATTTCACCGCCGCTCTTACTATTTTATCGGAGGTCGGAGTTGAAATCGGAGTTCAATGCTTCGAACACCTGACCAATTTCAAAGCGTCAAAGGTCAATGGATTCTGGATGGTGAATATGAAACCAAAACACAACTTCATCCCTGGTCAAAAAAGTTAGTAACTTCAAATCCTGGGCCGCTTATGAAAGACCACAGCCCCGGACCATCTATGGCCGGAGAGGTTCTCTCGTCCCATTTCACTACTTAGTCATAATTTAGGGCCCATTCTTTAGACAATGTTCATTCGCACATTCTGTGATTCGATACTTAGAGTCTATATGATATAAACTTAGAGTAAAGCAAACATTCGATATTGTATTAAATAATCAAAGGATTCGATACAACTTATGAGTTTGCATAATAAGCTAGTACAAGTTGTATAATCGATCCTAGCTACCCATATCACCACCACTCGTCTTCCCGGCCATGGGTCTCGCGCCTAGGCAGTTCCTTTCTCGCGATCACTCTCCTTTCCTGAAATCCAAGTAGCCATCAATAACATTTCCCTTAGGTCGTACATGTCATGCACTGCACGCTAAGTACTAATAACCGTCCAGTACAGCGGTCGGCCGGTAGAGAGTTATCCCGCGCATAAGTTCAGACGGTGTACCAAGGAATCTGTACAGATCACAGTCCAACCGCCAAGCCGCGTTTACTTTTCTTCGTTCGAACCATCCGTACTCGGAAACCCCGGATGGTACACTGATCGGTAGGGAGGTAGCATGCGCATCAGTTCGGTCGTATCACGGTGAACCTAGCGGTTCCCGATCCACTTCCGAGCCGCACCCCCTTTCCTCCGACCAACTGGACCAACCGAAGCATTATATATGCTTATGCTCGATGCAACTGCCCCATCCCTTAGAGCCCAAAAGGTCAGTATTGTACCGTACCTCCGACCTTTAACCCTTACTCGCCGAACTCTCAATCTCTCATAACCTTCTTCTTGATTTTATACTTGAACACTCGAGTTTTTGGTGTGTTTCTCTGTATCCGATAGTGTGTTGGAAATGAGAGAAATGCACTCTATATATAGGGTATTAGCCGCAGTTTTGGCCCCAAAAGGCACCCATCCGACAAGTCCCTTCGATTGCTCCCGTTTGATCGTGCACCTTTGGTCACTGCGTCCCATAACCATCCCGAGCTCCCCAGCTGACTCGCACATCATCCACTGCCGAACAGCTGGCCGAGCTGGATCGAGCTCCTCGGCAGCTGGTCGAGCTAGTGGTCGAGCTGACCGAATTGACACCAACTGGTCGAGTTGTCCCCAGCTGGCCGAGAGCTGTCAGGAGGAGCTGACCGATCTTTGTCCCATACTTGGCTCGTTTTTCCTCATTGACCGAGCTAACGAGTAACTCTTCCCCGACTTGTGCGAGATCTCACTACCATCCCGGACCAAGCCACGGCCTACGATCCTATTCAGGATCGGAGGCGTTACAAGTCTCCCCCCTTTAAAGGGATTCGTCCCCGAATCCGGATCAAGTTGATCTTCACCCATCTCCTTAAACCACTTAGGATAATCAGATTTCATCTTGTTTTCGGTTTCCCATGTAGCTTCTTCTCGTCTTCCACAGTTCCACAAGATCTTTACCATGTTCATCTTTTTCCTGCGCATTTCCTTTACCATTCGATCAATGATCCGAATAGGCGGTGCTTCCACCATCAAGTTTTCTTGCAACTCGGATGAGACATCTTCGACTATCTCGTCCTCTTCACTTAGGCATTTCCATAGTTGTGATACATGGAAAATCTTATGAAAGACGTCTAACTTTGGTGGTAACTCCTGTTCGTACGCCACCGCACCTACTCGTTCAATCACCTTGTACGTACCAACATACCTTGGGCTCAACTTTTTCCTCTTATTGAATCGCCCTTTTCCCTTGTAAGTCATGGACTTAAGATACACCAAGTCGCCCACTTAAAACTCCAACTCCTTCCGACATTTGTCCCCATAACTTTTCTGTCGGTTTTGGGCTTCCTTTAAATTGAGTTTAAAGAACTTTAGCTTGTAGGCTTTTTCGTCCACAATCTCGGGTCTGAATAACGTCCGTTTTCTAACCGGCATCTAACACAAAGGCGTTCGACATGCGCGGCCATATAATGCTTCCAAAGGCGACATTCCGATACTAGCTTGATAGCTATTGTTGTACGCGAATTCCACCAAGTTTAGGTACTTCTCCCAGCTTCCGCCTCAATCCAGTACACATGCTCGCAACATGTCCTCAAGCGTTAGAATGGTTTTCTCGGACTGCCCATCAGTCTGTGGGTGGTACGCCGTACTAAGGTTCACCCTTGTGTCCAGGGCCTTTTGAAAGGTTTTCCAGAAAAGCGAGGTGAACCGCGTATCACGGTCCGAGACAATGCTCACCGGCACTCCGTGCAGCCGGACTATCTCCTCGATGTATCTGACCGCGATCGCCTCGGCTCCTTCTATTTCCGCGATTGCGATGAAGTGCGCAGATTTAGTCAATCTGTCCACCACCACCCAAACCGCATCATGCTTTAGTTTACTCATAGGCAATCCGGTCACAAAGTCCATCGTCACATGATCCCATTTCCATTCCGGCATGGGCAGACTTTGGACTAGTCTGCTCGGTACTTGATGCTCGACCTTGATGAGTTGACAGGTCTTACACTTGGCAACCCACGCGGCCACATCTCTTTTCATTCTCTTCCAGTGATAGTATCTTTTCAGATCACGATACATCTTGGTCGAACCAGGGTGGATCAAGAACTTAGACTGGTGTGCCTCCTTTAGAATTTCTTCCCTTATCTCCTTACTCTGCGGCACACACACTCATCCATTCACCACAATGGTACCATTGTTCGATGTTTGGAACTCGGTCTTATTATTCTCTGCCCAACCCTTAAGTTCCTCGTCTTTTTCTTGAGCCAAACGAATTCTACTAAGTAGGAACGCTTGATCGGCTGCTCCTAATGGCTCAAATTCTCGCGACCACCAAAGGTGTGAATTAGGAAGGATTGGTCGCCAGCATGTAAACAAATTCTTCTTGATTTTCCTCTGCTTCCACATCGAAGCGTCTCCTACTCAAAGCACTCGCGACCGTATTCGCCTTTCCCGGATGATAGGCAATATCTAAGTCGTAGTCCGTGACAAACTCCATCCACCGTCTTTGCCTTAGATTTAACTCCGGTTGGGTGAATATGTATTTTAGACTCTTGTAGTCAGTGAAGATTTGAACTTTGGCTCCATAGAGGTATGAACGCTAAATCTTCAACACGAACACCACCGCGGCCATCTCTAAGTCGTGCGTTGGGTAATTTCCCTCGGGTTTACGCAATTGCCTTGAAGCATATGTGATTACACTACCCTTTTGCATTAGCACACAACCTAGCCCGGTTATAGAGGCATCGGTGTACTGCATGTACGACTCGTCTACTTCCGGCAGCACCAATACCAGGGCACTTGTGAGCATTACCTTCAACTCTGAGAAACTTTTCTCGCATTCCTCCGTCCATAGGAACTTGGTATCTTTCCCCGTCAATCGTGTCATTGGCTGAGACATACTCGCAAAGCCTTTGACAAATCTTCAGTAATATCCAGCCAACCCAAGAAAGCTCCTTATCTCGGTGGCATTCTTCGGACGTGGCCAGTCCTTTATCGATTTGATCTTTTCCGGATCTTTTCCTTGGACACTCCTTGGTCCGAGACAATGTGTCCAAGGAACCCAACACTCTTTTGCCAAAACGAGCATTTGCTTAACTTCGCGAAAAGCTTTTGCTCCCTTAACCGCTCCAAGACTGCCCTTAAGTGATTCTGATTAGTCTCCAAATCCTTCGACTAGACAAGTATGTCATCAATGAAGATGATTACAAACTCGTCTAAGAATTCTCGGAAGACACCATTCATCATCTTCATGAAGGCTGCCGGCGCATTGGTCAGTCCGAACGGCATGACCACAAACTCAAAGTGGTCGTACCTTGTCCAAAAGGCCATTTTCCGAATGTCCGATGGTTCTATCGGAATTTGATGGTACCCCGAGGCCAAGTCTATCTTCGAGAACCACTTTGCACCTCGGAGATTATCCAAAAGCTCGTCTATCCAGGGCAATGGGTACTTATTTTTCACGGTCACCCTATTCAGCCCCCGGTAATCGATGCATAGCCTGAAGCTACCATCCTTTTTCTTTACAAACAAGACCGGTGCACCCCATGGTGAACTACTTGGTATGATAAACCCTTTTTCCAACAATTCTCCCAATTGTTTCTTTAACTCCGCCATTTCTGCCGGTGCCATCCGGTAAGGCGCTTTAGATATAGGGGTCGTCCCCAGTTCTAGCTCGATGGTAAACGGATCTGACCTATCCGGCGGCACTCCCCGTACCACTTCAAACACATCGGCAAACTCGTTGGTTATCGGAATATCATCTAGTTCTGTATTTTCCCCAACTTCCTTGGTTGTGACTGTTGCTAAGTATGCCTCACAACCTTTCTCCAGCATCATTTCCGCCTGGACTGCCGAGATAATCAAACTTCCCGCAGTTGATCTTATTCCCTGGAATCTCAACGTTCCTTCCTTTCTCTCAAAGTTTACTCTCCCTTGGTGACAGTCAATGTGAGCCTTGTACTTTCCCAACCAGTCCATCACCAAGATAACATTGTGTTTCATGAGTGGAACAATGATCAGGTCAGTAGGCATATCAACACCATTGACGATGACCGAGATTCTGTGAACCACACCGTACGGGTACATCACCTGCCTGTCGGCTGCTCGGACCAATCCATATCCGGTGTTTGGTTATCGGCTGAACCTACCTTTCCGTATCATTTATGGGCTCAGAAAACAGTGTGTGGCCCCCGAATCAAACAAGGTGTGCGTTTCCACACCACCTATACTTAAGGTCCCTACACAGTCTTCTAAAATGCTAAGTACCCATATCCCCCTTTCACATGCATTATGATGTTATGTAATGCACAATTTGAACTTAGCAAGGTTTTCGTAACATACCATTAATTGCCCTGTAATTCCTAGCAGCAGTTTCCTCGGACAACTCATGGTGCAACAACCTGTCTCTTTAGTGGTGGCGGTAAAGATTCCTCGCCACGGTTCCCACGTTGGTGGTTCTGTCTTCCCTCATCAAGCTTCGGACATTCCCTCCTAAAATGTCCTTCTTTTCCGCACAGGTAGCAAGACCTTGGCCCATTGCCATTTTCCATCCTCGGACAGTTCCGGATCACATGATCCTTGCTTCCACAGCGACCGCATGCACCCACGGCCTTCCAGCAATAACCGCTGTGGTACTTTCCGCAAGTTTTGCACTCCCCATACTTAGCTTTGGACCCTGCATTTTCCACCTTTTTTCCTTTTTCGGTCAGTGGATTTGGCTGGGTGGGTCGAACGCGAAGAAATCGTCTCGCGTCTAAGCTTTTTATCTTCCTCTATCTTAGCTTCAATCATGGCCGCCCTTTCCACCACCTCAACGATCGAGTTAAAGATACCGTTCACGCAATGGTTGTGGATGTCCACCCTTAACCCGCGGATAAAGGGACGGACTTGTGCTTTATCATCTGCGATTTCCTTTCCAACAAAACGCCTAAGGCGGCTGAATTCAGCATCATATGCACGTACCGTCATATCCCCTTGTATCAGGTTCAGGTACGCACTTTCCAGTCGGTCCCAAGCTTCCGGGGGAAAGAATTTTTTGTTGAACTCCTTCTCAAAGTCCGCATAAGTTAGCACTTTACCGCCTTCACGTTTCTCAACCGACACCCACCAATCATGTGCTTTCTCTTCAAGGAAATGGACAGCAATGTCCTTTTGATACTCCTTCGGGTAGCGAGTGGAGTTGAAATTTCTTACAAGTCGACTCCTCCACTCGTCAGCCACAATCGGATACGTACTTCCCGGAAAATGTTTTGTCCTCAGTCTCGAGACATGCTCCAATGCATCCAAGTAGTCCCTTCTATTTCTCGGAGAATCTTCCGGACTCACTCCGATGGTCCCTGTAACAATCTTGCTACGTATCGTTGGTACCACAGGATCCGGTACCAATGCCTTTGTGAGCACGTCCAACTGTACCATCATGGCCTTCATCGTTTCCCACTGTTCTTGGGATGATGGTACGGAATTTGGTTGCCCATTCACGTCCATAGCACCGCTACTCTCCGGCTTATCATTATCCGGTTGTTTCTCTCCAGCCTCAGGTCCGGCTGTATTTTGGGTGTCCGTGTTCCTTGGCTCCACGTCGACCAGTGTCTCCGCGGCGCCAATGGTCTCATCGGGCACCTCCTTTCCCTTCTTCTTCTTTTCCTTATTGCTGCTCTTACCTATCTGCAAAATTTATGCATTAGTTACGGTTAAGGTTAAATAAACCGCAAACAGTAAGAACAACTACCGCGAAATCCCATTATGCCGATGAGTGGTGATACCCAAAAACCCACACTACCGGTCCTAGAACCAAGCATGCTCTGATACCAACTTGAAAGACCCAGCCCCGGACCATCTATGGCCGGAGAGGTTCTCTCGTCCCATTTCACTACTTAGTCATAATTTAGGGCCCATTCTTTAGACAATGTTCATTCGCACATTCTGTGATTCGATACTTAGAGTCTATATGATATAAACTTAGAGTAAAGCAAACATTCGATATTGTATTAAATAATCAAAGGATTCGATACAACTTATGAGTTTGCATAATAAGCTAGTACAAGTTGTATAATCGATCCTAGCTACCCATATCACCACCACTCGTCTTCCCGGCCATGGGTCTCGCGCCTAGGCAGTTCCTTTCTCGCGATCACTCTCCTTTCCTGAAATCCAAGTAGCCATCAATAACATTTCCCTTAGGTCGTACATGTCATGCACTGCACGCTAAGTACTAATAACCGTCCAGTACAGCGGTCGGCCGGTAGAGAGTTATCCCGTGCATAAGTTCAGACGGTGTACCAAGGAATCTGTACAGATCACAGTCCAACCGCCAAGCCGCGTTTACTTTTCTCCGTTCGAACCATCCGTACTCGGAAACCCCGGATGGTACACTGATCGGTAGGGAGGTAGCATGCGCATCAGTTCGGTCGTATCACGGTGAACCTAGCGGTTCCAGATCCACTTCCGAGCCGCACCCCCTTTCCTCCGACCAACTGGATCAACCGAAGCATTATATATGCTTATGCTCGATGCAACTACCACATCCTGTAGAGCCCAAAAGGTCGGTATTGTACCGTACCTCTGACCCTTAACCCTTACTCAACGAACTCTCAATCTCTCGGAACCTTCTTCTTGATTTTATACTCGAACACTCGAGTTTCTGGTGTGTTTCTCTGTTTCTGATGGTGTGTTGGAAATGAGAGAAATGCCCTCTATATATAGGGTACTGGTCGCGGTTTTGGCCCCAAAAGGCACCCATCCGATAAGTCCCTTCGATTGCTCCCGTTTGATCGTGCACATTCGGTCGTGCCTGTTCGGTCACAGCATCGCATAACCGTCCCCAAGCTCCCCAGCTGACTCGCACATCGTCCACTGCCGAACAGCTGGCCGAGCTGGGTCAAGCTCCTCGGCAGCTGGTCGAGCTAGTGGTAGCTTCTTGGCAGCTGACCGAGGTGACGCCAACTGGTCGAGCTGTCCACATCTAGCCGAGAGTTGTCCGCAGCTGGCCGAGAGCTGTCCGCAGCTGGCCGAGAGCTGTCCGGAGCTGATCCAGAGCTGTCCGGAGCTGACCGATATTTGTCCCATACTTGGCTTGTTTTTCCTCATTGACCGAGCAAACGAGTAGCTCTTCCCCAACTTGTCCGAGATCTCCTACTATCCCGGACCAAGCCTTAGCCCATCATCCTATTCAGGATCGTGGGCGTTACAACTCTCTATTTCTTTGTCCGTGTTGATCAATATTCGTTTGAAGATCCACTGAGCGGGATGCGGAGAGTGTGGAATGATTTATCCGGTAGACTTTATATCTCTGCGTCGGCAGTGGGATTTGATTACCCGTATCTGCGTCGAACAAGCTATGGGCAAGGCAAGGACAAACTTTCCAAGTTTCTCGAGCTCGCTGAAACAAACGTCAGGTCCCGTCGGGGCATCCATTGTCCTTGCCGATTGTCTCCTAATTGAGAATCTGATCCCTACAACTGAAGGCAGACCTGATCCCGCATCTGGACAGATTGAAGAGGAATTCGTTGAGATTGAAGACTTCGAAGATAACCCTGAAGAGGTCGCCCCGACAGTTTTCGAACAAACTGTACCCAACCAAACTGCTCCTGAGTGAGAAACTGGTGAGAAAAATAAGAAGAAGGGTAAAGAAACAGAGATCTACGAGGATTTTGTTGTTGATCCGCTCCCCAAGACCAACCGCAAGCGTTCAACCGAGGATGTCGGTCTTGAATCAGTCGATCGGTTCCGTGCTAAGTGGAGGGACAAACGAAGCTATCGATTTGCTTTTGATTATTTCGGTGATAGTTCTTTAATCACAAATCGAGCTGCTGCCGGTGAGCTTTTTCGGAACCTGAAGATTTCTTCTCGGATTCTTCGGAAGGGGGCTAAGTTGGAGTTTGAACAAGCGTTCCTTAACGTCGCCCAATCTCACTTCACGGTTTGCATCATTATTCCTTTCAATAAGCTTATATTTTACTTTGGTAGTCTCCGCATAACGTGTTTCCCTTGTGTTTACAGACTGCTGCTCGCGTCAATGCGTTGACTCAATTGTACGACAGGCGATTTAAAGTGTTGTCGACCTCCTCTAGGATCAATATAAATATATGAACCCCATTCTTTATTTGATCACAAATTTTGACTGAAAGAGAATTTTGATAGAAGGATGTCGAGCTCTGTAGATAGTGTTGATCCTGTAGTCGAGGTTGGGAATGATGTCCCGATATTCTCGAATTCATAGGCTATCGAGATGGGAATGCCCTACTACCCAAATGTACGAACTCCATGGATGTTGATGTTTCGTATTATTTCGGAAGGTAGATCAGATTTAGAGAATTTCCTTTCTCGCAACGAAGAGCGCCATACTGAATATCATAATCTGCTTGTCGTGACCGAGCAAACGCAGCGTGATCTGCTGTTTAAACTCGAGCTGCTCGAATCTCATCCAAGATTTTGGATTGGAAATGGACTTGGCAGAGTGGCGACTATGCCTCCGTGTCTGATCTTGTACTGCAATGAGTGTTATTATTCTGCGAACTCGACTCCGAATGATCCGAGTTTTTCCTTAAGTGGTGAGTTTGTTCCTACAGAAGTTAAACCGTTCTATATGAACAAACGTGCTGATAAGTCTGAAGCTTCTGAAGCTCATGCTTTTGTTCGCCAGGTAACCCTCTTGAATTCTCCTTTCCCTATTCATGTATATATATTTTTTATGTGTCCGAGCTAAGTAAAGATTTCGGCCTGTAGGTTGAAACTGCACATCGAGAACATCGCCTAAAGAAGCGGAAGATCGACGATCGTCTAGCCGAACTGGAAGCCGAGATCGTTCTCCTGAAAGCGAAGAAGAAGAGGACCATAAGTCGCCTTGACGAGGCTGAGCAGAAGATCAGAGCATTGCAGTCCCATCCTGAATAATGGGAGAAGATTGGACTGCAGCTGCTATGGCCTATGCCAAATCGTGTCAGGACAAACACTTGTAAAATTGCAGCAGGGCTTGCCCAAATTCGGGATAACTGATGTTTTTGTAACGACGATGTGAGCCAATGAATTTTAATGAGATTGTCACGTTTGAACAAATTGTTTTTGCAAGAAATAAGATTTTATTTTTATTTGGAATTTTGACACGAGGTGGGACGTCTCCCGACTTACATAGAATAACCCTTTATAACTCGAGTGACTTTATTCCGAGCACAAGTGTGCTTTTGCGGAGAGCGAGATGCTGGACTCGGCTTATCTCCTTTGCTCTAGCTCGGAGGTCGGACAGCGAAACAAAAAAGACTCTGGGTTTGGCTTACATATCCGTCCAAACTAGAGCTCCATTGCGAAACAAAAAATACTTTGGGTTCGAATTTATCTCTCGACTAAGTGTTAATGCGTTAGTGATGCAAATCGATCATCTGTCCAGGATGTCGAAGAGTTCGGTTCCAAACTATTAGAGGAATATACGTATTTTATATATGTTGTAGTTTTTTTTTTGCACGTTTCCGATGCGGAAATGCAGCATTTAATGCGGACACGGTTTTGCAACGAAATCTGATTGGCAAGGGAGACCTCGGGACACAGCGAATATGCTCTTGCAATCTGATTGGTGTGAAAATCTTGGGACTCAGCGGTTATCTCCCCCACCCCTCGCTATAAATAGGATGGTGGGGGTACACTGAGCATCTCACATCCAATATTTCAGAAAGATAAAGTGCAAAGAGTATGTCGGTAATAACTAGATCCGCGTGGTTGAAAAGAGCCCGAGAATTGACCGCTGCCAGAGTCAGTGGATTCGATCCGGAAGACTCGGATGTTGCCCCCCCTTGGAAGGGACAAACTTGTCGCAATTCCACAAACTTGCTATCGTTGGGAGCAGCTCGTCTATCGTAGAGCCGGAAGGGAATTCGTTGGAAAGGGAGATTCGTATGTATCAAGCCTGTTGCCGGAGGTTGAGCTCGTACATTAAGGCGTTCCATCAGAAGTATAGCTTTGTCGGTAGAAGGGACCAATAAGGTTCTTGACGAGCTCATCGCCGACGGCTTCTATTTGGCGAACTAGCGTATGACCCGCATACTTGCCGACCAACCCGGTGAGAGGAACAAGTCGTGAGGGCGGTATTGTCTGATCTGCCGGAAAGTGATTATGAACCTCTGGGTGACTCGGAGTTTCTGCACATAATGGATGTTACTGCCTACTGAAGTCGCCTGGAGACGCTACGACAATACGTCCTTTATTTGGAGTCTACACATCACTTCCTCCGTGAGAGCAATACTATAGAAGGTCCATGTGCGTTTCTCGAGGAGATGGCGGCCAAAGGAGCGGAGGTCCCGATGGCTCGGCTGGAAGAACTAAGATGGGAGCGCGATATCTGGCGATCTAGCTTAATAAGCTGACCGTGGAAGAGCCATTGGAGTCTGACATGTCCTTCTCTGCACCTCCGGGGTGACCAGGCCTACAGGACGGAAATGTCACTGCAGGTCGGCAGTGTCATCGTGGGACGACACTCTGAGATCAGAAGGCTTGTTGTGAACACCTCCCAAGTTCGCCATCACCATAAACGCAGAAGATTTTCGAAGGACGCCTAGGATTATATCTTTTCAATCCCCTATTGTTTTGTTTGTTTGTTTTTTTTTTTTTTTTTTTGATTAGCAGTTATACACTAATCTATCCAGTATTGTTATGAGATATTTCCGTGGAAGCTTTTTGTCATATGAATCCCT
>NC_025695.1:29896798-29906421 GCF_000633955.1 Camelina sativa
TTTGTTTTTTTTTTTTTTTTTTTTTTTTGTCAATTTGCCAAACTGAAGTAAACAATTCGTGATGAATAAAGTTTGGTATTTCAAAAGAAATTCTTTATTATCTGGCGAGATGCCGAGCTGAATTGTTATTAACTCAAGATGAGCGAGGATGTGCCCTCTTAATTTTTGTAAAAGAAATTTTATTATCTACCTAGCTGTGCCCACTTAATCTTTATAAAAAGACAAGGGGTTGCCTACGTATCCTGAATAAGGGATCAAGCCAGTCGTAGTTTGCAATACAAGTAGAAAATTTGAAAACATAAGTCGGATTCCCGAAAATCCCTTTGTCATAGCCGCTTGAGGCGATCTAATAATAATAGTGTTTAAGATGTGCCGCGTTACACGAGTTCCTTACTTGCTTGCCATCCATCGTCATGAGCTCTTAAACTCCGGGGCGAACCTTGTTAGAGACAAGCTACGGCCCCTCCCATCAAGCGCCAAGTTTACCGGCGCTCACCAACTTGGTGTTCTCATAAACTTCTCGCAGAACCAGATCGCCTTCGTTGAAACGTCGGTGACGAACAGTTTTATTGTAGTACTAGGCCGCGACGTTCTGATAATTCTGGATTCGGACAAGGGCTTGATCACACAATTCTTCAGCGAAATCTATGTGGTCGACCAGCATATTATCATTGAAATCGGGATTGTCGACCATCATAGTATGGCGAAGCATTGGGACACCTGCTTCGGTCGGAGCCAATGCTTCTATCCTGTAGGCTAGGGAAAAAGGAGATTGGCCCGTAGCTCGCCGTGGAGACGTTCGATAAGACCATAGCACGTCGTCGAGGTGATCTGCCCAAGCTCCTTTTCGTCGCCTGAGACGCTTCTTCAATCCGTCTATTATGTTCTTATTAGTAGATTCGGCCTAGCCGTTCCCCTGAGGATAACGAGGAGTCGACGTGCTCAAGCGAATCTGCCATTTACTCAGGAAACGTCGAGTAATGAGCGAAGTGAATTGCGTCCCGTTATCAGTGACGATCTCATACGGGAGTCCATGACGATAAATGATGTTTTTCCAGATGAAGTTGGTTACGTCTAGGGACTGAACTTTGTGGAATGACTCCGCTTCCACCCACTTGGTGGAATGGGTACGGTGCCGTGACCGTACTTAGTAGTTCGGGTGGAATATGTTTCATTGGTCTGTGGCATTGGCAAGCCTCGCACTTCGCCGAAAAGGCTTTGCAGTTAGCGACCTTCGTTGGCCAGTAATGACCGTCTTTTTTTATCTTTAGCGCAAGTGCGCATCCTGCGGAATGGTTACCGCCGTCTCCTTCATGGACCTCCATCATTATTCTTTATGCCTCGTCGCGACTGACGCAGGTGAGAAACACTCCGGACGAGCTACGACGATAAAGGTCGCCATCTAAGAGGACATAATGGGCACATCGGGCCTTCAGTCTTCGGGCCAGCCAACGGTTGGCTGGGATAATTCCTTCAGCGATGTAAAGTTTTATTTCAATCTGCTAATCGCTTGGGCATTTTGATGCATTAACCCGAGATATTTCGCCGTAAGTCGGGATCCGAGCAGTTCGCCAGAACAGCAAGGGCATATGTCGACGTGTTTTCGCTCCGCGGAACTTTGATCAATGAAAACAAGGTGAATTGTTCCGACATGGTTTGGACCAACCAATAATACGCCCCCATTCGTTCATTCTTGGCATCGAATTCTCCCTTGAACTCGCTAAATCCTTGTCTCAATCATAGCCCGGCCAATACGGCTTCGTACACGGTCTCGTTGTAGGACGCTTTGAAATTGAGCTTCAATGACTGCTCGAGGACTTCACCAGTCGGTTTTGGCTTCCTCGAGTTCCAGAGAGAGCTCGGTGATGAAATCCGCCAGGACTTGCAATTTTAGGCTCAGAAGGGAGCGATACTCAATGTCATATTCACTCAGTTCGATTGCCCACTTCGATATTCGCCAACACTGTAGGGGGCTATGGAGAACAGTTCAGAGCGGTTAATCGGTATAGACGACGATACAATGCGACTGGAAATAAGGTCGAAGTTTCTGAGCAGCAACAAATAAAGCAAGGGCAAGTTTTTCCAAGGTCGAGTATCGTGTTTCCGCGTCATTGAGAGCCTTGCTTGTGTAGAAGATCAGTCTCTGATCACCGCGAGCATCTCGGACCAACACCCCACTGACTGCTGAACTGGAGACAGAGACGTAGAGGTATAGCGTCTCCCCCTCCTCAGGCTTGACGAGTACCGGATGACTGGTCAAGTATTCTTTGAGCTGTCGAATGGCGATCTCGCAGTCGTCGACCCAATGAAAATCCTTGTTCCTCCTAAGGATTTGGTAGAACAGAAGACATTTGTCTGTAAATCGGGAGCGACTATTCGTCCTGTTAGGCGTTGTACCTCCACTTGTTGGTTGGAGACGGGAGCCCCAACACTTATTCGATCTGCTTTGGATTAGCTTTGATGCCTCGTTCAGTTACGATATATCCCAAAAATTCTCCCGAGGTTACACCGAATGTGCATTTTGTTGGATTTAGCTTCATCTAGAACTGATCCAGGATGTCGAAACATTCGACAAGATGTTGAACATGTTGATCCGCAATCAAGGATTTGCTTAGTATGTCGTCAATGTAGACTTCCATCGTTCGTCCAAGCAAGTCGGCGAACATCATATTAACCAAACGCTGGTAAGTCGCCCCCGCGCTCTTTAGCCCAAACGAAATTACCTTATAGCAATAAGTCCCTCTATTGGAGAGTGAAACAACCCTTCCCGTTTTTTTTTTAATAATAATAATAATATATAACTAAGGATCCCATACTACTTAATTAGACCAACCAAACCACAATACCACATTAAACCAGCAAATACCATAAAGCACAGCGGAAACATACCAATAATAGAAAACCGAAACATCATCAACACAATAACCTCCCTAACCATTCTATCCTTCAACCTAGCATATCTCTACACGATGTTCCAATAACATAACCAACATCACACAAACGAGACCCTAGATCATCCCCCTCGTCATCACTATGATTCCAAGTCACATACCTGCACACCACAAACAACAATTGAGATGCATAAGTATTATCATAAATACTTAGTGAGGCAATTCTCCCATCTACTGGGCTATACACACAAGCAACTGAGATTCCAATGTTGGTGTCGACCATGATAAGTGGAAGGGATTGCTTGCATCGTCTTCCAGAACATGACATTGATGGTTCTTCCGGTATCAACCAAAACCCGTTCCACGTTGAACTCGCCCATTGCAACTTCCACGACCAGGGGATCATTTTGGGGATGATGAATCCCCTTGGCATCTTCGGTCGTGAACGTAATGGGGTCGGTGCTGAGTGGTTGTTCATGTGAGATCTCATGAATGCTACAAATTTGGCGAGCTCGCTTATTCATGGCCCGGACGGAGTCTTTACAATCTTCTGTTTGACCAATAATCATGGTGATTTGCCCCGAGGCGGGGAATTTGCGCGCTCGGACTACTGTCCTTTCTGGTGTTTTGGCGGTCCTAGGAGTCCTTCAGCTAGAGCTGGATTATCATGTTGCACGACGGGCGGTGGCTGTTGCTGATTAGTCGGCGCACTGCTAGAAGGGACATTATTTTTTGGTCCCCGTCCCTGGTTAGGTCGACCAGACTTTCCTCCACGACTTCATTTTTCGCTGCGGAAGGCTTTTGGATGGTAGACAGCTTCGATCTCCCCGGACAAATACTTTTCAAATAGGTAATTCGACAGGTGTTTACATTCAGCCGTGGAGTGGCCCGAGACCATGTGGAAGTCGCAATAGAACTTCGCTCTTGCGTCCGCAGCTAGTATGTTATGCTTAGTGTCTTTGGAGATCGCATGAACTATGCCGCGCTTAGGGTCCCTTGGGTCATGATGCCTGCGAGGTTCTTGGTTGTTGTCCCGACTTTTTTCTTTTGCAGAAATCAGTTGCGTTGGGACAGTCTTTGCGACTCACCTCTCTTTATCCTCTTCGAAGTATGCGAACCGAGACCCACGATGAAGTGTGTCGTCCAAATCTTTCGCTTTCCGAATATTCAAGTCGACCTGCAATGGGGATCCAAGAATAAGTCCTTTCTCGAAGGCGGCGATCACGATGTCTTCAGAGACCGAAATGTTGGAGAACTTTTCTTTGAACTTGGCCAGGTACTCTCGCAAGGATTCGCCAGGTTCTTGAACCGTTTCCCACAACTCAGCGCTGGAAATATACCATTAGATAAAGAATCGTTAGTTCCGCAGGAAAGCTGTTGACAGTTGAGTGAAGCTTTCAACGCGTTTCTTGATAGGCTTTCGATGAACAACTGGCAATAACCGACATCCTTGTGCTCCTTGGTGAATCACGCTTTAGATACGGTAGCCATGACCAAGGTCACAAATTGTACCTGGTCCTTGTTCCCTTCGTAAATCGGAAGCTTCAGTTTTACGGTCGAAACAACCGTCTCCAAGATTCGCCTGGTGAACAGGGTCCGTTGTGTGGCCTCAAACATCTTATCGATCTCTGGGGCCGAGCTCACGGCACGGTTTTGGAATTTTGGAATGAATTTCTTCTATTTCAAGATGGGAGTCCGTGGCCAGATCGCCATGGGAGGATTGTCCGACTTGAGGCTTCATCCCCGAAGCTAGGACCGAAGGAACGTGTAACATGCTAGACCGGAAGGCCGAAGGTGGGGGATCTTCAAACAGTTGTCGATGCAGCGTGTTGTCCCTTCTGACAGGTTGTTGTGGCGCAGTTCTTTGCTGCAGAGGAGGGGGTGCACGTCGTTCCACTTCATCCATCCTTCGATTTGTGTCGGAGATCATCTGGTAGAGATCTTTGGATATCATTCCGAACACAATTCGGAGGTCATCCATTGAGACGTCCTGAGGAGTTTGTGCGGTTTGCATGGCCGGGGTCGGTTGGACACGGGACCCATCGGTGGGTTGCTTTCCATCGGTATCATCGGTTCCCTGAGCGGGATCCTCGACGCCCTCTGTCTCGGTCCGGGGAGCAGTTAGGTTGTCAGTTGGATTTTCTGACACGGCGTGATTGCGTCGAGTGTAGTAAGCGGGGGAGGTACGGTTGAAGTGACAGTAGGATGCGAGACAGTACCCTGTGAGCTCAGGGCCTCGAGGTTTCCGGCGTCTGAAACGTTATGCTGAAAGAGGGTTGCACCGGTGACATCGTCGTTGGACGCTGGAGACATTGTTCGGGTTATTTGAGTAGCTTTGAAAGTTTTTCTTACGAGAGAAATAGCTTGAGAACTTAGCGTCTCCACAGACGGCGCCAATTGTAGAAACTGGGTTTCACACAATGAATTTGTTTGAAGGGGGAAACAAATTCAATAAACTTTTCTCTCTAAGAAATCGGATCTTAGCTAAGGACAAAGAACAATTGAGATTTTTTGAGGAAGAAGTTAAGGTTTCCCTCAAGAACAATAAAAAACTCGGAATATTGTATTAATTGCTAGATCGTTTACAAGGAAGGGGGTATCCCCTTTTATATGCTTTTATAGATTACAATTTATGTTCACTTTCCTAATCAATCAAACTGTAATTAGGAAAGTTTTTTCTTTTCTTCAGATCAGTCTGGAGGCGATTCGGGAAGTCAGCTATTCGATCTCAGATTGGGCCTATCTGTCTTTTTGGAGCTTTGTTCAAAGGCCGAGTCTAATCCCAAAGTGAATTCCTGGTTAAGCAACCAGTTTTCTTATAAGTTTAGACCAATATGTCGGTAGGAGGTGCCAATTCCCGCACCAAACACTTATAAATTGCTCGAACTTCCTATATAAGAAACGATTCTTGATTTATTGTCGATAGAAAATACCAATTCCCGCACAACACTTATGAGTTGCTCGAGCTTCCTATCTGAGAAACGATTCTTAGATTTATTGCATTACATTATCGATTTTTCTTAATTTTTTTTAAGCCTTAAATATAAAAGAAACTCATAGAGCATCATCCTCCACTCCCCCACTGGAGATGCTCTAAGTCACCGTAATGCTTTCCGGTACAGTTATAATTCTCGTATGAATCGCACTAAACAAATTGAGGAATCAGGTTCATGAATTTCCGATTTTCCTAAATAATTTCATTAAAAGCTTACGATATGTGAAAGAGAATAAAACCAAGTTAGACACCACTTCGGCCATTTACAGTCTTAAGTAAACATTTATAAGGAAGAAAAACAAACAAATCCTTTCAAGTGGAGAAACATGTATTGTCACAAAACGAGTGTCCTGACAAGTAAAACACCATAGCAGCTTAACATGATGACAATGTAAAGCCCCATTACAATGCTTGCATGTACTAACCACTCGCTCTATTTAAACTATTGCTGCCATTTTTCAGTCTTAGTATCTCCTTTTCTTCTTCTTCTCTTCTTTATCCGCAGAGTTCTTCAACTGCATAAAAAAAATAGAAACCCACCAATGGAGGTTTACTAACAGATAAATGCCATTTTTAAAATATCAGGCGACATATGAACTTACCATTATGATGAGAATCCGAACAAATACAGCTACAAAGTCAGTGAAGAGGGTCAATGAGTGTTTCACGTAGTCCATGTCGCCAAGGTGTGCCTTCTCAATGATCTCTTGTGTATCCACCACCATGTATCCCACAAAGATCAAGAGCCCAAAGTATAGCTGCGCCAAGAGAAAATCACAACAAGTGTGAGATGTCTGAGAAAGTAAGATACCTCTTAACATAAAGAACAAATTTTTCTACAAAGGAAATGCTTGGTTTACCTCAAACTTGAAAATAGAAGCAGAGCCACCGAAGATAGAAGAGGCAAACTGAAGCCACATAAGCATGGACAAGCCAGATGAAAGCAGTCCTCCAAGGTAGAGATACTCCCTGCGTCTCGCTAGCATTGCTGCAGCAGAGAAACAGACAAACGCTATCGCAGTTCCAACAAACGCAGTGATGAGGATGCTGTATAAACCAAAAGAAAGATATAAATGTCAGCTCTTGCATAAGGCTCACAGATAATTAACATGAACAGTTAGCATCCAAATACCCAATATCAAGAACAATAAAAGTACCTTGGGTCAACATCAATTGCCACTTTGATCAAGGGCCCAACAGAAGCACCTTCAAGAACAGCAGAAACAAAGAGAAGAGAAAGCCTCTTTTGCTGCATATTATAAAGAAACAACAATCTCAGGACACTGAAACTTCAACACAGTTCGAGACACAACCAACAAATTAAGCCCACTTACTTGTTCATAAGGAGGACATGAAAGCAGCCAAATCATAGTTCCAACACATCCAATAGTAGTAAGAAGACCACCAATGTTCAAGAGCACATGGAGGTAAGCTCCAAAGGCAGACGCAACGAGAGCACAGCATAATGTCAAATACACCTACAAATTCAACCACAAATATAACACAAGATGAGCAACATTACTCGTAACATAAGTGAGTATACAAAATCAAATCCCCTCTAGGAGATGCGTATAATCACGAGAATCGAGCAATGAACAAAACGACCTTGGACGAGAGTATAATAATAAACCTAAACACTCCAGAGAATCATGCACAACAGATCCATGGAAAGACGCAATTAGAAACCCTAGAAATCTATGGAAAGACGCAATGAGAAACCCTAGAAATCTAGGGAAAGCACCAACCGCAACGATTCGTTCAAATCCTAGAAATTGGGATGCAATCGCGATAGCCAGAGGGATCAATTGAACGAGAACGAAACGAATCTCAAAACTCAATCATGTAACAAACAAACAAACAATAGTCTCTAATCAAACAAAACCACCGGTTAGTGAGCGAGATTGAACCGCATCGGCGCGGCGACGAAGAAAACTTACCCGCTTGAGATGATTCTGAACGGAGGGAGAAATCTGACGGAAGTTTTTAAGAGAATCATAGCTCCAGCTTCTTCTGCTACCACCTGGTTGAGGAGAATCGAAGAAGGACGAGAACGCATCCATTGTTTTTTATTTGGAATTAGAGAGAAATCAAAATCGAAATCGATAATGAAAATTACTACTGAAAAGTCGAATAATGTGATTTATAGGGCTAATGATTGGGACAGAACTTGACAATAATACCCTTGAGTTTTATGTAAATTACTCGCTCGCAACACGTGTAACGGAAATAACATGGGAAAGGGCAGTTCTGGAAAGTTCCTGAAACATTGAGACCGTCGTCGTCCCATTAAAAGAGAGTTGAGACTTTGCCGCGAAGCAAAATGAAATATCTAAAAATCGTCATCGAACCAATCAGAGTCGTCCACATAGGATTATTCTTGCATTACATATTCTAAAGTCTTGTAGACGTTATGATTTAATGTCAAAGAAAAGTCCAGACGTTAATTTTTTTTTCCCTGAATCAGCAAAAGAATCTTAGCCGTTAGTTCAAGAGTTTAACAAAATTTTTTTCATAGTGTTTATAGCTTAGGAATCATTCTATATTTCAGTTTTTATGATAAAGTGTTTTGGATAATAGTTTATACTTTATAGAGATGACAAATTGACAATCTCCTCCTAACCGATTATTTGTTTATTTATTTATTTTTTTTTTTTGTCACTAGTGTGTTTTATTGATGATAGAAACCAAGTGTGACACGCCGATATTACAAACAAACAAAGTAAAAAATCTAAGTAAACAAGCCTAGGTAAACAAAACAAAAAGCCCAATTATGGAAACCTTCACTGAAGAGAAAACGTTGTATAACAGTACATAAAACACGTGGCAAAGGAGAAATAGGTTGGATGACACGTGAGAAGATGAAGAGGTTGGAATCTCGGCAGAGAGTTCTGACGCTGGCAAACTTCAATTCCGGCCGAGATCGCCGAAAAATTTACAAAGAGATCTCAATTTTCACCCCGAAAATAAAACGAAATTCCAATTTAAGCATTGATGAGAGTATGACTCCACTTAAAGCAAATCTTCTTCATCTTTGTCTTCAAACAACAACTTTTGAATTTTCAAGAAATTTTGCTCACCAAACATAGGCCTGCTGAAATAATGAAAGCACTATCAACCCAATCAACCTAGGAATTTCACTTGCTAAGAACTCAAACCAAATGTTCGAACAGAAACTCCCAATCACAACAAAATCCGAACTTTAAAATTAGAATCTTGGTAAGCATAAAGTTTGAATTATTCCCCTTAAAAAAGAGGCTCAGAGAATTACACAACCAGATCTAAGAAAAGATAATAAGCAACATAGTTTTTGAACCCGGATCAAAGTGAATCGAAAGAGAACAAAAGAAAACCGGAAAAAACTTCCGGAGAAAAAGCTGGCTATCGTCACTGAAGAAGCTGAACGATACCAGAAACAGAGCCGACCATAGGTGCTAATCGAAGCCACCTATGCCTGAAACAGAGCCGACCACAGGTGCTAATCAAAGCCACCTATGCCGGAAACAGAGCCGACCACAGGTGCTAATCAAAGCCACCTATGCCGGAAGAAAGCTAGCCATCACCGCAACAGACCAGATGATGCTAGACCTAAACCGTATTCCTACCAGACGGCAAAGCAAAAGGGATTCTCCCTCTAAAATATACGAGAGAGAGAGAAGAGAGAGAAACCATGTTTCTGATTCTGTTGTGTTCCACTTCGTGGATTTTGGAAGGATTATTTGTTTACTTACAAAGACTTT
>NC_025695.1:29906740-29918408 GCF_000633955.1 Camelina sativa
TTTTTTTTTTTGTCATCTGATGTTATTGATAATATTTGAAAGGATACATTGTAAAACACATCTTAAACCGGCGGAAAATAGAAATCTCCCCGGAGTCTAAGGCCCAAAAGAGAGAGGCTAAACCAGCGGACAACAGATTAGTCCCGGGAGACAACTTAAACTTACAACAAGAAAAATTTTAAGGCGAGAAACGAAAGAGACCGAACCCAACAACTAAAACTAGAGGCATACTAACAATAATAACGAAGACAAATACTAAGTCTAAACAAACAAACCGATCTTTTCTTCTGAAGTTTCTGCGAATGAGCTATACCAATGTTGCCCACGGCCATCACATTGATCACATCTGCTTCTTCCTTTCACATGAGAGATGATCTCTCCAAACCAAGAACCAAACTTCATAACCTGACAAGTAAATGTTCAATTCAGAACCTCAATAAACACTTCCAGATGCGGCCGAGACGGTTGAAGCGTCAAGTAGAGCCTAGATAGAAGTCATATAAGCGCAATCCGACATCCTCCAGATTCGGAAACGCAGAGACAAAGAGCGAAACATAACTACTTCGATGAGCCTTGAAAACGAAACAAGAACAAAACTCATCTACATAAGCTACCATCACCAACAACTTCCACCTAAGAGCAGAAAGATCTGAAGGAGAGAATCAAGCATAAACTTCAAACAACACAAACCTCTTCTTAGTAAGGAGACGAACTAGATGGGAAACTAAAAGCTAAAACCAGGCAAAACGAATGAGCGAGAACAAAGGCGAAGTGAAGTCTGCAAACAGAACACTCACTAGCCACACACGGCATCACCACAACTTGAAGCACAGGAGCGAGACAACAAATCTGGGTTGTGAGCAGGTGCAAAAACACAGGCTTATCGTCGTCGATCTCAGATTCGGTACCATTCTCTTCGCAAGAGCCACGAACAAAAAAAATCTGAAACGCTCGACCGATTCCGCAAACACCCAAGTTACAAACTTGTTAAAACTAGAACGAATCCCCAATCGCAATCCAAAAACTTCCAATAACTTAATATAAAAACTAATACAAAGCAAGAGATGAAGAAAATAGGAAAATCAAAACCGGTGCTGGAGGAGCCACCGCACTCCGATTTCAAATCTAAAAAAGCGCCGCTTTTTATTAGGTTAAACGAAACAGAGTTTTTTTTGGGTACAATATAATTGACTTTTCTTTGTCTTTTTCTATTATTTTTTCTTTGCATTAAAAGTAAAATTGTAAAAAAACAATATTATTAAAGACTGACTCTTGAAAATTAAAGAAAGTTCAAGGCCATTTTTTAATTCGACTAGTCATTTCGTAAACCACGCGTCGATAGACGGAGAGAATGTGGTTTAAGTCGGTTTTGAATTCTACTTTTATTTGGGCCGAACGCTAAAGCCCATTCAATATTCTCGTTATCGATGAAACATCACGTAGTTTCCTTTAACTGAATTAAAAAAATGAAAACGACATACATTCCAAGTATTTAACGATAACAACATCTCTCTTTCACTTCCCTTCAAAGCTTCATTTCAAACCACACATTCAAAAACTAACTCTGAAAACAAAAAAAAACTTCGGAGCAGAGGGGAGAGAGAGAGAGAGAGATCTATGTCTATATCCATGGCGTTGTTCTCCCCACCAATCTCATCATCACTTCAAAACCCTAATCTCATCCCCAAAAACCCATCCTCTCTCCTCTTCTCCTCCACCAAACGTTTCTCTCTCGTCTCCGTCGTCCCTCGAGCTTCCTCCGACAATGGTACGACTTCACCAGTCTCCGCCACCGTCGCGGAGATTCCGAAACCTGAGGCTGCGGCTTTAGAGGAAGCTCCGGTTGAAAGCTCCTCCGCTTCTGAAAAGGACGCCGTCGAGACGAGCTCAGCGACGGTGATCAAATTCGAGAATGCGAAGTGGGTCAATGGAACTTGGGATCTGAAACAGTTCGAGAAAGATGGCAAAACAGATTGGGACTCTGTTATCGTTTCTGGTTAGATCCTCCTAACAACTTGAATCCAATTCTTTCACTTTTTTGTTACGATTTAGGTAGAGTTTGTGAAACTGGAATTTGGAATGAGCCAAAAAAACATGATCTTTGTTTATGTTCTGTTACTAGGAAAGGTTCTGCTTTGGTTTGTAAGAAGATGAGTGATTTATTGTGTTGATTATGTAATTGTAGAGGCAAAGAGGAGAAAATGGCTTGAAGATAACCCGGAAACAACTAGTAACGACGAGCCTGTACTCTTTGATACTTCGATTATTCCATGGTGGGCATGGATGAAGAGATACCATCTACCTGAAGCCGAGCTTCTCAATGGTGATTTCCAAAAACACTTAGGAGTTATAGACATTTGCAACATGAAGTGGTTTTATTTAATGTTTTTTGTTCTTGGTGGTGGTGTAGGTCGTGCTGCGATGATAGGGTTCTTTATGGCTTACTTTGTTGATAGCCTTACCGGAGTTGGACTTGTTGATCAAATGGGGAACTTCTTCTGTAAAACACTCTTGTTTGTGTCTGTAGCTGGAGTTCTGTTCATCCGAAAGAATGAAGATTTTGACAAACTCAAGGATCTGTTCGATGAGACAACGTTATATGACAAGCAATGGCAAGCTGCATGGAAAGAGCCTGATTCAACGACAGTGTCTTCGAAGAAGTGAACAAGCCTCTTACATCTTTTGTTTTCCGCTTTCCAAAATCTGTGAATCAGTTACAGTCTCTCTCTACTGAACTACTGATCTTCCTCAGATTTGTAATCTTTCTGCTTTAAAAAATCTCTATGAAGTAGTCCACAAAGAAATATGTATCGAAAATTTAGGAAAAGGTCTTTGACTTTGTAAAGCAGACCTATTCCGTTTTAACTATTTGATAAGTTGATCAATGGGAGATTTTTTTAATGCTTTCTAGTTTCTACTGTTAATAACATCATCAATTCATAGCGTTTTCAGATGGATGTTTGTGAAGAACTGTCATCTAGCAGTAATTGTTGTGAGTTATAAGACAAGTCATGCATTATCAAGCTTTAATCTTGGAAAATCAAATTTATGATAGTTATGATCTTCATCGAAATCAAACTTCATTATATAAAATCAACTACAATTCTAGACATGTTCATAGAATTTGGGTTTCATTGTGTGAACGTCCTTTACAGTCTTAAGACATTATTGCTCTGCTCTTATTACCGCAACTACTTTGACTCGGTTTCATGTACATTGTACATAAGGACCATTTTAGCTTCAACTGTTGTGTCAGGACCATCGTCCATCGGCCCAACTTTATTTGAAACATTTGGAAAATATCTTTTTGGTCCTTCGGTGAAACAGAATTATTTATTTATTTATTTTTTTATGAAAAAACAGAAATTGAAACAGATTTTTTTGTCTCTAGAGGAGAAAATAAATATTAATTTTTTTTGGGCAATTGACAAAAATAATATTATTTTAAATTTTTCTTCCAAACCAATCACATAATCTTCTATTTTCCAAATTTAGGACTTATTCTAATTAAATAGTTAAACCACTAAAATTAAAGTTACTATAGTTGTGTGTTCCCCAGCCAATTCTCATCGCCGACAAGAGGAGATTGACGAAGAGACATGAGTGAAGACGACGCCAATTCATCATCCTCATCTCCATTATCATCTCCTTCCTATCGTCTTACCACTCCAGATAGATCATTCGCCGGATCTGAAACTCGATTGAATCCGGTGACATTGAGACCGCCATCGACATCCTTCGCTCCCAAGTTCCTTTCGTCCTCAATGATCATTGTATTCTATTTCAGCTCCAGAAACAGGTGTGTGTGTTAATCTCATCAACCTATGAAGATCTACCTTTAGACTTTCTCCTGTTAATACTTCCATGACACTGAGCGAGTTCGAGTCAAAGCTTTCTCCTTTTTACCTGATTTTTAATAGTTTTCAAGCTTCCATTTTTGTGACTTTGTATTCGTATCTCATTTTCCAGATTATGAGGCATAACGAATACAAGAAGAAAGTCTTGTCTCTTACCATGTAATTTTCTTTTACCGAGTTGGGTTGAAAAGTCTTAATCTTGAATTGGTTATTTCAATTGGTTATTTCAATCATTTAATTTTTGCTTTGTGTTAATCTGGTTTTTTCAGCGTCTACATGGAGAGAATTATTCTCTTCACCCTACAAGTTTCTTTGTGCCTTCGTTTCATAAAGCTTTTAGTCAGAAGTCGGAGCAAAGTTTCAGAAACATGATGGTTGAGTCCTCTCCTGGGATTTTCACTTTTGAAATGTTCAAGCCACAGTTATGTGAAATGTTACTAGCAGAGATATAAAATGACTGAAAAGAATCTTTTTTATGTTTGGGCATAGCTAAATGTCGAGAATTGATTTTAAACCTTGTAACTCTTGTTCAAATTTGTTTTTTGCTGTGAAGAAATTTATTGAGCAGCTGAGATAAGGAACACATGAGGCTACAATTGCTTGCTTCAGGACTTATGTTGTTCCATGTGCTCTTGATACTAACCAACTGGAAAACTTCATCCTTTCTTAATATATTGTCTCTAAGCTCTATAGTTCTTACTTCCATCTTAATTTTCCTATCGAATTCTTGTGAATTGGCTTCTGAACATTTTGGTCTTTAGAACCCATTTTGCTGGATTAAAAGTTAAACAACTTGACTGCTACTATTCAAATTTAAGTTCTTTAAAGCCATTAAGATGGTTTTAGTGTATTTGAGGATTGACGAATAACTCTATTTTCTGGTTGCAGGTAGAGTGTCTGATCTGTTACGTTGTGATTATGTCTTGTAAACATGTTGTGACCATTGATTAATCATAGGTGGATGCAGCAAACTTTGATAAGGTCAGGAACCAGGTTCCAAGAACACAAAACCGTATGGCTCAAAGATCCGAGGAAAGAAAAAAGATGCTTGTATTAAACAAGGGTGCTCGTTTTTACAAACAAAATTATTCAGGAAGGATTAAATAATATTTAGGAAATATCTTTTAAAATTCAGGATGGTTTTCATGAAAAATAAAAGTTAAGTATTTTGTCATATGTTCGGATCTGAACCTGAAGCCTTTACGAAAGGTCTAAGAGAGTATAACCAATAAGTCAAAACAATAAGCCTATTTGTTCCTTCGTAGAAAGTACACAATAAACATTAATACAGGTAAAACACCAAGCTGGATACAAACAAAATTATTGAACCATGTTTAGAAATGATTGAACGATGTTTAGAAAGGATATTTTAAAATTCATGAAGACTTTCCTGAACATAATTACTGCTACAAATTCTCTTTAATTTCAAGAACGAAATTCCGAAAAGTTTTTTTGAATTTCAGGTTGACATTCATAAAAAGTTTAGAACTCATGATAGCCTTCATGAAATGAAATCTGTATCATTCATTGATGGAGGAATATTTGATATATTGAGGCAAAGCATTAAAAAGATATATAGAAACATAATTAATTAAATTTAGAAAGGATTCAATAATATTTAGGAATGAAATCTTAAATTTCATGATAACCTTCATAAATATTTAGGAAGACACAAAATCAAATCATTACACCTATTGTATGTGTAGATAAATATCAGGATGTGCACAAAATAAAATTATTATCTCTCACTAAATGAAGTAATTTGTGATACATTAAGACAAAACATAAATAAAGGATTCAAAAACTCAAATTTCAAAGGAAGGATTTCATAATGTTTAGGAAGACATGCTGAATATGTAGGAAGGTCTTCCAAAATATATAAAAATCCCAAAAAATTGTTCTTTCCTCCACTTTTGTCAAACTTGGAAACAAGCAGATCCAAAATCATAGGAGAAACCAAAACCCAAGGCTCAAAAGTGCATCTCTCAGCTCCTTTACATCTATTTTCGGCTCATGTCCTTGTGAGACTTCTCAAAAATGGACTGAACCATTCCCAATACAAACCACATGAGGGAACTTCCAAACAATGTTGCTATGCTATATCACTAGCAGAAACCCAATTAGATTCATGAAAACATTTATAAAACTTACCTTTCAGTTCTGAACTAGTAGAAAAGTGCAGTAAACTCTTTAGGTCCTACAAAATGTGGAGGCTTGTCAAGTTAGTACAGGACACCAATTTAAAACTATGCTAGCAAGAGAAATGAATGTAACTAGAATGATTATTTATAAATTCAATTAGAACTAAAATAATGAAACAAAGAGATTCAAAAAGATGATAGTGAGATTGTGCAATAGCACGTTATTCATTGAGAAGTCTACAAAATATTGTTAAAATTGCCAGCATGCTAATAGAAAAAACATTGACGATATGCCCCAAAGTATGAATTTTGCATCTTAGACAAATAATGAAATGAAGAGATGGACATAATAACGTTACCGAACAACAATCCTTGTTCAATCAATCAAAAGCATATAGAAGAAAGCTCACCAATTTTCAGGGCATTGCTATTGGTGAAAAGAAATACATAAGAAGATGAACAGTTCTCATACTGAATTTCTGTTGATAAGAAGAGAGAGCTCCTTGAAACTCTTTATCATCAATGAAACCACTACCATTTTGATCTGCAACTTGAAAACAAGCCGGAGAAGCTTCCGACGTAGAGATCTCCGTTGGGAAGCGGCTTCTCAACGTCACCTAAAGGCGTTGGAGTCACTCGCCTAGTGGTTCCTTGAGATCTCGATCTCACCATTGGAGTAGAAGACTAAGCTAACAACACCAAACTGTCTCGTCTCTCTACTTCGTCGCTGCTTAAAATCACCAACACCAAACAGAGCAACGAATCCGAATTCGATTGGTAATGAAATCGATGAAACTCTGATTAAATCATTTGATTGAAGCTTATGACGATCTATTTAGCATTTAATTGAAAGATCTGAGATCGGAAATGAAGATCTCAGCTTGGAAGATTCAAGCTTCACCGGAGAAAGATCGTGTGTTTGATTTTTTTTGCTATTAAATAAGCAATTGTGTTATTTCGTTTAAATACTTAATATTTAGATTTGGAATATATAACCGTGTGTGCTAGTTTTGGAACAAAAACCTAAAACAGTGCTATTTTAGGGTATTTCTCAATTTTTTTAGGTATAAAATATCAAAATTTATAATGTGAAGATTTTGAAATATAATTAGACTAGATAGTAACCCGTGCTACAACATGGGATAAATTACTTTTTAAATCCGTAAAATAACTAAGAAACCGTGTGCTATATCACAAGTGCATTATTTTCATGTAAATTTTAAAAATTTAAACATAGATGTATTTACTTTGCAATGGGAAACACGTCCCATCCTGTCACATCCCATCTCGTCTTATCTCATCCCATCTTATCTCGTCTCGATTCATCCTATCTCGTCTCGTCTCGTCCCGTATCCATCCAAAATTTTTACCGTATGTTCGTTCTCTTTTTAATAATTACTCATTATACAATGTTTATTAAGAGAGATTGGATAAGAAATTTAGATGGAATACCAGAGTTCTCCATTGAATATTTTTTTTAACTAGTTGAAATTATCCAAAAAATTATATTTAAAAAAAACTATATAATTGTTTTCAAAAATACCAAAATTTTCAAAGTGCCTGTTCCAAAGTGGTTAATTACCTGTCCAAATTAGTGAAATCCTTCTCCAAATTGGTGAAATCTTTACAATTGATTTTTTTTTCTACCTATATTTTTGATTTTGTACTTTTATCTAAAATTTATGTCCCTTTAAAAAAAATCGTTCAATATATTGTTTTTCATTATTCGAATGACCCGCTTCAGTTTACATCTACTATTTCTTGTCTTAATACCATAAACAGACTGTAATTTTTCTCAAAATTTAATTTTTTTTTTAAGTACTTCAAAAACACTGATAAAACATATATTTAGTCAAATAAAGTCCTAAAATTTTAATTGTATAATATTAGTAGTTTCTCATAAAAATTAGTTGGCAACTCTTTTACGGTGTTCTCAATATTTGGTGTATATGTCAGAATACAGCAACTCTTACCCAAAATAAATATCATCATCTTCATCAGTTAGAAAATATACAATTTTTCGCAACTCATCCATAATAATCGGATGAGTCATGTAAATAATTCTTAATTGCGGCTTCATATCTAAAATAATTCTACATGTGAAATGTAATCGTAAACTATATATACAAACCCAAGTTGTCAAGCACTTGTGTTCTTCCTTTTTTTATTAGAAGCACTTGTATTCATGTACTCTATATTTGTGACTATATTTATTTTATTTATGTACCATTCAGACAAATAATTATCAAATTATCGGAATAGTAATTATCGGAATGAACATTATGATCTTCCTCTAAATTGTTTTTTTGTTTGTTTTACTGTAAAAACAAAATTAGTTAACAATCATAATTGTGTCTAAATTCTTTTAAAGCGCCCGTGAATATTCAAATTTGATTATTAAAGTATCCAAATCAATACAAAATATATAAAATAACAAATCAATTTGATTATTTTGTATTTAACAATATTCTTGAAGATCCACAACAAAACTACAACCAAGCCAAGGGAGATGTTAGTGAATGGATCAATGCCACAAGTGACAACGCAAGAGTCCTTTTTACATCACAACAACCAATTCAAACGCTATGGAAACGATTTCAGTATTCTACTGTCAAATGCAATTTTGATGCTAGTTTTTCTACAGTATCCAAAAAATCTATGGGAGGTTGGGTTATACGAGATTCTCTGGATTTGAGTCTGTTTGGGGCTCGGGTGTTCTTAGAGATGCACAATCCTCTTTAGAAGCGGAAGCGGAGGCATTATTATTCGCAATGCAACAAACACTACATCAGGGTTTTGATAATGTATATTTCGAGGGTGATTGCAAAGTTTTAATTGACGCTATCAACGATTCATTAATGGACATCTCCATCTAAAGTTTACTTCAAGATATTCATTCATGTTCGAGACATTTCAGATGCATTTCCTTTGCATACTCACATCGTTCAACAAATGAAGTTGCACATTTGTTAGCAAAATTAGAATGTATTAATACTGATTTTTATATTGCTTGTATCAATCCACCAAGTTGGATGTTGGAACCTTTGTATGTTGACAGATTCTATTCGTAATAAAATCAAATTTGGTGAAAAAAAAAAACTATCATCTTGGGTAAAGTTTAGAATAATAATTTATCAACACAATATATGTATATAAGAAGGTTTACTCGTGTCTAATGATCATTATAAGAAGAAAAATGCAAAAAAGAATGTAAAAGGGGATATACACTACACCGATTCCATCAACCTTGGAGTTGCCGTAAGAATGAAAACAAAAATTATGCTGCGGTACATACAAAATTTTTATAAATGAATAAAGATCTCATCCGGATTAAGTGTTTTAACAGATAACAATGTATTGACACAATTGCGGGATTAAGGAATATTCAAAGAAAATTGTCAAATATCTTTCAATTTTATATAATTGATTTCCAAGTTAAAGATAATTTCACCGATTAGTATAATTAAATTAAATCACCAGAAAGTTATGGAAACTATAATATTCATATTTTTAAGAAAAATGGAATATAAAGTTTGCAATTGTGATTAAAAAGTAAGATTGCGGATTTAAAGGAATATTCTATAAAGTTTCCAAAATTCCAAATATCTTTCAATTAATGTAAACAATCGAGATTTATGGAAATAACAATATTTAGAAAATAAATAAACAAATAAAGAAATATGGTGATTGGTTACCTAGGTGATTGAATGTTTTGGAGGGGTTGGCGTGACAAAAAACAGATACGGTGCCGGTTGGATAGGGCTTTAGATAATGAGGATTGGCATGAACTATTCCCTGACACAGTTACAGAATATTTGCCTATGAACGCCTCTGATCATAAGCCTTTTTTGGTTAACATTGGCGCGAAGAGACCACGGGGACGATGAAATTTCATGTTTGATCGTCGTTGGGTTGGTAAGGATGGTTTGATGGATGTGATCTCGTCGGGTTGGGATGGGGATCTATCACAAGGTTCTTCTAATTTTGTGGATAAAACTGTGAACTGTCACAGGGCGATTTATCGCTGGCGCAAAGCACAGGTCCCCTTTGGTAGAGATACAATTGAGGATTTAAAAAGGCAATTGGTTGAGGCTCAGGCAGCTGACTCCACTCCCCCGTCTGTCATCACGGAATTACATTCTCGCTTACGAGAGGCTTATAGGGATGAAGAGGTTTATTGGTATCAGAAGAGTCGAAGTAAGTGGATGCGGATAGGTGATAAAAATTCTAAATATTTGGTCAAACAAAGCAGAGGCAGGCCCGCAATCATATCACAGGTCTCTTTAACAAAAATAATATTTGGTCAATGGAAGATGCTGATATTTGTAATACAGCGGTGTCATAAGAGGATTTGTTTACTTCTACTGACCCGTTAACTTTGTGGAAGCATTACGGGAGGTTAATAGTGTAATTACGGATGAGGATAATGGACGATTAACAGGACCAGTCACAGAGACTGAAGTCAAGGTAGCTTTATGTATGATGTATCCGGATAAAGTCCCTGGCCCTGACGGGATGACAGCTCTGTTCTTCCAGAAAGCATGGAATGTCGTTAAAACAGACCTAGTGTCTTTGGTATATAGGTTTTTCGAGGAGGGTGTTTTTGATAGGAGTTTAAACAGGATGCATATTTGCCTTATTCCTAAAGTGGCTAAGCCAACCCGGATGGTATATTTACGTCCTATTAGTTTATGTAATGTGGGTTATAAGATTATTTCTAAAATTTTATGTCAACGGCTTAAGAGGGTCTTACCGGGTCTTATCTCTGAGACTCAATCGGCCTTTATCCCAGGACGGTTGATTTTGGATAATATTCTGATTGCTTAAGAGATGTTCCACGGGTTACGTACTAACCCGTCTTGTAAAGAGAAATTTATGGCGATAAAAACTGATATGAGTAAGGCGTATGATAGGGTTGAGTGGGCATTTGCTGAGGCGGTACTATGTAAAATGGGGTTCGCGGAAACATGGGTTGCTTGGATTATCTTCTGTGTCACTTTGGTTGAGTATAAAGTTCTTTTGAATGGTCAACCAAATGGGCTGATAGTCCCGGCGAGGGGTCTACGGCAGGGAGATCCTTTGTTCCCTTATTTTTTTATATTGTGTACGAAAGCTTTGATTGCAAATATCCGGAAAGCATAAAGGGATAAACTAATTACAAGGATAAAAGTGGCGAATAAATTTCCACCAATAACCCATTTATTGTTTGCTGATGATAGTCTTTTCTTCTGTTAGGTTGACAAGGGCCAATGTAAGGTTATTTTGGATATCTTAAAACACTATGAGTCGGTTTCGGGGCAGCAAATTAATTTTGCCAAATCTTCGCTACAGTTTGGTCACAAGGTTGATGAAGATAAAAAGGTGGAGATGCAGGGGGTTCTTGGGATTACAAATCTGGGCGGTATGGGCTCTTATCTCAGGTTACCAGAAAGTTTGGGTGGGGCTAAAACAAAGGTTTTTGCCTTCGTTCGGGATAGGCTGCATAGTCAAACGAATGGTTGGATTGTGGTTCCAATGTTTGTGATGTCTTGTTTCCGGTTATCAAAGACAATTACATCCAAACTCACTAGTGTAGTGGCAAATTTTTGGTGGAGTTTCAGTGGGCAGTCAGGAGGAATGCATTGGTTAGCTTGGGATAAGTTGTGTGTTAGTAAGAAATTGGCGGGGGGG
>NC_025695.1:29918791-29947613 GCF_000633955.1 Camelina sativa
GGGGGGGGGGGGGGGGGTGTTAGGATTCAGGAATGTAGATGACTTTAACTCCGCTCTGTTGGCTAAACAATTATGGCAACTGCTTGAGGTTCCAGATTTGCTGTTTGCCAGGGTTTTTAAAAGTAGGTACTATAGGAATACCCACCCATTGGATCCAATTCGGTCTTTTTCTCCATCGTATGGGTGGAGAAGTATTTGTTCAGCTCGCTCTCTAGTAAATAAATGACTTATAAAAAGGGTTGACACCGGGGACTCCATCTCAGTATGGAATGATCCCTGGATACTGGTTCAATTCCCGTGACCAGCTTTATGTAAGGATCCTTTTAAGGATCCCAATCTCCAATTGACTCACTTAATTGATCATCGAACAAATACTTGGCGTCTGGATATGCTTAACGAGCATTTTAATACACATGATGTTGCATTGATAAGGGCATTACCTTTAGGGACCAATCACAGGGAAGACCATTTAGGTTGGCATTTTACGAAAAACTGTAAATATACAGTTAAGTCTGGTAACCATTTGGCTCGTCGGGAAGTACCTGGCACTTTCCAAGCATCTGGTTGTGCCCCGGAGATTACCTCCCTACTGGCCAGTGTTTGGCGGGTTCGTTGTCCACCAAAAATACAACATTTTATGTGGCAAGTTTTATCGGGGTGCATTTCGGTTTCAGCAAACTTGGGACAGCGGGGAATTTCTTGTGATTTGGGTTGTGCCTGGTGTGGTGCGGAGGAGGAAACGATAAATCATGCCATTTTTGTTTGTCCTTTGGCTCGACAGGTTTGGGCTTTAGCAAACGTACCGGTGGGGGCCATTTCTTTTCCCACGGAGTCTGTGTATACAAATGTCAATCATTTTTTGGGCAAAGATAACCCAGCGTCTCAGGTCTCAATGTTTCCATGGCTTATGTGGTATATCTGGAAAGCAAGGAATGCACAGGTTTATGAAAATATTGTTGAGAACCCTCAGGATATTGTCTTGGTAGCGGAAGGTGAGGCTTTGTCGTGGCAGCAGGCTCAGGTGGAGAGTGCAAAAGGGGGGCCACTGCAACTCTTCCTACGTTCTTTATGGGGTATCGCTGTCTTGTCGACAGATCTTGGAAAGCGGATGACCCGCTCGCTGGGGCGGGATGGGTTTGTTCTTTATTTCAGGACGCAACACTGTTTAGAGGAGCTACTAATTTCCGACGGAGTCTCTCTCCCTTACATGCTGAAGTAGAAGCTTTCGTTTGGGCGATGCGATGCATGATCAGACATGACTTCAGAGACGTGGCGTTTTTTACGGACTGTTCAGACTTGGTGAAGATGGTGTCTTCTTCTGCGGACTGGCCAGCTTTCTCGGCGTACCTCGACGACATCAAGATTGACAAGGAAGAATTTTCGTCCTTCTCTTTATCTCTTATCTCTAGAAATGCAAATGTAAGTGCGGATGCACTGGCACGCAAAGCGCGTGGTTATTCGCACCATGTTTTGTTTGTAAACAATTTCCAACCTAATTGGCTCATTTGAGCTAATCTTTTGTTGACAAAATATATATATATATATATATATATATGTTTCAGTTTTTAAAAACATTGTTGCCAAGTTTAAGAAAATTGTTATTCCGGTTATCACAAATATTAACAATTAATGTAAACAATCGATTTATGGAAACATCAATATTTTTGAGTTCGCAATGATAAAAAAAAACAAATAAAGAAAGAGATTAAACTAAGAGGATGTATTCAATCTAATATTCTAAGTGATTTGAATTTTCATGATATTTTAAATGATTTTAGAGAAGTTGATATGATTTATTGCAAAAAAAAATTCAAATCCCACCTAAAACCATGAGATTTGGATTTATGTATTAAAATTCTCTCAAATCCTCTAGGATCCCTAAAAATCATTAAAATCCAAATCCACATATTGTTTTAAATAACAGTGGATTTCATTTTAAGCGAAGCAAAATAAATATAACAGAAAATAATTAGGAAACAAAATTAATTAAAACTAGGAAGAAAATGTAATGTGTACCCAGCTATATTCAAACTAAGTACCTCTCACATTAAACTTATGTATATTTAACCACCAGACTATTAGTATGTTTTGCGAAAAAAGTAGAACTATACGTTCTTATAGGGTTTTGATTTTGGTTAAGAAATAAAAAAATCAGATCCGATCCGGTAATCCGCGCTTTATCCGAATAAGATATGGATAATTGATATTTTTACCCTTAATGAAAATTTAATATTTTACCTTGTTTCCAATGGCATACCCTTGTAAATTCTTACAAAACTAATGTTTATTTCATAAACGACTTTTCAATTAATAGTAGGGATATAGACACCATATTGTAACATCCGCGAACCGGAATCCCGGTTTAGGGAATGCATCGGTTAATGCACTAGGTGCATCAGTCAATGCAAGGTCGGTTTGCGCGAGCAAGTTTAAGTTAAACGTTGCGTTTTGGGTTAGGGAAAACCCTAAGGCCAAGTTTAAAAGGAACTTTGTCGTCCTCTGGCCGAGTTTATCCGTTTCTGAGAGAGAGAATAGAAAGGAAGTGTTCTTGAGCGTTCTTGGTTAGATTCCTGGAGTTTGGTGGCTGTTCTTGGGATTTTTGAAGCTAGGAACGTTGTAGGAGATTGCTAGGGCGTAGATCTTTTGTTTCAAAGTCAGATTTCCTCTTTGGAAAAGATAAGTGCATGACCATGGCTTATCTAAGCTGAAGATTTCTCTGATCTGCTTGTTTTATGTGTTTGATTGGCTTGTTAGTATGTTGTTGCGTCGCAAGAGGCTTTGGGAATCTTTTTTGTGGCATTGGTTTCGTGTTCTTGGTGGTTTAGGGACGAAGATCCGGCGAGAAGCTTCGGGGAAAAACGATGCTCGGCATGTGCATCAGTCGATGTACTTTGTGTGTCGGTCGATGCAAATGCTAGGACGGTGCGTTTGACCTAGGAGCATCGATCGATGCCATGTGGAGGCGTCGGTCGATGCAATTAGGGATTTCGTGCTATGTCGAGTATGCGTCAGTTGATGCAGTGTGCGTGTTGGTCGATGCAAGTGAACCTTGCGTCGGTCGATGCAAGCGTGTGTCGGTCGATGCAACTCTAGTTGGTGTCGGTCGATGCATGGTTGGTGTCGGTCGATGCAGATGTCTGGTTGTTGTTTGGTTATTGATTGTTGGTTGATGATTAGAGTTGTCTCTACTGCTTGTGTGTATAGGCCAGTAGATGGAAGAATTGCCTTTCTGAGTGTTTATAAAATATTCATGCATCTCAATTTGTGTTTGCGGTGCAGGTAAAAGCAAGATGTGATCGTGGAATCAAGGCTATGAAGAGAAAGATGTTCTAGAGGCTCGGTTGTTTTTTATGTGTCTTTGTTAGGATTTGTTTGTGGAATTGATATTTGTTATTTCTTAATTGGTTATTAGTTTTATTATCGTTGTGTGCTATTGTTATTGATTGGGATGGGTTGATAGTGAATATAAAATCACTAAATATTAAGATATATATATATATAAAAATAGATCGGATTGTTTCACATATATAATCTCTATTTTTCGGTCCATATTGTATTTTTTTTTTCTTCTTTCAATTTTTAAAACAAAATTTTCATATGTCAACTCTTTTCGCATACCCGACTTGACCTATCTCCCTCAACATTTCTTGTTTACTGTATTCATAATTAGGAATGTCCTCCTCATAACTCATATATCCATGATATATGTGACACTATTGCAAGTGCAAAAAGGGTTATTGTGTTGTTTAGGGATATCATTCCTAATATAGAACCAGTTCTAAGATTTTTGGGAACTATACAAAATAAACAATATTTTAAAAAATCATAAAATTTATTTCTAAAGCTTAATATTAAAATTTAGGAAATCAAAATTCTTGAAACAAATTAACAATAATGCAACAAAAAATTGAACAATAACTTTATTATGTGTTTATCTCTTATTACTCTAATATTTGTTTCTACTTCTACAAATTAGATGTTGCACTGCATCCACGTGTAAAGATTATCTATCGTCGATTCACTGTTGTAGGAAAATCTAACACAAATTAGCTTGGATTGGAATGAAGAAAAAATACGACCATTCCATTTAGTATTCTAAATCCACAATATATAAAGTACTTATATAAATCATGCATGTTTCAAATTTATATAACATGCATGATTTGACTATGTCTGATGCTAATCTATTTTCTTAGTTAGGCTAACATTAACTAAGATTACATTATTAAATTTTTGTATGGCGTACGTACCTTGTTTCAATTTTAAGATAATATGCATGATCTGATCATGTCTTATGGATATATAAAAGTAATTATACTATAGTCCATTTTCTTATTTAGACCGACATTATACTATTGGAATTTTGTATGGCGTACGTGATTGATTAGACCACTAAAATGAGACCAAAAATATTATATTTTTTCGTTTATCCCAAAAGGTAAATGACCCATATTGAAATGATTATGAAAACACACTCTATGAATCTTGAAATTATAGATAAATACAGCTAGTCCCCTAGCTAGTTGCTTTATCATAATCAAATTTACTTTATTATGAGATCTTGAAGATTAAGAGAGCTTGACATCTGTATGGATTATGAAAATGAAAGAACCAAATTGAAAAATATTATAATAAAATATCATTCTTAGTATATTCTTTTAAGTATATTTTAAATCGTGACTCTAAAAATATTAATCAACTCTCCACATTATTAGTTGGTTTATCATTAAATTTATTTTATTGTCAGATTTTGCGATCAAAAGATATAAACCTTTTGCGCTGGTTTAGTACTAATTTATCATAGGTTATGTCATATGTGATGTAGTTTATATGAGCTCTAACCCTGACATCCTCTCCTCTAACATATGTTTAACTACGATTTCAAAACTATGATCTACCCGTGATACATCACGGGACAATTATTTTTTTTTTCTGTTTCTAAATTTTTTTGCACTTTTAGTTTATTTAAATTGGCATAGTTATGTTGTAGTTTTGTAATAATTCCATATGTTACTTTGCTATTTATAGATTATATGTTTTTTAATCAAACTAACTATATATATTTATGAATATATATATATATTGAAGATGGTATAGATAAACTCAAAATTGTAGATAAAGTTTACAATTCTATAGTGCTATATATATAATTCTTATAGTGTTGTATTTGCAATTTAATATATATATATATATATATATATATATATATAAATGTGATTTATTTAGTATTTATTTGGTTTAAAAATGAGAACTTACTTTATGATTGTAAGTTATAATTCGTTTTTAATATATGCTGAACTACAATACATTTAGAGATGTCCAACGTTATTAATCTTTTTATGTAAATACACTTAATATAATATTTGGAGTGCCGATGGTTTTTAAAAAAATATATTGGAAGTCCTTAAATTAAAGAATCCCACTTCATAACTTACATCGAATAAATATTAATATGTTAAGATGTATTATATTAAGGGTGAGATATAGAAAATATATAAACAAAATCGCTTAACAATTTCTTGTCTCTTCTTGTATTCTCTAGCAACTTAAATTGTGGTTTTTAGCATGTACAATAATGATATTTTGTATGTTCCAAATAATTTATCCTAAAATGTGTTTTCAAAATTACAAATACTATAACCCAGCAAACTTAAAATAACCCGTTAATATAATTTGAGTGCTTCAAATTAAAAAAAAAATTATAATTTGATTGGTATTAAAAATAAAAGTAAGTTATTGATTAGTCATTATTTCGAAATGTTAGCCATTTTCTTAATGATAGCATCTTCGGATTTTTACATATGGACATAAGTCATAGTCTTTGTGTAGTAGATCTTTTCACAAATAAAAGGCTATGTAGAAACATGCAATACATATTTGTAAAAAATATCTAAACAAAACATAATCAACAAAGACTCCACATAGCTAGATAAGTTTTTACACACATAAAAAAAAAAAAAAAGACTATCTAGGAAGAAGCCATCGAAGCAGTAGTTGTCTGTCTTCGGTAAAAGTTTAGAGAGGTGTAGTCGAGTTTGATGCATTTCGGTGATATGAAGAGTATATATAGTACTTTGAGTAAAACGGTAGGGATTCTCTTAGATTTTCTATAAATTCTTGATTATCAAGTTTAAAAGATATAGGAAGATATTCAAATAGAAGATTTTGAAAATAGTAGATTAGGCATCTGCTTCTTATATACTAAATTATAAACGAAAGATATGTAAAAAAAATTAAAGTCTGTTGTAAACTAGAAAAATGGAAGGAGGTTTTCTTGTCTTATTAATTATTATGTTCGATAATCATACATATATATAGTGAAGGATAAGGCCTTAATGCATTAGGACTAAACCGATTAAGCACAAAGGAGGTGATCGATGGGTCTTATTGTCTTGGACGTACATGGGCCGTGTATGGACCGTGTATGGACCGGTTATGGAAGATCCACTCCAAGTGTTTTACAACACTCCCCCTTGGATGACATAACCGCGCCGATGCTAGGAAGGATCTCTGTAATGCGCTTGGGGGTGCTGCATCATTAAAACCTTACCAGGAAAACCCATTGGGACAAAACCATGGTGAAGGAAAAAGAGTACAACACGCATTACTCCCCCTGTTCTAAGCATCCCTAGAAGTCTTTAAGTCTCCGCATCCCAATCTGGTGTGTGAGCTTCTTGAATGTTGATGTCGGCAATGACTTAGTAAAGAGATCGGCTGAGTTGTCGCAGGATTGAACTTGCACCACTTGAACTTCTCCGGCCTTTTGTAGTTCATGTGTGAAGAAGAACTTAGGTAAAATATGCTTTGTCTGATCTCCCTTGATATATACTTCCTTGAGCTGTGCGATGCAAGCCGTATTGTCCTCGTATATAACCGTTGCTTCCTTATCGTCGGCCATGCCACAATCTGTCCTGATATGTTGAATCATCGATCTCAAAAAACACATTCACGGTTGGCTTCATGAATTGCTAGAATCTCCGCGTGATTAGATGAAGTGGCCACAATGCTTTGCTTCATAGAACGCCACGAAATCGCGGTACCACCGTGTGTACACACATATTCGGTTTGAGACTTTGAATTATGTGGATCAAATAGATAACCTGCATCAGCAAAACCAACTAAACCTTCTTTGTTATGGTTAGTATAAAATAAACCCAAATCTGTCGTTCCTTGTAGGTAACGCAACACATGTTTAATACCATTCCAGTGCCTTTAGGTTGGACAAGAACTAAATCTTGCTAGGAAGTTCACGACAAAACATATGTCCGGTCTAGTGTGGCTAGCTAAGAACATTAACGCTCCTATAGCACTGAGGTATGGCACTTCAGGACCGAGAACTTCTTCATCGTCCTTCTTTGGACCAAATGGATCTTTATCCAAATCAAGGCTCCTTACAACCATTGGGCTAGTCAATAGGTAAGCTTGGTCCATATTAAACCTATTGAGTACCTTTTCAGTATATGCCATTTGATGCACAAGGATTCCATCATTTATGTACTCAAGCTGCAATCTCAAACAGAATTTAGTCTTGCCTAGATCTTTCATCTCGAATTCTTTCTTTAGATATTCAACTGTTTGGGCGATTTCCCCAGAGGTTCCTATGATATTTAAATCATCCACATATACTGCTATGATCACAAACCCTTTGTTTGCAAACTTCTTTATAAAAATACATGGATTGATGGGATCATTCTTATAGCCCTCTTTGGCTAGGTACTCACTTAGTCTATTGTACCACATTCGCCCACTTTGTTTCAGTCCATAAAGGGATTTGTCTAGCCTTATGCAATATTGTTCTCGAGAACCGCTCTTATCTTTGAGCTCAATACCCTCTGGTAATCTCATATAAATCTCATTTTCCAGTGGACCATATAAATATGCGGTTACAACATCCATTAACCGCAAATCCAGTTTTTCTCTTATAGCCAGACTTATTAAAAATCTAAAAGTCGTTGCATCTATCACAAGGGAGTATGTCTCCTCATAATCTATTCCTGGTCTTTGAGAGAATCCTTGTGCCACAAGCCGTGCTTTATATCTCATGATTTCATTGTTCTCATTTCTCTTTCTTACAAAGACCCACTTGTGTCCAACTGGCTTTATATCGAATGGTGTCCTTAAGATCGGACCAAACACATTCCTCTTCTTTAAAGAGTTTAACTCCACGTCAATGACTTCTTTCCATTTTAACCAATCTTTACTTTGAGTGCACTCTAATATAGACGTGGGTTCATGATCCTCATTTATCTCAAGTGCTACCTTATAAGAAAATACTTCATCAATGTCGACATTCTTACGGTTCCATTGTATTCCAGACATGATATAATTTATTGAGATCTTATTATTGTCAACACCTTCAGGTCCTTGAGGTTCAGCGTCCCAAACCTCATTCGGTACCTTAGGATTTACCGCGGCCATGTCTGTAATTTCCTTAACCTCGGTTTTATTTGCACATTTCTTAGATTTGCGAGGGTTCTTATCTTTGGAACCTAATGGTCTACCACATTTCAAGCGGGCCTTAGACTCTGTAGCAACTTAATTATTGTGTTCCTTCTGAACATCAATATGTACTGGTGCATTAAAAGCTGGTATGTACGATTTTGTTACTCTCTTTGGGTCAGCAAAGGAATTTGGCAATTGAATAGCTAGCTTTTGCAAATGTATAATCTTTTGAACCTCTGAATCACATGCTAGAGTCCGAGGATCTTGCCAATTTAAGGATGTTTGATTCCATGATATTTTCTTGACCAGCTTGTTATTCTCTCCACCCAACATAGGAAATTCGGATTCAGCAAACTGACAATCCGCGTATCTGGCCTTAAATAAATCACCCGTAGTTGGCTCAAGATACTTAATAATGGTGGGAGAATCATATCCAATATATATTCCCATCCTTCTTTGAGGTCCCATCTTAGTTCTCTGTGGTGGAGCAATTGGTACATAAACGGCACACCCGAATGTTTTGAGATGGGATATGTCTGGCTCATGATCCGTTAGTAATTGGGATGGTGAATACTTATGTTCACTAGATGGCCTGATGCGTATAAGCTCAGCTGCATGTAATATTGTGTGTCCCCAAGCCGACACAGGAAGCTTCGACCTCATAAGCAATGGCCGAGCAATCAATTGAATACGTTTAATGAAGGATTCAGCTAATCCATTCTGTGTATGGACATGTGCCACAGGATGTTCCACACTCACCCCCATGGACATACAATATTCATTAAACGCTTGGGATGTAAACTCACCAACATTATCTAGACGTATAGTCTTAAGTGGAAAATCTGGAAACNAGCAAAGGAATTTGGCAATTGAATAGCTAGCTTTTGCAAATGTATAATCTTTTGAACCTCTGAATCACATGCTAGAGTCCGAGGATCTTGCCAATTTAAGGATGTTTGATTCCATGATATTTTCTTGACCAGCTTGTTATTCTCTCCACCCAACATAGGAAATTCGGATTCAGCAAACTGACAATCCGCGTATCTGGCCTTAAATAAATCACCCGTAGTTGGCTCAAGATACTTAATAATGGTGGGAGAATCATATCCAATATATATTCCCATCCTTCTTTGAGGTCCCATCTTAGTTCTCTGTGGTGGAGCAATTGGTACATAAACGGCACACCCGAATGTTTTGAGATGGGATATGTCTGGCTCATGATCCGTTAGTAATTGGGATGGTGAATACTTATGTTCACTAGATGGCCTGATGCGTATAAGCTCAGCTGCATGTAATATTGTGTGTCCCCAAGCCGACACAGGAAGCTTCGACCTCATAAGCAATGGCCGAGCAATCAATTGAATACGTTTAATGAAGGATTCAGCTAATCCATTCTGTGTATGGACATGTGCCACAGGATGTTCCACACTCACCCCCATGGACATACAATATTCATTAAACGCTTGGGATGTAAACTCACCAACATTATCTAGACGTATAGTCTTAAGTGGAAAATCTGGAAACTGGGCTCGCAGACGTATAATCTGGGCCAGCAATCTAGCAAACGCAAGGTTTCTAGTTGACAATAAGCAAACATGCGACCATCTGGTCGATGCATCAATAAGGACCATGAAATATCTAAATGTCCCACAAAGAGGGTGTATAGGTCCACATATGTCTCCTTGTATCCTTTCTAGAAAATGCAAAGTTTCCTTAGTTACTTTGGCTGGTGATGGCCTTATAATAAGTTTCCCTTGTGCACATGCTACACACGTGAGATGTTTAGGGATAACTTTCCTCTCTTTAAGAGTGTACCCATTAGAATTCTTTATTAGCTTACGCATCATGTTAGAACCCGGATAGCCAAGCCGGTCATGCCATAAAGTGAATTGTTCATTGAACATCTTATTCATTGCCAAGTTAGCCTCTATCATATCAATCTTAGCATGGTAAAGACCAGTGGCTAGTGCAGGTATAACCTCTAGGACTTTCTTATGTCTTTGGGTGATTTCTGTAATATATAGAAATTCTTTGTTTCCTTCACCCTTTGTTTCAACATGGAAACCATTCAAACGAATGTCCTTAAAGCTCAATAAACTTCTCTTTGAGCTGAGTGAATACAAGGCATCACTTATTTCAAGATGTGTGCCATTAGGTAGCAAAATATTAGCCTGGCCGTAACTTTCAATTAGGCTTGCTATACCCGCAATCGTACAACATTGGCATTTTTCATAATGAGATTAATAAAATATCTCTTATCCTTTAAAATTGTGTGGCTGGATCCACTATCTACCACAAGGATGTTCTTGTCCTCAGCCATTTATATAATGGACAAGAATTTATGTTTTAAACTTTAAAGTAATAAAACAAGCAAATAAATAATTTGAATTTAAACCAAAATAATTATTCAAAATAATAATCCAAATAATAATCCAAATAATAATCCAATCAAATGCAAAGCATAAAACATAAAATTAAATCAAGACCACATTTGAGTTTAATTATCCTCTCTTAAACAATCAGAGGTTTCATAATCCAACAGATCATCCTTCTCATGGTCGAAATCACCTTCACCATCGAGATGAACCAGGTTAGCTTCTGGATTTTTCTTTAAACTCTCTTGATAGAGATCAACAAGGTGCTTAGGAGTTCTGCAAGTCTTTACCCAATGGTTTTACATACCACATCTATGGCAAGTGGACTTGGTCTTATGTTGCGGTTAAAATGTACCGCGGCCTCTACCCCGACCACGGCCGAAGCCGAATCGGTTTCCACGGCCTTGACCACCAAACTTGTGCCCTTGGTAGTTCCCACGACCAGAGCCACCACGTCCACCTCCTCCACGGCCACGGCCATACTTGTCTCTATGGACATAGTTAGACTCCTTAGTCTCTTTCGGCTCTTTAGGCTCTTGAGGGTTTTTCTTTGCCATATCAACCTTGTGAGCTTCTGGTAATGGAGCAGTACCAGGAGGTGNTCCTTCACCCTTTGTTTCAACATGGAAACCATTCAAACGAATGTCCTTAAAGCTCAATAAACTTCTCTTTGAGCTGAGTGAATACAAGGCATCACTTATTTCAAGATGTGTGCCATTAGGTAGCAAAATATTAGCCTGGCCGTAACTTTCAATTAGGCTTGCTATACCCGCAATCGTACAACATTGGCATTTTTCATAATGAGATTAATAAAATATCTCTTATCCTTTAAAATTGTGTGGCTGGATCCACTATCTACCACAAGGATGTTCTTGTCCTCAGCCATTTATATAATGGACAAGAATTTATGTTTTAAACTTTAAAGTAATAAAACAAGCAAATAAATAATTTGAATTTAAACCAAAATAATTATTCAAAATAATAATCCAAATAATAATCCAAATAATAATCCAATCAAATGCAAAGCATAAAACATAAAATTAAATCAAGACCACATTTGAGTTTAATTATCCTCTCTTAAACAATCAGAGGTTTCATAATCCAACAGATCATCCTTCTCATGGTCGAAATCACCTTCACCATCGAGATGAACCAGGTTAGCTTCTGGATTTTTCTTTAAACTCTCTTGATAGAGATCAACAAGGTGCTTAGGAGTTCTGCAAGTCTTTACCCAATGGTTTTACATACCACATCTATGACAAGTGGACTTGGTCTTATGTTGCGGTTAAAATGTACCGCGGCCTCTACCCCGACCACGGCCGAAGCCGAATCGGTTTCCACGGCCTTGACCACCAAACTTGTGCCCTTGGTAGTTCCCACGACCAGAGCCACCACGTCCACCTCCTCCACGGCCACGGCCATACTTGTCTCTATGGACATAGTTAGACTCCTTAGTCTCTTTCGGCTCTTTAGGCTCTTGAGGGTTTTTCTTTGCCATATCAACCTTGTGAGCTTCTGGTAATGGAGCAGTACCAGGAGGTGTCAATGCACTATTCATCATCAATAGCTCATTGTTCTGCTCAGCTAGCAGCAAACAAGAGATAAGGTCTGCATAAGTCTTAAACCCCTTTTCACGATATTGTTGTTGAAGCAGTATGTTATTGGAGTGAAAGGTAGAGAATGTCTTCTCTAGCAGATCCTTCTCAGTAACCTCTGTACCACATAACCTTAGGATTGAGACTATCTTAAATAGCTCTGAGTTATACTCATCCACGGATTTGTAGTCCTGGATCCTTAGGTTTTTCCAATCAAATTGAGCCTTTGGTAGGAACACCGTCTTTTGGTGTCCATATATGCCTTTCAACTTTGTCCAAAGGTCAAGAGGATCTTCAACAGTGAGGTACTGGTTCTTGAGACTCTCAGCAAGGTGGTGGCGTATATGCATTATTGCCTTGTACTTATCCTTTTCTGCACATTCAACCTCATCCTCAATGCATTCGCATAAATCCTTTGATTTCAAATGGATCTTAGTGTCCAAAGCCCATTGCAAGTAATTGTCTCCAGAAGCATTAAAGGGCAGTATAGGAGAGGTTGTTCAGCTTTGCCATCTGCACAATACTGAACAAACATCCGATCATTAGCATGCGGTATTTGAGACCGTACCATGCAATCACTTAATAGGCCATACGGTATTTGAGACCGAACCATGCCTTGCCTTTACTCATAATTTTCGTGGCTTTGGTATGCATGAAAAACAAACAAACCTAAATAGATACTAGCATGCAACAATTTCCTTTTATTAAGTGTTTCCTTTTTCTTAGATTGAATTTCCTATTCTAATTAGGAAAGATTTTAGGAAATATTTTCTAGGTTTTAGGATAATTACTAAAATTGATTTGGAAGTTATCCTAATAATTTTAACAACCTAGAACAAATCTATGCAATCGATTTTAGGGTTCATGCAGCCGATTTTACAGAAACAATTTAAGCAATAAACGATTCAAGTTTTTATCTATGCAAGGTTCGATTTTAATCTCAAGGATGCATGCAGCATATGAAACAATCAAGCAAAACCAATCAACTGGATTTTAATTATGATATGAACGGTTCAATTTGCAAGCAATATAGCAATCCTAAACTTCACATAATCCAATTTTAAAGTTTTAGTGTTTAGGGATCTTAAGCTTTTGTTAGTTGATTGCTTGCTTATAGGTTTTTGGTGTTCCATTAGGTTTAAGGTCAGATTCGATTTCATTGTTTTTAAGGGGGTTTGATTATTGTTTACCTTCCACCATTTGGAGGTTGACTGGATTTGAACCAGGAGCTAAAGGCCTCGGTTTTACTTTTCTTTTGATCACGAACCTCGGCCTAGGTAGGAGGAAGAACCAATCTCTAACTCGAGCTGCGGCTTGAACAGGAACGGATCTCCGAACAGAACTCACCCCGGACAGAAACTGACCACAAACTCGGATGGATCACGAACAGGAACCGATCGCCAAGTATAACCACAAACAAAGGTAGAAGGCGGCATCGGTTTAGGGTTTTAGGGTTTTATCTCAGTTGGACTTTAGAATAAGTCGTGCGGATAACGTGTTGTAAACTAGAGAAATCGAAGGAGGTTTTCTCTTGTCTTATTAATCATTATGTTCGATAATCATACATATATATAGTGAAGGACAAGGCCTTAATACATTAGGACTAAACCGACTAAGCACAAAGGAGGTGGCCGATGGGCCTTATTGTCTTGGACGTACATGGGCCGTGTATGGACCGTGTATGGGCCGGTTATGGAAGATCCACTCCAAGTGTTTTACAACAAAATCTTTACAATTCAGATTCGTATACATATATGGAAAGACGAAATTCATATACAGTATGCAGATGATAAAAACTTCAGTTTAGAATATATGTTTTACGATTTTGTTTGTTTTGATTAGGGAATATTGTTGATGCATATCCTTATCTTGATTCTAGTTAGGATTTGATTTATGTAAATCCATCATCAAGAATATATGTATCCATCATGATTGATTAATATTGATATTGAAGTTAATAGTGTATATATTTTGGGAATAAAAATTTATCAAAATGTGTATGTGATTTATCTATTTTTTTATTAAATATTGCCTAACATGTAACTGTCTTTAATTAGTTGCTATATTATAGGGATGTTGCAAGTGTAATACGTGTAAGATAGATATATATGTGCAAATGTAATTAGTTGCTATATACTTATTTGGCAATCTCTAATTAATGTTTCGAAGAAATTAAAGCACATATATTTGAAATGATCCGATCTTTGTAATCAGTTTTGAATAAACAAAAAACCCGACCCGATGAAATGACAAATTATCCGTGTAACACCAAATTATGAAAATTAAATTTATATTCATATTGGTTATCAAAGGTGATCGATTTTAAATATATATTCATTTATAAAAATTCAAATCACATCATATGCTGAAAAAATCCATAATTTTATTAAATTTATATATTAATTAGTAATTCAAATTATTAAATATAAGATTAAATAAAAGTGAAAGGAGAATTATATATTAATCTAACACTAGGTTTTACTCTGTGGTACACCACGAGTCTATTATTTTGTTGAGATATATACTGTTAACGGTTGTAAGTAGAGTTTTGTAGAAACTCTTGATTCGCAAGTTGAGAATATACATTTTACGATTTATTAGTTATGATTTAGGAATGACTGATCTAGCATATTCTTATTATGATTCTCAGTTGATATTATTGGATTAATAGTGTAATTTTAAAGCTAATAAGATCTTACCAAATATGTAATCGTTTATTAAACGCAAATTAGATATTTCCGTAGATGTATTCATCTTGAATTAGTTGCTATATTATAGGGATGTGATTAAGAGGATGTGATTACATAATTTGGGTTATCAATTCTTTTTGTCAAACTCGGTCCTAAAAATTCCGCATGCAAATTAGATCTTTCCTAAGATACAATGGGCATTAATTGGCATTAATTGGATGTACATAAGTATGCTATGGATTAAAAACCGGCCCAAAATATTCAGCAATCTTAAGGAGGATCCGAATAATTGAATCGGTTATAATTTTAGTTAAAAACCCGACCCGAAGTTGGCAAAAAGTGATGGCAGCCTATTGTACTCCAAAAATGTATTTCGAGCTCTATATGTGGATATACTTGTTTGGTTACAAATATCCTAAGACAATTTTTAATATATATCCGTTTATAAAAATTCAAATCACATTATATGCTGAAAAAAATCTAAAATTTAATTAACTTTATGTATTAAATAGTAATTAAAATAATTAAATATAAGATTAAATAAAAATGAAAGGAGAATTATATTTTAATCTAACATATTGATTTAAATTAGATAGATATATTTTAGAAAATTAATATTATCAAATAAAGAAATGATTGTGTTTGGTTGTAAAGATTGTAGAGAATTTAGTTGAGACTTGTTTGGATACAAAGATAAGAGAGGATGACACAAAAATGTACTTCAAAAATGTTAAGATAGATAGTGATTTAAATTAGGTAGATAGATTTTAGGAAATTTGAAAATAAGGAAATGATTGTGTTTGGTTGTAAGGATTGTAGAGAATTTAGTTGGAACTTGTTTGGATACAAAAATAAAAAAAGATGACACAAAAATGTACTTCAAAAATGTTAAGATAGATGTGATAGATAGTTGAATTCTCAAATTCCTTATACTTTTCCAAAGCTAATAAAACAATTTTTTTTTACAAATAGTGATGTTAGATTTTTAGGCTTTCTAATTTTATATAAAAAATAGATTTTATTTTTTAGTATTTTAGATTTAATCTAAAATACATGTAACTTAACAATTTAATATTATAATTGCACATTTAGAATTAGGAGTGTCAAAAAAGAAAGATTGAGAATTTGTTATAAATACCTTTTTTGGGATACCCATTTTCAAAAATACCTTTTGTTTTGAACATTTTCATTTTTACCTTTTTTTACATAATTACAATATGTTAAATTAATTCTTAAATTTTTTTTTTTGGTTTGGGTTTTCTATTTTATATTTAATGTATAATTTTTAGGAGGTAGGATTTAGTATTTAGGACTTAGGGTTTATAATTTAATCATTTTATATATCAAAAAGGGGTATTTTTGAAAATGGACACTATGAAATAGTATTTTTGAAAAGTGACATAGAAGAAGGAATATAGAATTCTTAAAGTTTATATTATCAAGATAACTTTTTTTACAAATATAAGTTTATATTATAAACAAAAAATTCTACTGTGAAAAATACACATTAAAATATTACATAACTTTAAGAAAACTTGTAAAAATGATTAGTTTGTTAACCAATAAAAAAAGGAAACTTAAAAGTTCAAAAGTAAAAATGTCAAACAACAATTATGATTTTTTTTTGTTCCCACACTGTAATAAAAAATGGGGTAGGTAGAAAAAAAGAGGTAAAAAAAATTACAACAAGGATTGAAAATGATTCACACGCGTACATACATTCACACGTGCGACGCTCATCTTATTTATAAAAAAAACTCTCTTCAGAATTTTCACAACCGGCCTCTGAAGAACAAAAAAAAAAAGCCCAGCAAAGTCTGAAGTTAATCTCAACCGTCCGATCCATTCATCTTACCATCGTCACAGATCCTCTTCTCCTTCGTCTCTCTCTCTCTGACTCTCTCGTTTCTCAAAAATCAAAATCCCTTCCTTTCTCTCTGTCACCGAGCCGGCGAGCCCGTTCTCTCGGTGGTAACTGGTAAGTGCTCTATTCGATTCTTCTCTTCTTCTTTTTTTTTTTCTTGGATTTAATCGTTTAATTTCTGGGTTCGGAGATTCTCGAGCCGCGCCTACATTACCTGTTTAATTTCCGATTACTATTCAAATTTTATTTTTGTTAATCTGATTTGAAATTTTTGTATCTCATTCGATTCGATTGCCGCATCGCTGCTACTTTTTTTTTTTTTTCGTTCTTCTAGGGTTTTTATAATTCTCCAATGATTAATCATCGTGTTCATCAGGTTCTGTTTTTTTTTCCCCCTTGAATAAGTTTGCAGATTCTAAGGATGGTTATGATGATGGCAACTAAAACCAGAGATCAAGCTTTTTTACATTCTCAAAAATTATAGAACTAGCGATTCTGTTCAACATTAAGCAAGCTTCTTCTTCTTTTTGGTGTTTACTACTCAAAATTCTGTTAAATGGGTTGTTTCCATTCCACCGTTTCGAGAGAATTCCCAGGACACGAGAACCCTGTGAAGCTAGCTTCTGAGACTGCTTGTAAGTTTACTTGCACTATACGTTTCGTTTTTCTATTCCTTTGCTTAAGTCTTCAAGAGCATGAAAGCTTAGAGATCGTTCTTTTGTCATTGTTTTGCTGATATGAGAGTCTGTTTTTGCCTTCCTTTAATGGTTTGTACAACTCATAGATTGTTTCTTGTGTCATCACATAATGATATTTCAATAGTTTCTTGGATCAACACTAGTTTACTTCCACTTTGGAATTGAATCTTGGTTTGTGAAAGTTTTTAAGAAGCGTCTCTTTTCCATTGTTTATTGCTGCAATAGACATTTTGTTTTACGAATTGACACGATCTTGATATTTTAATATCACAGAGTTGCTTATCATATCTCTTTGTTTTTTTCTAGTTAGTGTAAGTGAAGTTGAAGCATTGTATGAACTGTTCAAGAGCATAAGCAGCTCCGTTGTGGACGATGGCTTGATAAACAAGGTATTCATAATCGATAGATAGCCTTTGATTATTTCGCACCTCATGTGAGAATCTTGAAATCGTGATGTACTGTACAGTGACATGATATATTCATTGCACTATTATCCATATGCCATAGTCAACTTTCTTGACTTTTTCCAATTTTTAATTCTGTAATTATTGAATCTCCATGCTGAGCTGTGGGATCCTTATTGCTCATCAAGTCTCTGTGTTGATAGTTGACTTGAATTTTAATTCTTTTTAATATCTTTGTTTGGTTTTGAAGATTGAAGTTTCCTTGGCCCACTTTTGGATATTGTTACTTATTTCTCGACCAACTTGTATGTAATGCAGGAAGAGTTTCAACTTGCTTTGTTCAAGAACAGAAAGAAGGAAAATTTGTTTGCCAATAGGGTAACTCTTTAGTTTCTCTGACCTTAATAACTTTGTAGTTAACCTTAAAGTTTGCTTCTATAGATGTACTAAATGGTGATGCCCACTTTTGCAGATATTTGATTTGTTTGATGTGAAACGAAAAGGCGTCATTGATTTTGGAGACTTTGTGAGATCACTCAATGTTTTCCATCCTAATGCTTCTCTAGAGGAGAAAACAGACTGTAAGTTGACCCATAAACGAGTTTACATCTGTCGTCGATTCTCTAAAAGCCTTCTTGTTATTTTTATTCACGTTGGTCTGTATTTATTATCTCAGTTACCTTTAGGCTTTACGACATGGATTGCACAGGCTTCATTGAGCGCCAAGAGGTAAAAAATTGTCCAGTATCTTCACATCTCAATCCAAAACGATCTATGTTTCAACATATTGAGTTTCAAAGACTTTTTAAAAGCTTTTTAGTGCATCATTTATAGGAAATCATATTTGTGTATGCCATTTTGGCAGGTGAAGCAAATGCTGATTGCCCTTCTCTGCGAATCTGAAATGAAACTGGCTGATGATACTATAGAGATGATACTTGATCAGGTTTACTTCTTTGTCTATAACAACTTTGATTACTTATGAAAACAAAGACTCTTACAGAAAACTTGAGTCTTTTCCTTTTTGTGAACAGACATTTGAGGACGCAGATGTGGATCGGGATGGAAAGATTGATAAGACAGAATGGAGCAATTTCGTTATCAAAAACCCATCTTTGCTTAAAATCATGACTCTTCCGTATCTCAGGTATGTCTCCTTGATATGATGATACTATGATCTATTTTGTTGCCGTTTCCAAAATTTGAGGACTGAAAACTCAAATTTTAGGGATATAACAACGACGTTTCCGAGTTTTGTCTTTCACTCGGAGGTGGACGAGATTGCAACTTGAAGAAACAAGGGAAAGTTATGTAGCAAGTTGGACCAAGAACAAGAACAAGATTGATTCCAAAAAATGTTATGTAGCAGGATCGAGAGCTTTATTTCCTTGGAATTTTAGTCTATAGGGTTTCAATTTCATGTAATGCATTGCTTTTGGCTCTCTTTCTTAACAGTTTTGAATATTAAGTTGTCTACGAAAGATTAATACAGAATCACAATTTCTGATTAAAGATTTGATTTTGCTCATAATTTTTTTAATGTATTTGTTCATGTAACAAAGAATGAAATTGAAATGCTTAAACAGAAGAAATTTCCTTATAAATCAATTTATTCATTCATTGAAAAGTTAAGAAAATCTTGAGCTGGTAAAACTAAAATTGATATCCAACGAAACAACACCTAAATTTAGTGTAGCCGATAAAATTTCTTGATTTTTCAAATTTAAATGTTATAAATATTTAAAATATTATTGATCTCATTCATATTAATAAAATAAAATTTATAATCAATTTAAGGTACATTTTTTTAATTTACAAAACAGAACCGAACCTAAACTGATAAACCAACTGAAATTGCATCTAACCGATTCGATAATAAATTTGGATTTTGCAGATCATCGAAAATAAACCGAAAAGAGAGATTAGTAATAAGATTGGGAAGAAAGGCCCAAGAAAGCCCAACAGGCTTAATTTGTTTAGGTGCCAAATGAATACCGCCAAAAGTCTTCTCACGTGACAAGCACGTGAATGAGTCTATTAACAGCATTCGGGTCGGTCGAGTCTATTTTACAGCATTCGGGTCGGTCCGAGAAAAGCATTGGGAATTTGGGAGAGAAGAAGAAGAAGAAGATGGAAGGAATAACAATGAAAGACACGGCGGCGGAAGAAATCACGGCGAGGCTTTCGTCTCTCGAGAACCTCTACTTCCCACGCGCCGTCCAAACTACCGCCGCGTCGTCCGACCAACGCAAATCCATCCTCCTCCGTCGTGATCCCGCCGTTTTTCTCGGTAAGTTCCACAACCGTAACCGTGTTCAAATTCTCCATCCTATTTCTATATTTTTCAGGGATGCGTGGAAATTTATGATTATATATGAGTTTTGCCTTCGTAGTCATCTAAGTATCAAACTGTGGTACTGCTGTTTTAGACTTAAAACCCTATCGCAATTTTTTTTTCCCCCCGATTAAGAGCGTTATGGTTATAATAGATGAGTTTCTTGAGTTTGATTCTTTGAAATCGTGGTGATACTATTGATTCTATTTCCAATTTCGTCATGGCTATTTAAAAATCTTATAGGACGATGAGTTTTAGCTTCATTATTTATCTAAGCATTGAGTGTGTAGAGCGTTTTTGAGATTAAAATTAGATTTTGGGAACTGAAACTTGCTTGTTTGTTTTGCTTCAGAACGATATGGATCAGAGCTTAAGGTAGATGAACTGCTTGAGTTTGATGATTTGAAACATGACTACGAGGTTGATTGGCACTTGAAAAACCTGCGGAAGAAGATAAGTCCGACCTCAGAAGAGCTTAAATCGAGGTCTGTAGCTGTAAGGAATAGAAGGTTGGCTTACTTGAATAAACTTGTATCAGAAGGACAGTATTTCTCTGAGGATGCTATGAGAGATAGGGAGCCGTATCTACACCACGAGTACGTCGGGAAATTTCAGGATGTGATGGGAAGGAACATGGCTAGGCCTGGAGAGCGTTGGTCAGAGACGTTGATGAGACGGGCAGAGGAAGCTACGTTGGTTACTCGGATTAGAGAGGAGCAGCAGAGGTTAGGTGTTGCAGAGAGTGATTGGGTTGGCAATGAGAAGATGGAAGAATCAGAAGAAGAAGAAGAAGAAGAAGAGGAGGAGGAGGAGGAATCAGAAGAAGATGAAGAAGCGAAGCATCCTACAGAAGCTAGCTCAAGACTTGAAGAGGTAATTTGTTTTTTTTTTTTCTTTGCTATGTGTTGGTTCCAAAATCACAAACATCTCATTTTTCATTTTGTTGTGTTGCAAAACCCTTGTTCACATCTTTGCTTGTCGAATGTTTTCAGGTTACGGATGGCAATGGAGCATTGCATGATAGAGAACATAACAATAACAAGGCAACAGTCTTACCTCCAGAGGAGATGCAAGATATGATGGATCAGTTCACATCAATCATGCAACAGAAGTTCTTATCGGGAGAAGACCATCAACATTTGGATTACACAAAGATAGACAATGACGAGACTCTTGATGATCATTGGCTTCGAGAGATTGGCCTTGACGCTGAAGAAAAATACTTTGGTGAAGACTAATGGACACAGTGAAACAATAACATACCTAGTCTATGTAAGATATGATCTCTCCTCTCTCTGTCTCTTTACTTGCAACAATGAGTTACCATGAGAGCTTTGTATCTCTTATGAGTCTTGTGATAAAGAGAGTGATTTCATTTCTTCTTCTTCCCCTTTCCCAGAATCGCATACTACACCGTTCTACCGAAAAAGGCTTATAAACCCAATCTTTATTATGGCCCATTACCATAAATGAAATACAGATAAAAAATAATAGAAAAAGAAAACTATATCTATTATATCTCTGTTTCTTTGGCTCAACATGACAAATGTGAAACTGGGAGAGCAAGTCAGTCCGATTTGTTGGGGGTAGGAAGGAAAAGGATGGATGATGGATGGCAAAAGTAGTAAATAAGGAAGAAACAGAAGGGGTGTTTGGTTGGAAAAAGGACGAATGAGTGTGAGTTGGAGTAGTTGTTGTAGGAATCTGGGGAAGACAATAAAGGCTCTTCGTTTACATTTGCATCTGAGGCCTCGTGGGAGCAGTCTCTATCGTCGTCATATCCAAAGCTCTTCTCCTTCTTATTCAATGGCCGATCTCAAGTCAACGTTTCTCAACGTTTATTCCGTTCTCAAGTCCGACCTCCTTAATGACCCTGCCTTCGAATTCACCGATGAATCTCGTCTCTGGGTTGAACGGGTATGTACTCTTCCCCTTATCTCATCAGAATCAGATTGATCCTTTATCCGATCCCCTTATTAGATATTCTCTCTTTCCTTGTAGATGCTGGACTACAATGTACGTGGAGGTGAGGTTTTAGCTAACAGAGCCTCTCTCTCTCGTTTTCATCGATTCTTTTTCTTCAGTTCTCACACTTTACTTCTTCCTCTTCTCCAGGGAAACTCAATCGTGGTCTCTCCGTTGTTGACAGCTTCAAACTTTTGAAGGAAGGCAAAGATTTGACTGAGCAAGAGGTTTTCCTCTCGTCTGCTCTCGGTTGGTGCATCGAATGGGTATAAGAAGAAGAAAAAGATTCTATTCCCTTTTTGGTTTGAATATCTCTTCGATGGATAGATTGATAAATACCCTCCTTTATGTCTCTATCACTCATGTTCATCATCTTTGCAGCTTCAAGCTTATTTCCTTGTGCTTGATGACATTATGGATAACTCTGTCACCCGCCGTGGTCAACCTTGCTGGTTCAGGGTCCCTCAGGTAATGTTTTCGTATTATTTTCTCACGCTGCAAAGGTTTTAAGTCCGCCAGAGTACTTGCACGTGTAGCTTATAGAACTTAACACAATGTTACAGGTTGGTATGGTTGCCATCAACGATGGGATTCTACTTCGCAATCACATCCACAGGATTCTCAAAAAGCACTTCCGGGACAAGCCTTACTATGNTACACTCTTTCCCAAACTGTAAAGTATTCGAAATATTTTCCTCAGTCTATTCCTTTTGCTGTCTGTCTAGGTTGAGTTGCAAACAGCTTGTGGCCAGATGATAGATTTGATCACGACCTTTGAAGGCGAAAAGGATTTGTCCAAGTACTCATTGTCTATGTGAGTCAAGTGTGAGCATTATATAAATGGTTTGTTCTGATGGTTGTTGAGATGAAAGTCAGTAAGGGTTCTGACCTGATGAAATGGTTTTCAAAATGTAGCCACCGGCGTATTGTCCAGTACAAAACGGCTTATTACTCATTTTATCTCCCTGTGAGTATGAATTTTCTCCCTCCCTAGTCATACTCTCATACCTGGGCTCAGAGTATAGAGCAATCATGCTATTCCCATAATTGCAATTGTAGATCCCGTGACAAGCTTTGTTTTTTTTCCACTCAGGTTGCTTGTGCACTGCTTATGGCGGGTGAAAATTTGGAAAAGCATGTTGATGTGAAGAATGTTCTTGTTGACATGGGAATCTACTTCCAAGTGCAGGTACTAGTTTGCTGTTAAGTATTCATGAGAGCTATATGATAAGGGTAATGCCGGGACTCTGATATCCGTTCTTTTGTGTAGGATGATTATCTGGATTGTTTCGCTGATCCGGAGACGCTTGGCAAGGTTTTCACTCGTGCTAACACTTGGTTTCTCAGGCTGATCTGAATGTATTACTGTGCTTCACTTGATGCAGCATATTGGTTGTTTTATAATGCAGATAGGAACAGATATAGAAGATTTCAAATGCTCGTGGTTGGTGGTTAAGGCATTGGAACGCTGCAGCGAAGAACAAACCAAGACATTATATGTAAGAGGCATATATCTTTTATCATAAGGTTTGTATCGTATTTGGAACCTGAAACATATTTTTCTTGTTCTGGATTCGTAGGAGAACTATGGTAAACCCGACCCATCAAACGTTGCTAAAGTGAAGGATCTCTACAAAGAGCTTGATCTTGAGGTTTGAAACTAGTGATAAACATGAGAGGTATTATGCTCTATAAATACACAATCAAACATTTTGCTAATTGGCTGTGGTTTTGACAGGGGGTGTTCATGGAGTATGAGAGCAAAAGCTACGAGAAGCTGACGGGAGTGATTGAGGCTCACGAAAGTAAAGCAATCCAAGCAGTGCTAAAATCATTCTTGGCAAAGATCTACAAGAGGCAGAAGTAGTAGTCTCAGCCCTGAATAAATAAAATTCCCTGTTATGTCTTTTGTTGATTCTTCGTTCGTTGGGTGATTTGTGTAATTCGTCTGTTAAGTGCTCTGATTCCAGAGAGGGTGGGGGAATAACTCTGATTCTTGTGTTACAATCATATTTGTTTCATGACTCTGATCTTCATTTCACCATTTATATCAATTTGAGATTCTTGTTGATGCTTGACCAACATAAAAATCATAAATTTAAGCAATCCATGAATACACAAACATGAGTCAAAATTATTTACACGGGTATGTTTGGGAGAATACATTAAAATACAGGGACTGAGGTTATAAATTTATTTATTTTATCTGAGTAGATCGATCTCTGAAGGGGGAAGACAGAACACAGAAGAACGATAAACTGAGAAACCCTAAGTCTGGTCCTGTGTTAAAGCAGTGCTTGCTTGCTGCTTTTTAGAGAGAGATTCGAGAATGTATGGAAGATCTGGTCTCGACAGGTTTAAAAAGTCCCAAACTTTGCAACCTTTCTCTGTATCGTCATCAAATCCTCCTCCAGTGGTTCAACAACATTTGTCTCCGAAGGAGGCGGCGCCATTGGCGGAGAAAACTCAGATTGGAGCTGGTCAATCAACGTGGCATCCACCTGACTGGGCGATTGAGCCTCGTCCCGGTGTCTACTCTCTAGAAGTTGTAAAAGACGGCCAGATCCTCGATCGCATTCATCTAGTTAGACGAAGACACATCTTCGGGAGACAACATCAGACTTGTGACTTTGTTCTTGATCACCAGTCTGTTTCTCGCCAGCATGCAGCCGTTGTTCATCACAAGAACGGTAGCATCTTTGTGATTGACTTGGGATCAGCTCATGGTACGTTTGTTGCTAATGAGAGGTTGACTAAAAGTAATCCTGTAGAGCTTGAAGTAGGTCAATCGTTACGGTTTGCTGCTTCCACAAGAATCTACCTTTTGAGAAAGAACAAGGAAGCTCTCTTTACTCGTCCTCCACCTCCTGATCAGATTAAGCTTCCTCCACCTCCTGATCCTTCTGATGAGGAAGCCGTTGTTGCCTACAATACTTTGTTGAATCGGTACTGTTTAAGCGATGGAGAGTCGGGTTGTATGTTAGGGAAAAGGAAAGAGAAGGCTGTTTCAGAAGAAGCGGGTGTGGCTAAGAGGATGAAGAAAATGAGAGTGAGCTTCAAGGATCAGTTAGGTGGAGAGCTGGCTGAGGTTGTTGGGATGTCAGATGGAGCTGACGTGGAAACAGAGCCTGGTCCTATTAATGTCAAAGAAGGAAGTCTCGTTGGGAAATATGAATCACTGGTGCAAGTCACACTGATACCCAAAGGCCAAGGGAAGGGAGATAAATCTTTTACTACAGGAACCAGAGGTGTGACTGATCGACTCCAGGACGCTATGACGTTGTTAAAAAGGGGGTCCAAAAAGAGGGATTTATGATGATCTTTACGGTGGTGACTCACTTGCCAAGGCTGTTGGCACGTCATGGGCTTCTGTGAGTGAATCAGCAGCTAAAGATAAAGAAGAAACTGATTGCACAAGAGGGGTTGGTGAAGAAGATGATAACGACGACCTGTTTGGTGACTGACTGATTTTGAACACGAGAGATTTACGCAGCTTCTTCTTCTTCTTCTTCTCTAATGTCTACATACCATTCCAGGGCATTGGTATGGTGTTTCCTCTTTGTCTATCCTATGGCTGAAGCAACCAAATAGAGATCTAAGCATGGCTATGCAGAATACTATAGTTCGATGAGTTTTTGGTTTCTTTAGTCTAAGTATTGAGTGTGTTGTTGTTTGCTTTTGATTTCAGAGTGATATGGATCGGAGCTGAGTGTAGATGAGTTGGTTGAGTTTGATGCTTTGAAACATTACTACAAGGTTGATCAGCACTTGAAAAACCTGCAGAAGAAGATAAGTCCAACGAGCTGAAATCGAGGTCTGTAGCTGTGAGGAATGGAAGACTTACTTGAATAAGCTTGTATCAGAAGGACAGTATTTTTCAGAGGTTACTATGAGAGACTACACCATGAGTATGTCGGGAAATTTCAGGATTTGATGGGAAGGAACATGGTTAGGCCTGGAGAACGTTGGTCAGATACGTTGATGAGAGGGCAGAGGAAGTAACGTTGGTTACTCAGAGTAGAGAGGAGCAGCAGAGATTAGGTGTTGCTGAGAGTAATTGGATTGGTAAGGAGAAAAGGGAGAGGAGGAATCAGAAGAAGATGAAGAAGTGAAAAAATCTACAGAAGCTAGCTCAAGCCTTGAAGAGGTAATTTGTTTTGGTTGAAAGATTGTTCTTGAAATCTCTATGTAACGCTAGTAGAATTGGTTAATGTAATCAAATGATTTTAGTACTGTAGTGGTTTTTGTTTCTTACTAGTTTAGTGTATTCTTTTAGTCGATGTGAATTTTCATTGATGTAAATCATGAAGCTAAACAAATAGTGGAATGGTATGGTTAAGTGGTGAGATGATAAAAACCGAATATTCTTTTTTTTTTTTGGCAATATGATCATAGAATATTTATTCATGTGGTTCGTAAGTGTAGTGATCGTCTGGTGACCCCAGTATCGTATATTCTTTTGGAATTTTTCTTCCTCACAATCAAAACTCTAATGGTGTATACTAGTAGATATGACTTGTCATATACATTTTAAACGAAATGCATAATTGAGTCTTGACTCATTGATTGTAGGAGTGGGCATTTGGATTTACCATATGTCTCTTCTAAAACAAATTATTATTTAATAGGTTTGCAGTTAAAAAAGAAAAAGAAAAGGATGAGAGCTTTGAATGTGTTTGATAATGAAGTTGTGGTATGTTAACTTAAACTTCTCTTTGTTTAACTTTGGAGCATTTTTTTCTGTTCATTATGAATTGGATGTTTCTAAGTAGGGCCATTGCAAATTGAGTGCATTGGATTTGACTATTACTGACTTACAAATTCTTTCCTCAAGGCAGACCAATTCCATCAGAAGAGGACATTTGTACTCAAATACCTCTCCTCTCATTCTATATCACTTTTGCCTTTTTTGCATTATTAAAATAGCACACTAATGATGTGGGTTGACTTGCTCCTCCCCCACATAAACAGAGATTCCATAGGGGAAATGGACAACAAGTAAAACACTTGTAAAAAATTGGTAATCTGGCTCTGATGCTTTAAAGTTGTGGGGGTGAAGTGGGAAGGTATTGTCTGGGGATCCATGCATCTTTGCTTTATGAAAAATACTATAAAGAAGAAAGAAGCTATATGTGCTGCTACCAAATTAAAACTCTCTTTTAAGTTAAGCCTATCCCAACTCCTAACTCCTAGTGTGGTCCATTGTAATTTATCATAAGAGTAAACTCGCTTGCAATCAATTCTAGTAGGGAAAAAGGTGAATGAATGACCCACTTTTGTTTTCTCACTTTCTCTCTGTTTGGTGAGAAGTTGTTTTCCTTGTGCAAAAGATGGAATGCATGAAGGACACTTGTGTCTGGCTTTTTATTTATTTTGATTGTGGATACTTTCTTGATATACTTACCCACCTCAACCTTTTTAATACCACACAAACTATCTCTTTTCATCTTCTCTGTTCTCTTAATTTTCACCTTATCTTCGAAGGAGACCATAGAGTTAGAGACTCCAACTTATAGCTACTAATACGCTGCGTAACACTAACTTTGCACCTTCGATGACAGATAGGTTAGTGAGCCAAATTTTCTGGTTTTCATTTTCAAACCAAAACAAGTAGGTACGAAGGAAATAAATATCAGACACCATTTGGAGACTGAGTCCATGCGGGGAGCAACAAGTGATGAGGCCGGGACCCTTGTTTCCCTTCAACTCTTTCTCTCTCTCTTGGAAATTTATTTCACTAAACACTTTATGTCATTTTGATCATTACCACTTTCACATCCCTCCGTCTCTCTCTCTTCTCCTTCTTCCTCTCTCATATCAACACCTTTGAGCACACCAGTTTTCATGGTAAATCAATCATCCTCTTTGCTTGATCTTTTTAGTTTATTTTTATTTTCACTCTTTTGGTTTTCAGGATTGTCTCAGGTGTGATTAGTATCATCTAGCAATACAGATAACAAAACTTTAGCTTCTATATTCCAATTCTCTTCCTTTCTTTCCCCCTTTGACCTAAATTTTTTGATCACTTTCTCATCATATATTCATTCCTCCTGAACGTAGAGAAGTCTAAGATGAAGTTCATGAAAATAGGGACAAAGCCTGACACTTTCTACACTCAAGATGCTTCAAGGTTGTTCCCTTCATCTCTGTGCCTCTATATTCCCAAATCTCATTTTCTCTAATAAAATATTTACACTGCAGGATTTTGATAACAGACACACCCAACGATCTCGTTGTTAGAATCAACAACACCACTTATCATCTCCACAGAGTATATCTCGAATGACTTTTGTTCTCATAGCAGCACACACATATATATATATATGTATGTTAATAGTGGTTTTCATATTTCTCTGCAGTCTTCTCTTGTTCCAAAATGTGGGCTGTTGCCAAGGCTTTTCACTGATTCAGAGGAGTCAGATAGTGTTACCATAGAGCTGAATGACATACCTGG